>NW_026732066.1:0-328024 GCF_028476545.2 Physella acuta | reverse complement strand
CACATATATAAATATCTGGAACGAAGCACATATGTACAGCAACAAAACATCGACTGGGCCAATAATCCAGCCTTAGTGGCCAGCCATAAGGCTGCCACCATCCGAGGCCTAGACCATGGTGTCTAGCCTATGTGTCTGTCAGAGAAAGAGACCTCAACATAGCCGCCCTTCCTCATATATAGGTTAGTCTCACCCCCCTTATCATCTCCCTAGAGCAGGGGTCGGCAACCTTTTGAGACGGAAGAGCCAAAAGTTACAATTTACGCAAATTCCAAGTTTTTAAAGAGCCACAAACATTTTTATTTCAATATTATGATCTATAATAGAAGTCGATTGCGGATTGACACCCTTCTTCTGATCGCCATGAAACTTAAAGGAGTTGATTAAAACACTCCACAGGAGGTTTGTGCAAAAAATTCATCTTTTTAAAATTTCGCAAGGGCGGTGCCCCGGGGAGGGTGCGATTTTTCTCTATATACTGTAAAAAAAAGTCGGATGCGGTTTGGACACAGTTTATCCGAGTGCCGTGAAGCTTTGGGGAGTAAATGAGAATACTCCCGAGAAGATTTCTGCGAAAAAAATTTCTTATGGGCGGCACCCGTGTGGTGCATTTTTTATCCATACACGTTCTGGCGCCCAGAGTTCCAGAGCGGCTATGTTAGTACTTGGCATCCGTTAATCGGGCGTTCTACTAGCGGGTAAGGGGTATTACTATATTCAGCAAACTGCAACAGGCACAACCGCCGGCGCATCGTCGATTGCGCGATCCGAAGCGTCCCGGGCTCACCTGCGAGCACTATGGCGCCTACGCTTGTTTTTTAAAAAAAACGCTATACACTATAGACACGATGGGCACAATATGCTATTTTAAACAGCGCGATAGGCTATGGATACAATGGGTTGCTATAGTTGCTCACTAAATCGAATCAGGCGCGTCCTCCTGTGTCTCTGCAGGGTGCCCAGGGCTATCCCGCGAGCACTAAGCGCCTACCTTAGTTTTAAGGAGCACCCTACAATACGACATTCGATGATTGATCCGAGCTAGCGGCCGTACGCGGCGCCCCTGCGGTAGTGTAATCGGGTTCACGAGAGCGCCACTTTCTGTCCTCTATACTCAGGCGGTGGGAGATTAACGGTGATATTACGGTGAGTGATTTACTTACACTCAAGGCTTTCATACAGCATGCCACGGTGGTAGGCGGTAGTGTAGGATTTTATTGTTTATTGTTTATATTTATTATTATATCGTTCATTACCGAGTGTTGCAGACTAATACTTTTATGAGTTGTAAAAAAAAAAATTAATATTTGTGCATCGAGCTGAAGAGCCGCAACTTGACATCAAAAGAGCCGCATGCGGCTCGCGAGCCGCAGGTTGCCGACCCCTGCCCTAGAGCTATAGAACCCGAGTTGGGCTCCGTACCATTTCTCGACGTTCGAGATAACACCGGTCACTATGCACCCATGCGTTGCACACCCGATAATTGACCGCTATAGATCTTCACATTGTCTCAGGGCTAACGATCGTGTCATACACCGCTCGAGCTAACGTACGGCCACGCGGTACTCCCGCATCGTTTCACACCTGACAACTGACCACAACAGAGATCATGAGTAATGATTCTACCGAGACGTCCAGCGGCATGCCCGGACTCAACTTTAGACATAAATCACCGCGGGTGTCTTCCCAGCATTACGTGCCACTCATGCACCTGCATAGAGCTCGTAGCCCTTAACGACCAGAGTGAGCCAATAACATTTAATTAAATTTGAGATATCCCCGGCCTGCTCATCCCCAATATCTTAGATTAACCCCTTGGGTTTCTGTAACTAGTCCTAGTCACCTAAACCCCTTTAATAAGCACCCAAGTTACCATTTTACTTAAAAATAAACAATATAGTACCAGCCAACATGCTTACTTAAGAATCAACAATTTGGTACCAGCCAACATATATATATATATATATATATATATATATATATATATATATATATATATATATATATATATATATATATATATATATATATATATATATATATATATATATATATATATATATGTTATATATATATATATGTTATATATGTATATATATATATATGTTATATATATATATATATATGTTTTATATATATATATATGTTTTATATATATATATGTTTTATATATATATATATATATATATATATATATATATATATATATATATATATATATATATATATATATATATATATATGTGTTTTATATATATATAAGGTGCGGCACTTAATGGTGTCACCCCCCCCCCCTCCCCGAGGCGTAGCGACCCTTCCCGGGGACAAATTTTCGATTTGCACCCCCCTCAAACTTTTAATTTGCACCCCCCTTCAAGTTTCTCTCTATATATTTTGCTATTTTTTGCCTTGGTGTCACCCCCCTAAATGGTGTCACCCGCCCCCCCCCCCCCCCCTCGCTACGCCTCTGGCCTATTTCATTACTGTAGCCTAGAATGATAATTCTACCCTGAACACTAACTGTAGCCATAAACTAACACCAATCCTAGTCCTAAAACTATTCCCGAACTTAACGCAAACTTTAACATAACCTTATCTGTAGCCTAATCCTAATTATACATCAACGTTGTGGGGGTGGGTGGTGGGGGGGGGGGAGCTCACGCTTTATCTACCCCGTCTGCAAGAGAAACGTAACAGGTTCATGCGTCGAAACAAAAACAATAACAATAACAACACCTCATTAACTTCTCCACACAAAAAAAAAAGGCGCGAAAATACCCAGGTGATATTCCGTTCTAAGAAAACTAGGTTGACACAGGTCTACAGTCTGCTAGTACACGGCCCTAGATTATCAAGCGTTAAAGCCTGTCAAACGATTCTATGACGAACCTCTGCTTCGGAAACTTGGGAGGAAAAAAAAAAACACATCATCCCGTAAAAACCTCGTGCGGAGCGCGCGCAGCTTGGCGTGGAGAGTACGCGAGATGGTGAACTGTCTAGCACGTGCTATTGTTTATGATGTCTCGCTCTAGGATAAACAACACGGTATAGAGACGTTGTATCGGATATACTACACACACGGTAACTAAACTTTAATTGTGTTTTACGTCATTGTTATCTGTGGGGATTTTATAATGTTGTGATGTTGATATCTTAGGTTGGGTTATTTTAGAGAGGCTATGCATGGGTTTAGCTGCTGCTAAAGTGTCCTTGTTTTATTACGAAGTATTAGTCATAATAGTTCTAGTGGGATTTACGAGTGCGGTTTAGAATTACAGATCTACATTTCTATACGACATACGAAGTTCAATAACATTTAAGTAGGCATGCAAGTGTTAGTAGTAATCTAGTAGTATGCCTACATTGTCTAGTTAAAAATGGGCGGTACATATTTGTTGTTAGTGTTCTTATACAACTGATACAAAATTTAAAAGATTTTTAACATTTAAAAAAAAATCTAATTTCCTTTACCTCTAAGTAAACATACACGTCATAAAATTTAGGCTTATTTCATCATTTGTTTGACAGACTCAAGAAGTATTCAAATATTAAATCGTTCAAAGTTTTAATTGCTAATTAAGCTTTTATTAGAGCTTTTGGGTTGTTTTTTTTTACCTGTGTCTTATAATAGAATCTTCTTTAAAAAAGGGTGCTAGGTTACTGGTAGTTAACTAAAATACACAAATGACATGCTAATGTCAATGCTAACCCTAACCCTAGTCCCACCATGAGCCTAACCCTAATTTCTAACCTTAAAACTAGTCGACAAAAACTTAACGATAAACCTCAATACTAAACCATATCCCAACACTTAGCATAACCCCCACTCCTTCAACCAAAGCTTAATCTAAATTAGGCATTGAAGTAAAACTCCTAAAAACTCAGCCCTGAAATGTAAACTTTTAGCCTAACACTAAACTAATCCATACATAGAGTGTATAGCAAAAGACAGAGATCTATAACACTTAAACTAAATACTATCGCCTTCTCTCAAAATTACATTTATTTTTCATCAAAATTTAAAAAAAATGTCTTTATAGATATCTGTCCCAAAAGGAAATGTAAATAACATCACGATGGTTCTTACAAATTACACAAGGATATTTAACGGATACTTTCGCCTTTTTAAATGCCACTATTCCCAGCGCTAAAACCTTAGTACGCATGACCCAGTTACGTGATAGCAGGTTTGATAAGCATTGCATTGTACGGTACGGTTTCCGCCAGTGGTTTTAACCAAAACAAACATCGTTTTACAACATCCGCCCACTCCACTGTGACACATTCTTTTAACAAAGAGACATAAATTTTAAACGATGTGAATAAACGTAAAGAATACTTTTAGACCTGATGGTCAATAAGTGTAGAAGAAGTAGAGTTTATTTGTTTATTTTGTGAGACTGATTCACGAAATAGTTACGCGAATAAATAAAACGAGACAAAACATATATGACTTAGTTGATGCTATATTTAACCAGTTTTGCTACGCGAAAAGTTTCTTCATTAACCCTATCCATGATTCTAGTCACGCACCTTATCTTATTTTTAGACTAGCCCAAATGTTAACCCTAATCCTAGAACTTCATCTATCTTTAAATCAACAACACGGATAGGTTAAGAAATAAATTCTGTATTGTGTTGTACAGTCGACGTTTTCATTTAGAAAATAACCAAATTAATTATTTTTCAATCGGTTCTTTTATAATAATTTATAGAGTAAAATATAAAACTGTAAGCCGATTCATCCGACAAGGAGGATTGAACATTGGATCTTATTGAAATATATCCACCGTCAGAACAATGGATTCATTAATCAAATCAAACAAAAAATGCCACGGATAAGGCGTGGCGTTGATGAAGGTATCCATCATTCTTTTGTTATCCGTCACAGCAGGATTAGCCGGCATTACCTGCCGTGGACGGTGTCGGCAACAGTTTGAACACATTTTATTTTTTCACCGTGTTGACGCTTAGCACGTCCACTGTGAAATGATACACGGTGTAGCACCAGTGTGTTCATAAGTACCGATTTATCCACTAGTTATAGGACGCGCACAAGATATATGATATGACGACTTAGGTAGGGTAGTCAGTTATCGTTTTGTTAAAATTGAATAGGTACTATGTAACACTACCTTGGATTATATTTTCATTATCATAGAATTGATGGGCGAGTAGCTAGCTTACACAATGTTTCTGTCAGATATAAAATAAATCTTGACAACTTTTAAAAAGATATGTCCAGTGTTTTTCTACGTGATGATGTAGTCAAAATAAAGTAGAGTTGACCTGTTTCAGTGACCAGTGCGGTCAGATCCATGCCTAGCGTCTTTACTTCCCCTAACGTGAGTCAGATACCTATCAGAGCTGGGCGTACTCGGGGCATCCTACAAACTGAGTTTGGGATCTGAACTAGAATTTCTGGTTAGCATTCGTTCGCCGCCACGTCATCACCATAATTGTTTTCAACATAGGGCCTACATAACTAAGAATTTGTAGTATCAGATGTTTATTGGGGTGAGTTCAGGGTGTTAGCCATGCTAAATAATATAAGGCTTATGTGAATGTTACATACATGAAGTATTCTGGTGGGTCAAAAATGTCTCATATTTGTGTGGTGAATTTATTTTGTCTACGGTCTCCTATATTTACACAGTAGGCTATGGTAAAGATGGCTTGTTCTCTAAAATGCCGGACACCTTTGTCACAGACTGTATTATTATGTATCTTTATTATATTGTGTTTTGCATGAATGAAGAGTACCTGGCTAGCGGAAGGACTGTCTGAGCGATCGTCATGTGTTTTTCCGTGTTTTGGGTGAGATCGCTCATTGACGTAAGGGGAGAGAAAGTGGTGAATAAAAGGGAGAGCGAAAGGTGAACGGGTGTTGTGTGCTAGGACTTGGGACTGGAACGATGGCAGTGAATGTAAGATGTCTCCATGACTTGGAGTCGTGATTATTATTTGTACCTATATCAGTTGATCTTCAAATATGGATGTACCACGGATTTATCTGTACATAGTGTAAATAAAGTTGTCATTTGAAGTTGCCACTGTTGCTCGTGTTCCTGTATGAAAGCTAACCCACAACAACAAAGAATTCATGTTGTTACAACCTTTTTAATACCATACGGTATTCACTTGGGTTTGTCTCCCAGTTATATTTGCACAATGTACAACATCATTCTTTGTACTGGATCCGCGCCTGTTTGTCCACTACTGTGTGATATCGGTGCGGTGTTGACGTGAATTTGTCCACTAGTTATTTCTGCACTATGTTGACTATCATGATTATTGACATTCATCTGTCTTCCGCCTTGTCCAAATATGCTACACCGTTACGGTGTTGACCTGCGTTTGTCCCCAGTTTAAATATTTCCACGGTGTCGACATCTGTTTGTTCCCTGCTATATTTACTCGGCTTGACATTGCGCTCACAGCATAATCGTCTCATGATATCAGCCTCACATAACACAAACAGATCAACTCTACTTCTTCTACGCATAGTGTACTTTACTATTATTCTCACCGTTGAAAAAATCTATCCGTCTTCGATAATTATTTACCTACCCTTTCAATATCTGCATAGCGCCGATGTGCTTGTATGGGACTGCAACCTCGATGCCGAGGTATACTGTCAGATCGTTAATTAATGTAAGGTCTGTCCTGGTCTAATGAAGTTTGGCCATTTACATCTTGTGTGCAGGTCGGCGGGAATCTTTGTTTAGCCATTTTGTATTTGGATATTCTATTATCGTATTGCGGGACACACGTTGACAATTTTGGAATACTTATGATGTGTTCAATAGTTGCAATTACATTTTAACATACTTTCAATGATCGTTTTATCTAGTCTTTTATCGGAAGTAAATGTTTATACTTATTGATTAGAGACACATTTATTAACTAAAGTACATCTTTCCACTCCACATTATTTCGAACAATTTATTTATTTCAGAAAAAAACTTAAAAAAAACAGTGTTTGTTTTCTACTTAGCTTAAAAAAACAACACGAGAAGACATGTATGCATGTCAGTAAATCAGGAAAAATATCCATAACTAATTAAACAGATGATGTATGAGCTCATTTACCATGTCTATGTAGAGGTAGCTAATGAAGATTGACGTACCTAGGTTAGGAGTTCACCACTCTATGAGTAAACTGCCATGTTGTAAACTATGTCTGCTAAAACAATACGGGTATTTTAGTATGGGGTATTTTAGTATGGGGTATTTTAGTATGGGGTATGGTATTTTAGTATGGGGTATTTTAGTATGGGGTATGGTATTTTAGTATGGGGTATTTTAGTATGGGGTATTTTAGTATGGGGTATTTTAGTATGGGGTATTTTAGCATGGGGTATTTTAGTTTGGGGTATTTTAGTTTGGGGTATTTTAGTATGGGGTATTTTAGTATGGGGTATTTTAGTATGGGGTATGGTATTTTAGTATGGGGTATTTTAGTATGGGGTATTTTAGTATGGGGTATTTTAGTATGGGGTATGGTATTTTAGTATGGGGTATTTTAGTATGGTGTATGGTATTTTAGTATGGGGTATTTTAGTATGGGGTATTTTAGTATGGGGTATTTTAGCATGGGGTATTTTAGTTTGGGGTATTTTAGTTTGGGGTATTTTAGTATGGGGTATTTTAGTATGGGGTATTTTAGTATGGGGTATTTTAGTATGGGGTATGGTATTTTAGTATGGGGTATTTTAGTATGGGGTATTTTAGTATGGGGTATTTTAGTATGGGGTATTTTAGTACGTATATTTTAGCATGGGGTATTTTAGTGTGGGGTATTTTAGCATGGGGTATTTTAGTGTGGGGTATTTTAGCATGGGGTATTTTAGCATGGGGTATTTTAGCATGGGGTATTTTAGTGTGGGGTATTTTAGCATGGGGTATTTTAGCATGGGGTATTTTAGCATGGGGTATTTTAGCATGGGGTATTTTAGAGTCTACGTTGAGGAAACGACATGCAAACAAATCATGGGTCATAGACAAAGTATCCCTCTCCTCTTTCCCCTCGCTATATCGTTAGTAAAAGAACAGAATTCTTTTTTCGTTCATTGACATGCTATAGATAAATACAATGATACAGTTACATTTGGGCTAAAAAATAAACAAACTATAACTCAAGACTATAAGAGAAACTTAAAAAAAAACCTAGACGGAAAATGTGACAAAAGAATAAACATTTATTATTTATTTGTGTATTCCAGCAAATTCTGCTAAAGGTAACATGTACCATATACAGTACAATGGTAAAAAATATAATTAATAATGTTAAATAGTTGGCATATTTTTTCTACAACTAAGTAATTTGTTTAGTTTTAACAAGACATATAATAATATATATTAGTTGACATTCACAAATTGTATCGAACTCAGTTTATTCAATAGAGAAACATACATTAAAGCAATTTGGTTTAAAGTTATAATTCAACTTGAGATATATTCTAATTAATTTTTCAGTTGTGTTATTTTTAACTGAGTACACGATTCGGTTATTTCAATTTTAAAAATCTATAAAATTAACTGAAATTTTTTTACGTAGTTTATTTTCATAATGTGATAAGTGTTAATGAAAAGCAAATATAAAATTCAATTTTCTATTTTTAAACTCGTAAGTGATAATCAGCACGTAGGCTACACTTTAAAATTTGTTTTTTTTTTTGCTCTATTTAGCAGTGACTATATTTGTCAATAATGAATTTATTATTTGTTTACTATGTGAAAAATTTGAGCGCACTATTTACATAGGAAAAGTTTTAAAAATATGCAAGGATTAACGTAGTAAACACGAACAAATGGCGCGTGAATGAAAGTTGATTTAAAATTATGACTTACTTGACTGTAGACTTAAAGCATTTCTTGATACGCTTGTAGAAAATGGAGCGATGAGTAACACGATTGGTAAATCATTTGGATTAATTCATACTGAAATTTGTTACATAAAACATAAACATTGAGATACCCACTCAAACCTCGATATGGCAGTTTGTCATACATACAAGTTTAGGCACTTCTTTAAACATCGTCAGGTCGTAAAAAACCCACTATTTCTAACAGTATCGCTACTAATTCGTTACCCTAAATTTGAACTTAGCTCTACAATCCTGACCTTATACTTGTCTTCATACTGTAACCCAAATACTAACAGTCTTTAGATTCTCACACACGTAGTAAATGACCGTTGTATGACACTACATAAATCATGGCATACATCTTCAAATAGTCTCTACTATAACCCTTGCACTCCTTCCTAAACCAACTTAAAAATATTCCGACCTACATTTTCCCAATCGATGCGGATTTCAATAAGTTTTATTACTTAACTGACATCCGCTGTTCAACATCTGTTCTATATCTACTACCCAGTTTGACATATATACAGAGGCGTAGCGACCCTTCCCGGCGCTGGGGGACAAACTTTCGATTTGCACCCCCCCATCGAACTTTCGATTTGCACCCCCCACTCGAACTTTTGATTTGCACACCCCGCTCAAACTTTCAATTTGTTTTTCAAACCCATTTTGGCGCCCCCCTAAGGTCGGCGCCCGGGGACATATGTCCCCCGCCCCCCCCCCCCCTCGCTACGCCTCTGCATATATATATATATATATATATATATATATATATATATATATATATATATATATATATATATATATATATACGTAGATTTGATAAGAAGTACAGTGTGAGTGATGGCTGGGGAGAAGAGAGATATAGAAATAGGCTACAGTTGAATTTAATACAATATTTTTATACTATTTATAAACCAAACTCTCACACCCAATTAAATGTCTGTACAAAAAAATAAACCTTGTTTGTACCAGACTCTGGTTCAAGAGAAACATCTTTCAACAGCTGCGATAAGCTGTCATATACAGACCTTAAAACATGTTATATAATTGTTATAAGCTCAGTCATACACAGACCGTAAACACGTTATGCAATTGCTGAAACTAACTCGAGAATATGCGCTCACAAATACAGTCGAGGTGAGCACTTTTAGATGCCGTCGTCCATTGGGACCCGTAACGATATCCATGTTCTGTTACGGTGCCAGAAGCAGGGTGGGTGAGATACAGCTAGAGAGGGGGTGGGGGTGATAGATGTAGGCAACAATATGGGGGAGGGAGTGGTAAATGTGGGCAACAATATGGGAGGGGGGGGGGGGTGGTAGATGTGGGCAACAGTATGGGAGGGGGGTGGGGTTGTAGATGTAGGCAACAATATGGGAGGGGGTGGTAGATGCAGGCAACAATATGGGGGAGGGAGTGGTAGATGCAGGCAACAATATGGGAGGTGGGTGAGGGGTGGTAGATGTGGGCAACAATATGGGAGGGGGTGGGGGTGGTAGATGTAGGCAACAGTATGGGAGGGGGGGGGGTGGGGGTGGTAGATGTAGGCAACAATATGGGAGGGGGTGGGGTGGTAGATGTAGGCAACAATATGGGGGAGGGAGTGGTAGATGTGGGCAACTATATGGGAGGGGGTGGGGGTGGTAGATGTAGGCAACAATATGGGAGGGGGTGGGGTGGTAGATGTAGGCAACAATATGGGGGAGGGAGTGGTAGATGTGGGCAACAATATGGGAGGGGGTGGGGGTGGTAGATGCAGGCAACAGTATGGGAGGGGGTGGGGCTGGTAGATGTAGGAAACAATATGGGGGAGGGAGTGGTAGATGCAGGCAACAGTATGGGAGGGGGTGGGGGTGGTAGATGTAGGCAACAATATGGGGGTGGGGGTCGTAGATGCAGGCAACAGTATGGGAGGGGGTGGGGGTGGTAGATGCAGGCAACAGTATGGGAGGGGGTGGGGCTGGTAGATGTAGGCAACAATATGGGGGAGGGAGTGGTAGATGCAGGCAACAGTATGGGAGGGGGTGGGGGTGGTAGATGCAGGCAACAGTATGGGAGGGGGTGGGGGTGGTAGATGCAGGCAACAGTATGGGAGGGGGTGGGGGTGGTAGATGCAGGCAACAGTATGGGAGGGGGTGGGGCTGGTAGATGCAGGCAACAGTATGGGAGGGGGGTGGGGCTTGTAGATGTAGGAAACAATATGGGGGAGGGAGTGGTAGATGCAGGCAACAGTATGGGAGGGGGTGGGGCTTGTAGATGTAGGAAACAATATGGGGGAGGGAGTGGTAGATGTAGGAAACAGTATGGGAGGGGGTGGGGGTGGTAGATGTAGGCAACAGTATGGGAGGGGGTGGGGGTGGTAGATGTAGGCAACAGTATGGGAGGGGGTGGGGCTTGTAGATGTAGGAAACAATATGGGGGAGGGAGTGGTAGATGTAGGAAACAATATGGGGGAGGGAGTGGTAGATGCAGGCAACAGTATGGGAGGGGGTGGGGGTGGTAGATGTAGGCAACAGTATGGGAGGGGGTGGGGGTGGTAGATGCAGGCAACAGTATGGGAGGGGGTGGGGCTGGTAGATGTAGGCAACAGTATGGGAGGGGGTGGGGCTTGTAGATGTAGGAAACAATATGGGGGAGGGAGTGGTAGATGCAGGCAACAGTATGGGAGGGGGTGGGGCTTGTAGATGTAGGAAACAATATGGGGGAGGGAGTGGTAGATGCAGGCAACAATATGGGGGAGGGAGTGGTAGATGCAGGCAACAGTATGGGGGAGGGAGTGGTAGATGTAGGCAACAGTATGGGGGAGGGAGTGGTAGATGTAGCAACAGTATGGGAGGTGGGTGAGGGGTGGTAGATGCAGGCAACAATAGCAGCGATGGGGGGGGCGGGTAGATGTATGTAACAGTATGGGAGGGGGGTGGGGGTAGTAGATGTATTTAACAGTATGGGAAGGGGTGGAGATGTAGGCAACAATATGAGATGGGGGCGGTAGATGAAGGTAATAATAGTAGGGATGGTGTGTGTGTGTGGGGGGGGGGGGTAGATTTAGGCATCAATATCAAGGTGTGGTGATAAGGTAAGCTGGTTTATTGCTAATGAATTAATCCGCCTCCTACCATGGCTAATCTCACTAATTAAAGCACATTTTTCTATAAGCGCACATCACAGTACTATATTTTCGTATTCACTTTACGTATTCATATAGGGGTGTAGCTACTTCTAACATGCAAACAATATTCGTGGTTCTAGGTTAGTGATACTGGTCTTTTGTCTGAACCCCATTACTCAGTTTATTGGGGAGGGGGGGGGGGATTGGATATTTCCATAATAGATTGCCTGAAAATGGCGATTTAACTTTTAACTTATAAAAATTTTTATAAAAATAATTCAATGGAATTTCAGGGTTTTAAGCATATGTCATTTTTTAAATATCTTACGTCTAACGTGTTACCCATCTATACGTCCAAACAGGCAGGAATAACGTTAAGCTTTAAGCTAAACCGTGCCAGGGTCGATCACGTGTCAATCACCTTAAGGAACAGGTTCTGTCGCTCGGGAAATCTAAAAACAAAAACTTGCTGAAACGGAAGTGGTCATTTTTGTAGTTAAAAGTCTCCGAACTGTATGTGTTTGTATAAATAAATAAATAAACACACACACAAACGTACACTATATATATATATATATATATATATATATATATATATATATATATATATATATATATATATATATATATATATATATATATATATATATATATATATATATATATATATATATATATATATATATATATATATATATATATATATATATATATATATATATATATATATATATATATATATATATATATATATATATATATATATATATATATATATATATATATATATATGAATGAGGGTTATATTTTAAGCCGATCTTTTGACCCCCATTAATCCCCCCCTCCCATTTCCAGGGCCCGCCACTGGTAGCATTAAAATATCTCCAACACTTAGAGTTCTTCAGTAGATC
The DNA here is from genome assembly GCF_028476545.2 of Physella acuta. Taxonomy (NCBI): domain Eukaryota; kingdom Metazoa; phylum Mollusca; class Gastropoda; family Physidae; genus Physella; species Physella acuta. Next base: position 315,131 of record NW_026732066.1, on the reverse strand, counting down.
GATCTAGTGCTGGGGTTTCAAACACAAACTGGTCACCGAAAGGTTTCAGTTCTAAATGTGGGTGGGCCAGACGTTCCGGGTCTCGGGGAATCAGGACAGGGGTCATACAGGATGTAGAGGGGGTTGTTTTAGATAGTAGGTCAGTGATGGTAGGGACATCATGGGTTGTGGGTCAGTGATGGTAGGGACATCATGGATTGTGTTGTGGGTCAGTGATGGTAGGGACAATATGGGTTGTGGGTCAGTGATGTTAGGGGCATGATGGGTTGTCATGTGGGTCAATGGTGTTAGGGACACTATGGGTTGTGTTGAAGATCAGTGAGGCTACGAATATCATAGGTTGTGGTGCAGTTTAGTCATATTAGCTACGTATTGGGTCTAATGTAAAAGTGACCTCGGCATATGAAGAGATAGTTGTGTCAGCACTATGCCCAGCCGCCTTTACCATCCATTACATTGGGTGGACTCAGGGACTGTCTTATGACTTGAACCCTAGACTTACGGGTTAGCAGTCCAGCTCTCTACCGCTAGACCACTCCGTCCCATCGTCTTGGGTCTATAAAGGTTATAAGTCCATACTGTTAGGGACCTTATCATCCGTCAGTCTGTAAATATAAAAAAAAAAAACTTCATCAGTTGTATCAGTTGTATCAATCCAAGTAAAATATATGTTAAATTCTAAATCTCCGCTTTTTCAAATTTTCGATTAAAAAATTATATAAAAGCATGTCGTGAGAACTATTTCTGTTGTCACGTAATAATAGTCATTTATAAAGACTGGTGGATTGTGTGTGTGTCTGTGTGTGTGTGTGTGTGGGGGGGGGGGGGGGGGGGGTTAATGTGTATTGATTGAATATACATAGTAACATTAGCATTTGATTTTGAAAGGATTTAGTTTTTATTTATTCAGTTGCTCATTAGGAGATTCTACTTGTTTGTTTTTTTTAAATATTTTTGTACTTGCGTGGCTAAAAAACTGGACGATTCTAAAAATTACGCTGAATAGAAATGAATATATCAATTTACTTAGATGAAGAGTAAAATTAATTTTTTGCTTAATTATCTGACTCGGATAATAACTACGTGTACTTTTAATATAATTTCTTTTAGAACTTCATAAAATATCAATATTCATCTGAATTAAAAGTTTTCTCTCCCTCACCCCTACCCACCCCCCCACACACACATAACCCACACACAAACCAAACCTTTGACCCACCCACAAACCAAACCTTCGACCCACCCACAAACCAAACCTTCGACCCACCCACAAACCAAACCCTTGACCCACCCACAAACCTAACCTTCGACCCACCCACAAACCTAACCTTCGACCCACCCACAAACCAAACCCTTGACCCACCCACAAACCTAACCTTCGACCCACCCACAAACCTAACCTTCGACCCACCCACAAACCTAACCCTCGACCCACCCACAAACTTAACCCTCGACCCACCCACAAACCAAACCCTTGACCCACCCACAAACCTAACCTTCGACCCACCCACAAACCTAACCTTCGACCCACCCACAAACCAAACCCTTGACCCACCCACAAACCAAACCCTCGACCCACCCACGACCCACCCACAAACCTAACCTTCGACCCACCCACAAACCGGAAGCGTCTATTGACCTTCTCTATTTTAAACCAGTCGATATGTTTTCTTTTAGCTGTCTGTGTAAACAGAGGGAAATTCTTAATTGGATCTAATTATAAAATATCCCCCTACTCCCGTAAACACACACACAAAAACAGACAGACACACTATATTAATGGTTATATAGGCCTACATCTGTTTCTAATATCGGAAATTAAATAGACCTAAATGGGAAGTGGACGATTTTAATTTTTTTTTACTGTACTTAGTAGTTGAAGAAGAGAAGATGGAGAAAATTTGATGACCAAAATAGAAGGGAAAAAAATAGAAGGAGATAGATTTTAATTTTGATATTTTGGTTATTATTAAGAGGAAAAACAGCAAAGTGTTAGCAAATATTTCTTTAAAAAGTTATTAACTATTGGCTTTTTAAATTTATAATATAGAAGTAAATATAAAAACGTTGAGTTAACTTAGGCCGTTAGGTCACAGTTTTAAACATTATCTGAGGCCATTATCTGTGGCCATTATCTGAGGCCATTATCTGAGGCCATTGTCTGTGGCCATGGTCCGATCATCCTGTCATCAAGAAGACATCTAGGGGCCAATGGCCAATTCTTCATCCCGCCGCTTCTCGGCTGACATTTCTTCACAGTTTTCCTTGACTCTCAGAGAAATACGTCTGCGACTAATCGAATCCACGCTCTGGAGACGGCAATTAAAGTCGCATCATGTAATCGATTCGAGCCATTCAAAGCTCGATTACTCTTCCGAATGAAGGCTCGATTACTCTGCCACCCGCCGCCAAACACGACCTCGGGTAGTCAACATGGTTACAAGAAAATTAGATTGTTTCGATTATCGACTCCGACAAGCCCGAGCTAGTTTTTATTTACCCGAGTAAATATCCGGCAAGGCGTGTATCAATGGCGGAGCGCGGGCAAGCCACGAGCCCGGGTTCGAATTGTACTCTTTGTTTGATCGACGAGTTCCTCAGACTCGAGTTTTTTTTTCTTTTTTTGGAGGGGGTTTTCATCCAATGGAATAACAGTACCAAAGAAAGGAGGAAGCTCACAGTTTTTTATGACTTCCGGCTGTGGAAACTGACTCAATAGCCCGTGGATCTCGTCTGTTGAGACGATATTCTGCGAGAATATGAGACCACCGCCATCAACACCTCAACGCTTTTCTTCTCTCACAATATTAGATACGAGTTTTGTCCTTTTCCTATCACCTTAGACTTCTTTATTTGGTTTTTTTAAATCAAATTTCAATTTTACTTTTCAAATAAAAAGTTTCGTTACAAAATTAAATCTCTGCGACACACTAATCTAAGAAAACGAAATATTTCTATTAATTCGACACACTTGTTTGTTTGTGCGTGTAGTAATAAAGCAGGTAGTGTTAGTATCCTCACAAACAGTGTTTCTTCCAGACTTATTTCTCCGGTGGGGGCTCTTGAAATTTTTTGGGGGGGGGGGGGGGCGGAAACCGTTAAAAGTATATATTTTCTAAATAAATTCCATTTGGTTCTGGGCGAGAGGTAGAAGAGATGCCTAAAAGAAACTCTGCTCACAAATTAACGGATGAGTATACAACTGTTTCTCCCATGGGACATTAAACAAACCTAAAAGGAAATTGGGCGACTTTACATGTTGTTGGTATTCAGTAGTTAAAGAAGCGACGTAATTGTCTTTAATTTGTGAGGGTACTAGCTCCGGCAGTTTGATTGCTACTTACATGTCTCACTGCAGCTTTTCATTTTTATTTATTTGATTTGTCTGTGCCAGTAGCTTTAACTGAATTTTGAGAAATGTTGAGTTAATGAATCACCCCCCCCCTTTCCATTCCCCTTTTCCAACTCTTTGCGTGCTATTTTACACACACGTAATTTTTTTTTTACAAAAAAATAAATAAATCGAATACTTACCTTATTTTTGCTATTTTTCTTTAATTTTTGCAGTATAGTTTTCTTTTGAAATATTACAAATACGTAAAGTATTTTTTAAATTCAAATACAAATTACATTTTACTCTATAATTTAATTACACAATTATTCATTTTACAAACACTTTACGAACACTAATATCTAAATATTAAAAAAAAAATCTTTACAAATTTACAAAACATTTTAATAAAAAAAAAAAAGCATTTTCAAAAACAAAGACTTCACAAAACGAATTTTACAAAAACTTCACAACACGAATTTCAATACATTCCACAAAATTAATCTCACAAATACTAGCAATATATATTTCAAACACTCTACCCTATACATTTTATTCTACCGAAACCTAAATTAAAAATGAAATTCTTAAATATTTAGTAAAATGTCTGCAAATATTCCAGCCGCTTACCCCATAATTGTTTCTTTTTTCTCTTCTCACGTCTTGACACAAATCGAGCGAAATTTAAATCCACGGCTTCTAAGCTGAAAATAAATTTGTTATTTAAAAACAAATTGTCAATTTAGTTTCCGCCGAGACGCACCGGAGTTTCGGTGTAAACATCTATTGAGTTTTTGCGTCTTAATTATCTGTTTAACCCTTTAAAGCACGAGACTTTTATGAGGCGAGAATTGTGGAAAATAAATTAAATTTGGGAAGAAAAGTGTTAAACTGTTGTTTTGTTCGTAGTGGACACGATTTTTAAAAAAAGTGAACCAGAGATGCGTTGTTACATTGTCATGGTTACATACATAGTCAACTTAACGTGTATGTAAGAAGTTAAGTTCTCTTGTGAAACTGACGGATCATGGGGCAAGTGAAGTAGAGTTCACCTGTTTTCGTGAACTTACCAATGAAGGGATAGTGTGGTCAGCTCTACGCCCAGCATACCTTTATTTTCCTTGACGTAAGTCGGATACCCATCTGAGCTGGGGGGTTTGGTTACGTCTTACGGACTTGAACACTGATTCGAACTCGAGACTTTCTGGTTAGCAGGCGAAAGCTCTACCATTTGACCACGCCGTCCCGTCTGATGTATGTAGTGTATAAAAAAAAGACAAAAACCCCTCATGGTCTAACTACACTCTTCCTAGCGGATGTGCAACTTTTTACTAGTCAACCGGCTTATTTCTTTTGTACTGTGTTGAGCATTTTGGTCATCTAGCAAGCAATCATTTAGAGATTCATATTCCTTATGGGGTTGAATAGTCCATCGTGTGCCGGGTACTAATTTCGTCTGAGTTGGCTCGGTGACTAACACTGAATAAAATACGCTCGTAGGTCGGAGCGCTAGCATCAACTTCGTGGGTTCGAACCCCGATCGTAACCTGACCCTGGTTTTGAGTCTACATGACATCACGGCGTGCCTGAGTCCACTCAGCTCTAATTGGTTCCGCAGGTGTCACATTAACCAATCGCTGATTCAGCAATCGTGTGACATGCTTGGGTCGTATCAACAGATGAAAGCGTGTTCCTATGCCGAGTTCATTTACTTCGAAAAACCAGTGCAACAACCAAATCAGGTGCGTGACCCGCTCACAAATTAGACCCATGACCCGTCCGAAAATCAGACCCATGACCCGTCCGAAAATCATACCTATGACCCACCTACAAACCGGACTTAAAAGCCCCCAATCTCTCCCAATTAAGCAGTTTAATGATTTTCTTAACGCCGTCCATTTATACAAATATTAGTCGTTAATTGGATCTAATTATAAACTACCTAAACTAAAAAAAGACTTATCTGTTCAGACAAGCTATAGACCCGGATGTAACGAATAGACCCCCCCTCTCCAACATAATATATCGCTTCGTAGTACACATGTACTTGTGTTAGTTAAGCACTTCTATAATTCTAGCCTATGCTTTAATGTAATGCTATACTTCTGCAGTAGATTGCTTGTATAATCCTACCCTCTGCCCCCCGAATTACTTGTATAATTTTGCCCTTATCCGCTTGCATAATTCTACCCTTAGTGCTTGGATTCTTTCTAAAAATTTCTACCGTCTGCACTTTAGGAACTAGCGCACACTTCCCGCGCCCGCCACAGTTCACCGACTGCCTGATCCAGTTCTAATTAATTCAAAACACCGTCGCCATCCTCACCTGTAATGCCTGTTATTTTACCTGACATCCGTACAAACGTGCCCGTAGGTGAGCACTAATCACAGAGTTCGCGCCATACCGGCAACTCACGTGAGCTGAACGCCTTCAGTTCTGGTTTCACCTAATCAATACAAGACGACTCCTCGGATTTTAATTTTTTTATCTTTGACTTCTTAAACCTTAGATGTAAATAAGAAAAAGGAATGATTTTTTTAAACAATGTGCGTACTGTTAAATGTGTTGTCTACAAGTTTAATCTAACAATTCTTTGTCTAGCTGGTGTCTTGGAATCAATTTTTACAACCGGACTAGTTTCTTTTATATTTAGCACGTTTTTATTTGCATGACGACAATGCAACAATATATAACTTACATGTTTATATATGTTTCTTCTTCATTCTTAATTGTAAAGGGGGATTTCCTCCAACATATTTAACTGTTACGTTGTGTGTCTTATGGGCTCTTAACTCTGACTACAGCCTGGTTGTTATATTCAGATTTGCTTCCATAGTCTCTGTCCATACAAATACAACCAGGCAGCGTTTGTTTGATTTTAGAGTTTTCTCTCCCAGACGCGTTGCTATCCCCAGCTGTTGAGCTTCATCTGCCCGGGGTCCGAACTCGGGACTGTTGGAGTTAGCAATCACATGCTCTCCTGCCGGACCATATCGTCCCAGTTTTGAAAATGCTCCACGCATCTATATTAACCCTTCTCTCGTGTAATAACGATGGTTTTATGGAGAAAACATCTGGGTAAATCAACGCTTAAAACATGAGATACTGAAAATCACAGTAACCTCTATAGCCACCTCTTTGACCACCTCTTTGACCACCTCTTTGACCACCTCTTTGACCACCTCTTTGACCACCTCTTTGACCACATCTTTAACCACCTCTTTGACCACCTCTTTGACCACCTATTTGACCACCTCTTTGACAACACTTTTGGTCACTTCTATGGCCACCCACTTAGCCACTGTCTTGAACATCTCTAGGCTACTGTCTTTGCCAGAGAGTGGCCTTGAAATGACCACTGTCCTGGCCACTCTCTGAGCCACTGTCCCTTGCAAACCACTTGGACACTAAGTAAACCACCCACTAGACTCACCATCTTTCCCCTTCGGTGCCGCGTACACACGAGACACCCTAGGCTACCTGCGTCTATTGGGTAAAGACTTAGTTCAAGTAGCCAATGATCATTTCTCTAAGACGCCATCAAATATTTAAAAAACAAACACTTAAGGCCAACTTGCAATGCGTGTACTCTGAAAAAATTCTTACGTTTTGGAAACGCCTTACAAACAACCAACATTTCTTTATTAATTGTAGTCAACAGCCACGTGACCATCTTCTCTCTCTCTCTCTCTCTCTCTCGTTAAGTCTCGTAACAGCCAACTAGAAGCGAGATGTTGCGTCATCAAACGCTGTGAGTACTAACCACATGTTTGTCTGCAAGAACAATCGCCAGCTCTGTTGGGTGAGTGGGAGGGGGTGGGGGGAAATGAAATGCGTTGTGAAAATACGAAGCGCATATTGCGATGCTCAAAACAAAACAATATTTTTCAGTTGTTTACTGTAAACCTTCTTTTTAATTGTCATTTTTTAAAAAGAGTATTTAAAAAAAAAAAATTTAAATGTGTACTTTGCCGCAACTAGTACTAATGAGGATATTTCAATGAACCATCAGCGTACTGCCATCTTTGAACAATTGCAGACACTGCTTCCTACCGTTCTATTGTATGAACCCTTAGACTTTACTTTAACCCTTCAACAACTGAGCTCTAAACGCTGCCCAACGTACAAATTGTATCCAATCCATGAACATAATTTTAACCCTAAATCTCAAACTTTATGCTACTTCGCCTATAACAACTAGCTATTGGTGGTATAGCCGATTAGGAATTACAAAATTACTACCATCGAAACTCAACCTTAATCTTAACTCTAGCATAAAACGAATCCTCGTATAGTTTTCGGTGATCCATATTTAACAAAACAAGTGGGTACGGCTAATCAATACAACCCTCTTAAACTCCAGACAATTAGCTTTTCTCCTGCAGCTGAGCTTATCTCCCCTAGGATACACAATTAGTGTTACACTATCATTCTAACCTACCATTATAAAAACAACCCCAAGAAGTTTCATACCGTGTTAATCATAACCTAGTCTTATACGCTACTTAGGTATAATCACTGCTTAGTTTGGTTACCTATAACGCAGAAACGCGAAATCCGATGATACTTTGAACTCAGCCTTAATCTTTTCGGCTAAACAAGAGATTTCGTTATGAAATACAGCTGATACACAAGCAGTTGAAAACACTTAGCTCGCGAAAAGGTAGTCCTGTAGTATTGAGAACCATTCAAATACACATGCAACTGTATACAACATTTTCCTGCTGAATTAAAATTCATCAACCTTGTTAGAAATCCTTTAAAATACATCACCAAATGGTATATAACATTATTTTAAGGGGCACATCCGAATTTAGCTCAAATACAACAGTTGAATTTGAGAATCGTTGAAATAAAATCGCAAATGCTATACACCGTTATCCTAATCGGCGCATGTAAGTAGTTTCAAATACATCATCCCAGTTTTAGAACTGTTGAAACACAATCGCATATGGTATTCAACGTTATCCAAAACCAGCGCACGTGAAGTTAGGTCGAGCCACGCCTCAGTGATTCTCTGAGAGTGTGACAGTAGCCCTTTGTTAATTCAATGTTCCGTTACAGTGAGTTAATTGCCCAGCCGTGGATTGGCTACCGGTCACGTGACTTTAGAAATGTCAGACGTGTGAGTAGTCTCGCCCACACGGACAGCATGCATGCACGTGCAATTAATAGTTGTGTCAGTAGCCTCGCCCACTGTGTTGTGTTAATAGTCTTGCATTTACTGCTTTCGTGTTAATGATATCTGCTAGGAAACTAAAATAAACTGCAGTTGTGTGGATAGCCCAATCTACGCAAGTAAAGTACAATAAACATCATACTTTTAAGGATCATTTCTAAAGTTGGTCTTGCCGGGACGTTAAGCAACAGTTGAATAAATATGCCTATATGAAGTTAAGAAACTACCGTTTGTAAATAGTCCAGTCTACACAAGCAAAGAACAATGACCTATATTTGTGTAAATAGCACAGTCTGCACATATAAGTGTAATAAAAAACAATAAACTATTATTGTGCAAATAGCCCAGTCTACACATGTAACGTACAGTTGTGTGAATAGCTTTGACTAAGCGTGCAAACTATAGTTGTGAGAATAGTTTTTTCTAAACAAGTAGACCATACCTACACGTCCAATACGGCTATGATCGTGTCACACAGGGGGGGGGGGGCTAACCACAAAACTAACGTGGTGTTTATCAATGAGCAGACAGCACCACAGTGGGCGGTGCCAGTGTTGTTTGGCTAACGTGGTCGGCTGAGATTAGCGACGCCGAGTTGGGTCTAGAAAATAATTGACTGAAAAAGAATTAAATTGAAAATATTTTTTAACGCAATATTTTAAGACGTTAAGCTTCAATCTCACTAAACCTAAACTCTTTGAAGGTTTTCATTTAAAAAAAAGTTAAAATTAAAAGACTTTTGTATTGTCTTTTTAATTAGTGTTAACATTTTCATTTTACAGAATATGAAACTTAATGATATGTAAGCCTTAAGTATTTTAAATTACGACTATAGACCATATGAGTTATAACATTGATTTTTAACTTCAAATATAAATCTAAATTATTATCTAATTAGTATAAATGTGAAAATTTATAATAATAATCATTAAAAAAGTTTTTAAAAACCCACTTTTTCTGATTGAACTAAAAAGTAGAAAATAATTGCTATACATCACAATAATGCAAGCGATCACTCTACTATAAGCGATGAAAAACGTGGGGCGCCGAAGTAAAAGTTATATTACTATTGATTAGATAATACTATTGACTTTTATTAGGGAGCTTGTAGAGAGTCAACAGTATTAGAAACTGTAAGAAAATCACGGTGTGAATACGTTACTGACTAGAACACATAGATTTGAACCCGTGTCGAGTGGGTTAGCAATCGTGTGCCCAACCACTCGACCATATCGTCTCCCCCATACTGGCCACCAGTTGTTACGTTCTGGTTGTTTGTACACAAACACCGCGTGACAACTACTCAGTAAGCAAAAAGAGGGAGAGTCCCAAACCTTGTTTTCATCAAATTACAGTTACTGGGTTATGTCCCTTTTCCCCCACGTTTTTGTACAATTATATAGCGGCCTAAAATGATCAATAAAATGTTTCCATGGATCAATTTAGTAATAATAACAATTGAATATTCTATGGTCATCGGAAACAAAGCTTCCCTGAAAATTTCAGCGCGCTAGCAAACAAGGAAGTGCCCGAAATTTTGATCGCAAGATTTGATTGGAGAACCAAACAGACGCGAAAGCAAGTTTAAGAAAACGTGGGAATAATAAAACCCACCAATCTGAAGGTTGCTAGATTGTTTTCATTAATATGAGCTTTGATTAACACTTTATAATATCGACAAGGTAGGCAACACTGACACTGTTTGTGTGGGGGTGTGATGTGTATAGCACAGGGGTCAGCAACCTTTTGAGACGCAAGAGCCAAAAGTAACAAACTACAAAATTTCCAAATTTTTAAAGAGCCACTAACATTTTTATGTGCACTTCGCTATTGTAAATCACAGTTCTGGGGCCTAATGCCCAGCGGCTGTCAGCTGTCCATATACGCTCTACTCCACCTATTCTCGCTTTTTATTTTGGTTAAATTTGTTTTTGTTGTTACAGTATAATATTTTATGAGTTTTGAAAATAAAATAATTATGATAGAACTGGAGAGAAGCATTCTGACATCAAAAGAGCCGCAGGTTGCCGACCCCTGGTATAGCATCGAGATTGATCAGATTATTGTGTCTTGGTATACATTTGCTAATGGTTTCACTTTTTAAAATACAAGATAACATCTTCTAAAACTCAATAGCGAATAGCCTACACATTCTAAAAGCAAAAAATATTTTTAAAAGGTAAATTTTTATATCGTCTACTGTCTTAAAATATTTTCACTGCATAATTTTGTAGTTTTAAATAAACGTTAATAATCCATTGAGTTAAAAATAAAATAGAAAAATCGGAAGTAAAGTATTTTACAATGGGCATAGTATTGCTAACTTCACGTGATTGGTTGTATATTCACTTATATTTCAGATTTTTTTCGTGTTAATGTCTGACTTATGATGCGATAATTACGGTAATTAATTTCAATACCCGCTGCAGTTTAAAGTTGTCGAAATTAATTAGTTAAATGGTTGTGATTAGGTGGTTACCTTTTGGCATTACAAAGCGGAGGCTTTATGAATACATCTCATTTATAAACCTGCTATATAGCTTTAGCTTAAGCATAAGGGCTACTTATTTGTGCCTACATATTTGTGGCTACCTATTTGTGGCTACATATTTCTGGCTACATATTTGTGCCTACATATTTGTGGCTACTTATTTGTGCCTACATATTTGTGCCTACATATTTCTGGCTACATATTTCTGGCTACATATTTCTGGCTACATATTTCTGGCTACATTTTAACAGCTTCCTACGCTTTTTAGATATCACGAAGGCTCTGCCAGGGGCGTAGCTATGGTTATATTTAAATATCATGGAGGTTGGGGCACCAAAATGTGAGGGCAAGCTATAGGGGCTACTATATTTCAACAGACAATATTCATACACTATGTACACTATATATAATACATTTTCCTTGCCCCTTCATGCGCACGACTTTAGTACAAAGGGCACATATCTGCAATGTAGCACATTGTTTAGATCTGTTTCAAAACTTATGTTGAAAAATCTCGATGCTGCAATTTACATTTCCGTTTCTAAAATCAGCATAATTCAATCGAAAATTATTTAAATCTAGCCATATGAACTCGTAAAAAAATAATTCAGAATTGAATTAACTGAATTCGAAAAAAAAACAACACACGGAAATTATATTAGCGGAAGCGACGAACTCCCCCCCAAAAATTGGGCTCGGTGAAAAGCCCAGCGAGGTCCTTTGCTCGATTCAGTTACATGACCTTGACCTTAATGCAATCTGATTCCATTTTGATCCGGCTCGCACAAGTTGATTATTATTGCCAGACATGACGACACACCCAGTGTTCGCGGCCATAACCTTTTCTTTGTTCAAACGCCCATCTATTTTACATTTGGCCAGCGACCCGTAGTTTTATCTGGCCACTGACCTTTCATTCCCCCCCCCCCCCTCCTTCCCCACACCGCACTTAAACCAGCGGTTTATTTCCCACATGACCAATGGTTTTAAGTCCCTGACTCTATTAGGGGACTTTTCTATTTCTCGGACCATCAATAAACTATGGTCACAATTTGAGCCCTGGACGTTGGTGAGGGGTGGGGAGAGGGGGTGCATCTTAGTTCTTTTATCTGTGTGGAGGGATGAAAACTAAATTTCTCATATATATATATATATATATATATATATATATATATATATATATATATATATATATATATATATATATATATATATATATATATATATATATATATATATATATATAACATTTAAAAAGAATATGTGTGTTCTGTACCCAGTAGAGCCCCCCTCCCCCGCCCCGCCATAGAGCCCCCCCCCCCCAATAAAGTCTAACCCCCCCCCCCCCCCCCCCCCCCCCCCCCCGAACGAATTGGAATTTATATAGAAAACATACTTTCACCAGTGTCCGTTCCCCTCCCGGAAAATGTCCCCCCAGAAAAAAAAACTTTGGAAGAAACAGTCCCCCGCCCCCCTTTCTTTCCAGCCCTACAACACCCGAACTAGGGTCTGGGGTTTTGAACCAAAGATGAGGTCATCATGAAACATCCCCAGCTAACAGGTTGGTCTCAGGCTAAGCCCCATTAATCGTCTGCCACCCTCCAAGCTCTGTTTTAAACGATTCAGCTTTTGGCGGGAATTTCACGCCCCTCCCAGCAGACGGATTAAACTAAGTGTTTTGAAACTTGAGAATTAAAAGAGGAATAAAAAGCATTTTAACAAGCGTTGGATATTTAAACTGTAAAAAATCAAAAAAAAAAAACCAACAAAATCTGTATTTAAAAAAATAAAAAAAAAAATAACGTGCGACAGACATATTGACCTAAATTAAAGTCGTTTGGTCGGATTATTTTAACTTATCATGCCACTGATGATGCCACAAACTCTGGATCCTCCTTGATCTAAATGCTTGGTAGTTATTCCGCCTAAAGCTTAGAAACTACAAGATGAAAAACCTTTTTTTTCGTTTCAAGTGCTATTAAAATTCAAACTTCTAATGCGATTTCTCTATAAAAAAGTGCATATTTTTTTTTATTGAGACTGGATTCGATTTTTGGTAAAACTGGCAGATGTGTTCGTGTATCTGGTCTACTGGTGTAGTTTTCTTGTACGTCCGTTTCGATGTTGATTCGTAATCAGAAAACTTCTTTAAGTGCTTTATGCTTTCTCTTAGCATCACTTCTTATACGCCCTTCTACTACATAATATGTGGTTCATTTTCCGAAATTACTGCTACATTTTATTTCTTATTTCTCTTGTAATTTTTAGCTACATCTATTGCAAATGTTAGAATCGTCCAAATCGAATCTATTTCAAATTTGCAGCTAAATAATATACTCTTCGGTTTAGTGTGTTACATGAAATATTTCACGTTTTGTTATATAAAATTGATATTGTTATTGTATTAAATTGATGTTGTTGTTGTATTAAATTGATGTTGTTGTATTAAATTGATGTTGTTGTTATTGTATTAAATTGATGTAGTTGTTGTATTAAATTGGTGTTGTTGTATTAAATTGATGTTGTTGTATTAAATTGATGTTGTTGTTGTATTAAATTGATGTTTTTGTATTAGATTGATGTTATTGTTATATAAAATTGATGCTGTTGTTGTATTAAATAGCTAGCCACTAATCTGCTGACGAGCTAATTATTACGTTGATGTTGAGTTTGCTAATGAGTTGTTGTTTTCTATCAACAAAACACAACCCGATCCTCTTACTGTTATCTATTTTCTCACCTGTCTCCCCTCCTCACCCCGCCCCCGTGGATCAGCTGCTCTTAACATTCCATCTCACCCAGACTATAACATGCACACCTGTGTCGACCATCCCTCACCCCCTCCCCCTCGTGTTGTTAATAATCCACCTGCTAAATGAGATCGAAATGTTGTATTGAACATGTCATCGTATCAGGTTTTTTAAAAACAATTAGTTGTGTTGATACAGGGATGATGTGGTCGAGTTGTGGACACTGTGGGTGCTAGCATGGATGGGGTAGGTTCGATTCCAAGATGTACAAGATACGTCTGTAGAGCTTAAGTACATAATATACAAGTCATGGCCCTAGTTATATAGTGTTTTGGTACTGGTCATGTAGTACTTGTCATGTAGTATTGGTCAAGTCATGTAGACCTTGTCATGTAGTACTGGTCATATAGTACTGGTCATATAGTACTGGTCATGTAGTACTGGTCATGTAGTACTGGTCATGTAGTACTGGTCATGTAGTACTGGTCATGTAGTACTGAAAATATAGTACTGGTCATGTAGTACTGGTCATGTAGTACTTGTCAAGTAGTACTGGACATGTAGTACTGGTCATGTAGTACTGGTCATATAGTACTGGTAATGTAGTACTGGTCATGTAGTACTGGTCATGTAGTACTGGTCATGTAGTACTGGTCATGTAGTACTGGTCATGTAGTACTGGTCATGTAGTACTGGTCATATAGTACTGGTCATATAGTACTGGTCATGTAGTACTGGTCATGTAGTACTGGTCATGTAGTACTGGTCATGTAGTACTGGTCATGTAGTACTGGTCATATAGTACTGGTCATGTAGTACTGAAAATATAGTACTGGTCATGTAGTACTTGTCAAGTAGTACTGGACATGTAGTACTGGTCATGAAGTACTGGTCATGTAGTACTGGTCATGTAGTACAAAAAATATAGTACTGGTCATGTAGTACTGAAAATATAGTACTGTTCATGTAGTACTGGTCATGTAGTACTGTTCATGTAGTACTGTTCATGTAGTACTGTTCATGTAGTGTTGGTCATGTAGTACTTGTCATTTGTACACAAATTTGTCTGGCACAATTATCTAATTTATCAAAAACATCAGTCTTTTCAAATAATTTTTCCTTCAACTTAAAGATTCCAAGATTCAACTCACGATTCCATCAGTTTGATTAATCCACCAAAGTACGATGCACACGATTAAACTAAATCAGGTTTCAAGAAAAAAAAGATCTTTATTTCCCATATATTTTGAGAGGCAGCTCAACACATTTGTTTATATTTTGTTTTAAACGTTTTAAAACGTCGATTTTACTTCCTTAAATTAAATGCTACAATTAAAACACAAATTAGAGGCAAATACGCTGATACAAGACACGTACACACCCGCACATAACTCCCGCACATAACTCACGCACACACACAGCAAACAACGTTCTATTGTGAGTGTACAGTCACGTGCACCCAGCGTATTAACCAATCAAAGACAGAGCCCTTTGACGGGGAGATAACTCGGGTATTGAATCCTCTGCCCACAGAAAATCTTTAATACAGGTTTCGCCACACACACAAAGGGGCGATAAATCACTCCAGTTGTGGCATTAGAGGTGTGGGGAGGTAGGGGACGCTTTGTGTCGATGAAGGTAATATTAGAATTATAGGGCTAATTCGATCAGAGTTTCCTCCAGGCATCTCTTGGGGGGGGGGGGGAACTCTTGTATGACCCCTGTCCCTCACTTCTCCGATATCTGTTCCGTGACTCCTCTTCACTGACCCTGTCCTATGACTGCTGACCCCTGTCCTATGACTGCTGACCCTTGTCACCTGACTTATTCTACGACTCCTATCTGACCCATGTCCCTTGACCCCTGTCCTTTGACTCCTGTCTAACCCCTGGCATCCGTCACGTAACTTCCGTCCAACCCCTTTCTCCCGACCCCTGACCCCTGTCCAACCCCTGTCTCCCGACCCCTGACCCCTGTCCAACCCCTGTCTCCCGACCCCTGACCCCTGTCCAACCCCTGTCTCCCGACCCCTGTCCAACCCCTGTCTCCCGACCCCTGACCCTGTCCAACCCCTGTCTCCCGACCCCTGACTCCTGTCCAACCCCAGTCTCCCGACCCCTGACCCCTGTCCAATCCCTGTCACCTGAACCCTGGCATTTGTCTCCTGACCCCTATCCTTTGTACCCAGGGCCTGCGCTACCTATAAGGCGAACAAGAAGGTCGCCTAGGGCGCCATCCCTAGGGGGCGCAAAATGTCTAATCGCTATTATCAAAAAGTATCTCATAATTAATAACTTGTATAAAGGAGTAACGATCTATTTCGGCACCCAGGACGAACTGTTAATTTTGCACCTCCACCCCAAAATTAGGTCTATATAGGCCTATATTTATTCGCGATGGTGAAAATGCAACCCCACCTCCTTAAGTTGGAAAGATCGGGGGCGCTTTTTACCAGTCACTTTGCCTTTTTAATTTGGTGTCACATAATTGTGTAGAAAACGATAAAATAAGTTCGTAATTTAAATTTCGAACATTTTAATAGGGCTTGTAAGTCTCGTTTTCTCTGACTTTTCAATTTTATATTTAAAAATCTGTCCTGGTGTATAGAGTGTCCAAAGTCACTTGTTTGGTAAGTTTTAATGAATCGTTTAGATTTGGGAGTAACGGCGGAAGGATGTTGTTGATATGGTTTCGTAGGTATAAAGTATCGAAGTGTTAAAGTGTCATAATTTTTAATCGGCTGTTTTGTAGTTTAAGATCTAGTGGAATCTGTTTGGTAATAGAGAAATGAGAATGCAGGTGATGAAGTATCGTAGTTCTGGACCTGGGGAGTATTGATTCTTGTGGTATTAAGGTATCGAATTATATTGACTGTTAAAGTGTAGTAGTAGGTCCAGTGAAATCGTTGTTGATTGGGAGTACCGTTTGTAGAGCTTGGTGAAGTTAAACGAGGTGGTGTCGTAGTTCTGGAGCATCGAGTCTAGTTATGTTTAGGTATCGAAGTTTGATATGTGTTGTGAATGTAGTAGAGTATATCGAGTTGTCGAGTTTATCGTAAGTTAGATGATTTCAATTCAGTACGGAACACACTACAAAGAAAGGTAGGCGTTCTCTAGTTGAAAAATCTTTAGTTTTTTAGGAATCTATATTATCACTCTTAAAGTATTAATATTAAATAGGATAGAATTTATAACTAACCGTAAACTTTGTTTTTTCAAGTTATATTTTTAAAAATATTTATTCAATAATTCTGGCAATGTCTAAAACAGTTACCCGTGATTGATTTTTTGAAAGACGTCCCATTATTTAGGGGATCCAAAATTTTTTACACGTATCCAAGAGAAATAAGTACTACAAAAATGTATGTCATCAAAATTAAATAGAAGTATGCTATAATAAAGCTACCATTTTTTCAAACAAGCCTACAGTTAAGTATTCAATAGGTAAATATATTGTTTTACAAGGTTACATAGTTAATATAAAAGATTTGTTATAATTATTACATAATGAAATTTAGAGCGTTTTATTGTGTTTTTCAAACATGTCTTAGTTACACTTGATTAATTTAGCAATTCTTGTGAAAGTTATTTCCCTTGAATAAAATTTTGTTATTTGGATTTTCAAATGGGAGATAATTCGTTGCTTAACTTAACATTCAAATTCCTGCACCTTAGGTTGACCGCTTTCATATAAATACAACTTTAAGTTATTATTTGTTAATGTAGAAAAATATATATAGAGCTTAAGTTCTAAACAAAATAGTTTGGTAGGTTTTTTAGCATTATAAAGTTGAAAAACAAATACATAAGTAGCCGTTGTAGATTGCAATACGTAATGTTTGTAGACATACAGTCTTAGCCGTAAATTAAACATCTAATTAATTGTCTTTTCATATTTTCACCCTCTTCTAAAGGATTCATATATAACAATTTAAGGCTGAAATCTATAACGTTTATAAGCTTTTATTTTTCAAAAACAAAAAGAAATCGCTACATAACCACACAATATAGACATTTTACAATTATAACTAAAAACAGTCAAGCTTAAAACAAGTAAGTTCCGTTTTGGAACTCAACTTGGGAGGACTGCAGAGAGACCAACACTACAACATTTTTTTTCAGTGGTTTTTTTCTTGACTTTTTCCCCCCGGGAGGGGGGGGGGAGGGGGGGGGCTGTGTCGTAAAGTACAAAGTACGTTCGTGGACTTAGCAACAATTTCAATAAAACGTGATTACGCTTTCAAAATGGAATTAGTACAAACGTTTGCAACGAAGGAGGCAAGTAAAATTTGATTTTGATGTTTAGCGTTTATGCAATTGATAATAAATTAATGTCACTTCTAATGAATTGTTTTCTTATACATATGTTTTAGTAATTTGTGTGAAAAGGGGGGGGGGGGGCGTTTTAATAAGTTTTACCTAGGGCGCTAAATAACCTGGCGCCGGCACTGCCTGTACACTGAGTCCCGTTTAACCCCAGTCCCACCTTACGCCCGACTCGTGTCTGACTTTGACCCCTGTCCTTTGAATTATGTCTGACCCCTTTTCTCTGACCCCTGTCCCTTGACTCATGTCTGACCCCTTTTCTCTGACTCATGTCTGACCCCTGTCCCTTGACTTATGTCTGATCCCTGTCCTTTGCCTCTAGTCTGACCCCTTTTGTCTGACTCATGTCTGACCCCTTTTGTCTGACCCCTGTCCTTTGACTCTAGTCTGACCCCTTTTGTCTGACTCATGTCTGACCCCTTATGTCTGACCCCTGTCCGTTGACTCATGTCTGATCCCTTTTCTCTGACTTATGTCTGACCCCTTTTGTCTGACCCCTGTCCGTCGACTCATGTCTGACCCCTTTTCTCTGACTTATGTCTGACCCCTTTTGTCTGACCCCTGTCCTTTGACTCTAGTCTGACCCCTTTTGTCTGACTCATGTCTGACCCCTTATGTCTGACCCCTGTCCCTTGACTTATGTCTGACCCCTTTTCTCAGACTCATATCTGACCCCTGTCCTTTGACTCATGTCTGACTCCTGTCCTTTGACTCATGTCTGACCCTTGTCCCTTGACTCATGTCTGACCCCTGTCCGTTGACTCTAGTCTGACCCCTGTCCCTTGACTCATGTCTGACCCCTGTCCTTTGACTCATGTCTGACCCCTGTCCTTTGACTCTAGTCTGACCCCTGTCCCTTGACTCATGTCTGACCCCTGTCCCCTGCCCCATGACTCCACACCTCCACCCTACCAAAATTACCCCGTGTAAGAACTCCATTACCCAGACACCCAAGGTCAGCGTGAGCAGCCGTCACCTTTGTCTGGTCGCCTCTGGTGGCACCAGGTGAGCAAACTGTCAGGTAATCAAGTGGGCGGCTCCGTGACGTCCGTTCTGATAAAAATAACCGGGTTGGGTTGGGTTTGTCTGAGATGGTTGGGTCTAACTTACTCGATAATTGGCTCGACATTTGTCTACTGAGAATGCCTTTAGAGCATTGTTTCGCATCTTTTAATGTGGAGATTATAATTTTTTTTTTTTAAATTCGTAATTTTTAATGTATCATTTTTGTTTTTAAATGCATGAATTTTTTTTTTCAAAAAAAGGTCTAGACTTTTTGTGATTTACAACAATAAAAAACTGATAATTTAAAAACGAAATTTGAATTGAATTTTCTTTTTACTTCAGATAAAACAAACCTCGACTGTGTGTGACCAAAAACGCTTTAACTTCATATGAATGGCAGGAACGAACCCATCACAGACCAAGTGTGGAACTATCTCAACAGAGTTATCTTTACTCCCCTGATAGACCAGAACTTTCTGGAACTTTAATGCCGTTATCTGGAGATATAGACCTGTTTCTGACGCAGCTGGGTCTAGTCTACCGAAGGCCATAGACCTGGACGTTTATTGAATTACACGTGGTATCCGAAAGATTGTGATTATCCAGCTTTAAGCGTTTTGGATTAAGTGGGGGAAGGGAATCACCATGGCAACGAAAGAGACCAATCAGCACCGAGCACCGGAGCTGAGGATACCGCAGAAGGAGCGGGAGAAATACGGGGTAAGTTTGTACGTCTGTCTGGTCCCAATCACGTCACGTCTGATTAGTATGACGTCACTTGTGTCTCCCGTGATGTAGTTTTTTAAAAATATGTCGACGTTTTGGGTACCCCGAGATATCCCACTGCAGAACGCTGTCACTTGACGTCATGTTACTTGACGTCACGTGTCATACAGTGCTGATCCCGGTATTCACATGACGTCACGTATACCTTTGACGTCACACAAATCCCGCCTCATCCCCTAACCCATGACGTCTTTGTAGCCATGACGTCAACGCTTCTGAATGCCTCTTCCAGTACCGAGTTGAAATTATTTTCCAATCATTCATACGTTATGCCAATAGTTTCTTTCAGACATGTATACCGCCCCCCCCCCCCCCCCCCTACAAAACAGAACTTATATAGAAAGTATATACTTTTATATATTCTTTTATCAGTGTCCGCATCCTCCACCCCAGAAAATTTCAAGTGACCCCCCCCCTCCCCGGAGATAAATGTCTGAAAGAAACACTGGTTATACCACGTATTTTTGACGTTATTTTTACACGTGTGTGTATGTGTGGCATACTCCCTTAACGTCATGCTGATACCAAGCAAGTCACCTATACTTTTGAAATGCTCACACAACCAGGAACAATAACTTCGATCGCATGACAACTCTTTCCCTATTCAATTATACTACTCTCCCTTTGTTTCAAGCAAGCAAACACTCACCACCCCCATTCATATAAACTCATGGTTTATATTGTACACCCCTATCGCTATACACCGCAGTCACCAGTCTCATATATCTAGTCTAGGTTTCAGGTACAACAACAATAAGGTGTTTTCTAACCACTTGTATCGTCTGCTGGTATAAGCTGCCAAATATATATATATATATATATATATATATATATATATATATATATATATATATATATATATATATAAAGCAATTATTTGATGATGCAAGCCGAACTTGATGAATTTTTTATGAGCAGCCATTGCATGTCGGCGTCTCCCATTGTGTGAGGCCACAATCAATGATTGATACAGGCGGTGAACAAGGGTAGGCAAGAAAGTGTCTAGAGCTGCCAGCTTGCATGGGAGACAACTCATTCTGACAATTGTTGCCCCTTGCTACGTGCTGGTCTTCAGGGGATTATCGGCCCCTGGTCAGAAATGTGTTCATTGTGGCTGGGACGTGTTTGTGTTTGCGTTTTTGTGTTGGGGGTGCTGACATAACGGGTCATAGATGCACGGCGCATGCGCATATGTTGATGCAAGCTTCGACCTAGGAATAATGAGGTGTTGTGTAGCCCCAAATTTCATACAGTCAGTCGCACAAAGCTTTGTTTAAGGGTGGAGATGGGAAATTTGACACTTGAAATATATCGGTCGCATCTAAATGAGGTGACTTTAGCAACAGCGTAGATGCAACTGTCAATTGGGAGCCAGAAAAATTTGAACATGACAAAATGTCTAATTACCCGTTAATCGTTCACACGCGCCCACACGCAGTTATACACACACACACACACAGACAGAAACATATATATATATATATATATATATATATATATATATATATATATATATATATATATATATATATATATATATATATATATATATACATATATACATATATATATATATATATATATATATATATAGGCAAAGGCATACATACAAAATACACTCACTCGCATAATTTCCCTTTCCACTCCCCATTCTACCTTCCCATTTCATTCATCATTTTTTTTCTCACTGTCCGGATTAACTTTTACCTTTGGTTTACCCCACCGACCTGATTGTGGGTCCATTAGAGCCAAAGTTCCACCCCCCCCCCCCCCCCCCCCCCCGCCTGTATGGAAACAGCTTTTATCGCGTCCACATACACCAGACGACTTGAGTTGTCTTTCTGTCTCGCTGTAAAATAAAATACCTGCCTCCTATCTAAGTTCCATTACGTTCATCTTTTGTTGTATTGCGCGGAGTTAGCGCACATTTAGCGGGAAGAAGGTATGTACTAGGAAACACAGGTACGGGAATATTGTTGTTGTAAGGGTTGGGGTGTAAATGGAGAGGGGGGGTTGATAAGATTTTATTTCCCGGCAGACGTGTAACGTCAGTGGTTTAACTTTGTGGTTGTCAGTGGTTGGCTTTGTGGTTGTCAGTGGCCTGTCAGTCTGGGGCATGTTTGGTGTCACGTAGTGTGACAACCTGTGAATTACTTACCTGACTTCAAAGTCAGGTGAATCAATCAAACGTCAGGAGAGGAGGGGGGAGTAATATATGATGGAGTAGCTTTAGAGCTAGAGCTATATTATGATGATAGAAGGGGTTTAAATATTTGGAAACAAGTGGTAACAATTTAATGTCTAAATGTGATAGGATGAAATAGAAAGAAAAAAAGTTTAGCTTTTGGGTTCAAACACGATGATAGATAGAATTTGGGGCTGTATAGAAAATATAATCTCTCCTCTCCTCTCTTGCTTTACATTCTTAGTTTACTTACCCCATCCCTAACCCCAACCCCTAGACTCGATACCATCATCTCTTTATACACCCATCCAACATTTTCTTATTACTCATACCTCCTCTTCCTCCTTATGTCCACCTTCCTCCTCCTTTGTCCCCACTTCACTTACTCTCACACCCTCTCTCTTCAAACCTCTTCACCTACCCTCTTATTGCCTAGGTAAACCAAGTCAAAATATACCTTCCTTTTTTTCTTAAACGGCTATTTTTTAGCCTCAAATAAAACGAATCCAATATAAACATAAAATTATCCTAAGCAAAGTCTCTCGAGAATTAAAGGCTTTAACCAGTCATTCGTCTGATTACGTAAGAAAAAAAAATCTTAACCAATCAAAACAAGGCTTACATGTAGTTCTCCTTTCAAAAAAGTTGCACCCAACTTTAAAGACATACATTTTACTTGTTAGCTAACAAAAACAAGTTGGCGTATTTTCGATGTTTACAACAAACAAATTTTTTTAAAATTGTTGTGTTTTAATTTTTGTTTCTAGACTGTCTCTAGTTTTAACAACGTTGAGTCAATGACCCAAGCAAACGAGCCAGAAAGTAGTACCTACCCAGGCGTAAGGATACCTTCTAACTTATCCCGTGGGGGAAACGCTGTTTTCCCTAAAAATGCGCGATTTCCTCGTCAACTACAAAACAATAATTCAAAAATAGAAACGAATATCTTTTAAACTCATTTCTACTTTCATTTTTGAAGATCTTTTTCTTTAACTGCAACAGTTATTTAGTTTTATTTTCAAACCCCCACCCCCTTCCATACTTCACTCAAACTGTTTGTTTTTTTAAAACGCAATGTTTTCTGTTCACTGATTTTTAAAAAAATTTCAATTCGAGACAGGACAAGTTACTTAACGAGATACACACGTACGTTCAATTCTAGTCACTAGGGAACGTTGTTTTTCTTTCTTTTACCAACGTACACCATTTTCTCCCCTATAACGTAGATCTTCTTCAAACACTCGAACCCTCGCCACGCCCTCCATCCCGACTCCATAACTCAAGTCACGTGATCTCCCCTCAGATATCTTCTCTTGACCAACTCCTCCGTCTCCTTCCATCCATCCCTCCCTCTTGCTGTGTGTACAAGCAACCACTGTTGACTAACTATATCGGTGATGCAGTGCGTGGATAGTTCCAGACGCTTCTCCACTTCAGTGCTCCTGTCATGTCAAGTCATCCATCCCTCCCCCACACACAAACACCACCTATGTAAACTGTAACCCAAATATACGATCAACTCTAAAGATCTTAATCTTGCCCTTCTTTAATTCTCTTATCCTTACACTGAACTAATCGCCCCAACCCCCCCCCCCCCCTATGTAAACTCTAACCCTAATATATGAACAATTCCAACAGTCTTAACCCCCCCCCCCCACACACACACACTCACCACCTATGTAAGCTTTAACCCTAATAAAAGAACAATTCCAACAGTCTTAACCCCCCACCCCCGCCACCCCCCCTTCCACACACACACCATCTATTTAAACTCTAACCCTAACATACGTTTCATTCTAACAAACTGTATCTTGCAGTTCTTTGTTTCTCTTATCATAACACTTAATTTAATGACCCCCCCCCCACCCCCCCACACACACCCATCACCCCTATTAACAAAAGATCCTTAACATTGCCAACGCACGCTATAACACACTGCATATCAGTTAACCAATCAGCAAAGGATTAGGATATCGGTCTTGGGTATTAAGACCAGTTGATGAAAGACACAATCCGATTAGCTTAAAGGCTGAGGGCAGGAAGTTGAAGGGTTTAACGGCAATTTGTTTTTAAACAGCTGTACTAGGCGATTCACAACCGCTGGGGTTTCAAGGGTGATTGTGAACCCGTGATGATTATCAACGGGTGTGTGAACCCGGGGTTCGTTTATCATTTGGTGAACCCTGCTGGGGTTTAGGTGAAGATGAGATCAGAACTAGTCTTTGAAAAGTAGTCGGTGACAAAAGTCATGATATTTTTCGGGTTAACTCGCTTGTAGTACAAAAGGGTATCGAATACTTTTCTGAAGTACAATACAATGTGGTGTCCAATAATTTACTGAAGTACAATGTAGTATGGTATCGAGTATAAAAATATGGTATCGAATAATTTTCTGAAGTATAATATAATATGATATCGAATAATTTTCTGAAGTACAATACAAAATGGTACCGAATATGTTTCTGTAGTATAATACAATATGGTATCGAATATCGAGTACAATACATTATGGTGTCTAACATTTCTGCCAGTATTAGTGTTGGAGTCAGAATTATGGTTATGGTCCTGCTTTACTTCTTGATTGGTTTTTCTATCACTAATATACCACCACTCACCTCAATCAGTCCTCCCCTCCACTTTCACGTTTAATAACCCCCCATCCCCAACCCATACTCTGATATACAACCACCCCTCACCCTCACTCTGACAAACTGCCCCCCCCTTCCCCTGGACTAACTATATCCCCGCTTGCCACGTGACAAGGATTATCTGTTTAATCTCTTTATCTCACCTGAGGGCTATCAGCGCGATGACGTCACCTCGGCCAACGATCCGCGTGAGCGATGTGGTCTATTCCCGGATTACCGCCGGGCGCGACATCTGTTCTTACGTCTGCCGGTTCCCGCGCGCGCATCTGTCATTTCCCGCTCATCCCACGACCTACAACCAACGTCTGCCGTCCGTAGCCAGGGAGGTTACTCAATTATATGAAATAAAAAAATCATTTTCTGCTGCATATGTATAAAACATATCTGTACTGGGAATTCCGTTTGCTGGAGGTTGCATCGGTAGAGGTGTAAGTAATTTGGATTCACGCGATGAGACGTTGAACTGTTCATATTGTTTGTTTTGCGTTGTCATAGCAACAGGTGAACTCTACTTCACCTGTCGTGATTTGGTTGCACCGATAACTGAATAGACTGAATAGACTGAATAACCACACAAAATGTAATACAGCTACACACATTGTTAACTTTACCAACATATCAAAATTAAATACTACAGCTTACACATTTTCTTCTTGTTTGAGGACATTTAAAAATAAATAAATAAATTCTTGATAGCCCCTCAATTTCTCAAACACACGTGCATACACACACACACATCCTCTCACACACACCTACTAACATTCGCACATATCTGAAACTTATAAGCACACACTAACCTACACACACACAACTACACGTACATTCATACACGCAGCTACAAACAAGCACACACCCAAACCTACAAATAAAACATGCACACACACAAACCTACAAATACATACACAATCACACACAAACCCACACACATTCACTCGCACGCACACGCACAAACCTACACACTATAATACCCCTGAAACCCCCACCCTCTCAGCTTACATATCGAGCGGTTTGCTTAAGACGAATATACGCAGGTGCCGGCTTTCATTGAACTAACTGAACCCGGGTTATGACCCGCCTTGACCCACGATTCATCACGTGGTGAGTGAAACATGGGTTTGTGTGCCGCCATATTTTTTGACACCCCACTGTGTACTCAAACTTAATTCGTGTGGGTCAGGAGCCTGTGTACACCGTTGTTTCTTACCTGAGATCTACTGCACAGGTGCTGGGGGGGGGGGGGGGGGTTGATTTGTTTCACTGCTAGATGACTTAACAAGGTGGTAGTTGTATCCAAACTAAGATTGGCCAACTTATCCACAAAATTAGTTTCGCTAAGTTATCCAAAACATGGGTCAAGCTATTCTGAATGTATTTAGATCAATTAATCCACAAAATAAATGTTTGGCCTAGTTATCCATAACAAGGTGTATTCAAGTTATCCACATAAAAGTTTTTTCAAGTTATCCACAAGGTTAGGTCTAGTTATCCACAAAAAAATTAGATGAGGTTACCCACTACAAAGTTTAGATAGGTTATCCACTATAAATTCGAGACAAGTTATCCAAATATACAATATGTTATACAGTATTGTTTGGCCTCGAAGTGAGCTAATAAAAAATTAGCGCTCAATATATTGACAAATTATATCTTTGCATGGCTAGGTTAATGTTCAAGTTTAGTGTTAGGAGAGATTAACGTTAGGAGAGTTTAGTGTTAAGAGAGACTAGACTAGTGTTCAGAGTTAGTGGAGAGGAATACAACTAAATATCTATCTAACAGTCACATGTCGTTCTTGTAGAATGAGGAAGCAAAAGTAAACATAACCCGCATGCCTCGAGTTCGATTTCTGGTTTAAATCAATCGAAGCTCTGTGAGTTCATCCAGCCTTGTTCGGTACTTAGCATATGTCGTTTTTTTTTAAATTATAAAAACAACTCTATTTCATCTGCTTTATGCATTTAATTTCTGTAATAAAATATAGTGTTAACTTTTATGCATGTTTTATTAAACAGTGTTCAACTTGAAATTGCCTTTACCTCACCATCGAAATCGTCAATGCTTGCGTATTGTATTTTTGTTATCGTAAAAAAAAAATAGAAGAAAGGGCGAATAGTGAATGTGGGCGTGGCTATCAGCCGACTAGAAGAACAGAATGTTGCTCATCTCTACCTGTTAATGCGTGCATGTGTGGGTAACCAGGTGAGTAAATATGAGAGCGTTGTGAATGGGTCGTTTCGTTTCTATTTTCGTTTCATTTTTACAGAGAACGCACTCAATGAAGAAATTGGCTTTGGTAAGTCTTAGCCGCCAGCCACCTTCTTTACTCACAGATACAAGAAACAAGCTCACAACATCTCGATCACGAGACATTTATTGCAAGGATCATGTGACGTTGTTTACATTAATCGCCTTATCCCATGACTTTAATTAGCGGTGTATCTGGTTGGTTGTGTGAATAATGATACGTAGATGCCGTATCTTAAGGTGCCGGGATATTGTGTGCGTGCAAAGGCCAAATGTATGGCTTGGCTCAGTTTTTTTTCTTTGAAGTGAAATCGTGTGGGTGGAGTTGTGGGTGAGGTGTGGGGGTGGTTGTGGAAGGTTAGTGTGTACAGATATGATAGTTGTCGGGATGGGGGGGGGGAATAGATAATATTTGGTATTTTTAAGTACAGCAAGAGAAACAATGTTGACCTATAATATTAGTACGGCCACCGATGAAGATTCGTCGCCTTTCAAGTCTACCCAAGTGGTATATAGACTGTGAGTGCAAGATTTCAATTAGTTCTAACGCGAAAGGCGTGTGTTCGAATCCCGATCAAAATCTGCTCTAACCTTCAAGTCTAAATAACCCCCCCCCCCCCCCCCCCCCGTAGGTTGCTACTGGACGTTGAACCATCAGTCTCAAACTCGTCAAATTCATTCGCCACACAAACTATTCCATCTTGTGTGAGACGTCCGCTGATATTTGTAAAGTGATATCCACTTGCCGTGCACACCTCTATAATGTGATATTTAAACAAAACACTCTTTAGGTCTCAGTTTAAAGGTGTGTGTACAGGTAACAGAAACCTGGGGATTGTTTTCGCATTGTTCAAAATGTTCGTGTAAACCCTTTGTCGAAACAGTTTAATTATTTACGTTACTGATAGTTTACTGTATATATATATATATATATATATATATATATATATATATATATATATATATATATATATATATATATATATATATATATATATATATAACACGAGGGCCAGTATGTTGTCCTTCAGGGCAATGTCCACAGCTGATCACAATATCCTCTAGACTAGACAACATCCATGTGACTGGACGCTATCCGCAAAACAGGACAATATCTTTCAAGCTGGACATTATCCTCCAAACTACAGACCGGACAAAACCGGACAATATTTTCAAAACTGACCACGAGGGCTTCAAAGTAACAAGTAAATTTCTTTTCTCGTAACTGACGGTCCATGGGGCAAGTGAAGTAGAGTTCGCCTGTTCCAATGACCTGGCCACATAACGGCCTGTGTTTCTTCCAGACTTTTTTCTCCCGGGGGTGGGGGGGGGGGGACGGGACGATATTTTCTGGGGGTGGGGCGAAGTATATATTTTCAATATAAATTTCCATTTCGTACGGGGGACGATGACGACGGAGGCCCCCCCCCCCCCCGGAAGAAATTCCTGGAAGAAACACTGATGTTTGCTTTGCTCTTCCTAGAGGTACTGTATCATCTAAACTGGACAATATCCTGCAATTTGGAATCTACTACCTCAACAATCCAGAAACACATTTCAACTGCAAACTGACCGTATGTACAGGAAGTCCCCAAATGACCACTGGCCGTCCAAATGACCACTGGCCGTCCACGGGGAGGGCAATTAAAATCAAATAATGAGGTTGAAGAGTTTCCGTCGAACTATCGACCAAGGGTGTGTGGTCTGGAATAATTTGATCGAAGGACGACACGTGTTGTGAATATCTGGTGGTGAGCAAGGATTTTGTTAGTGGGGCTATGGACGGGATGGTCACTTTAGACTTGCTTTTTGGGGAGGGGGCATTTAGCGCTTGTTTCGGTGGAGGGAGGGGGGGGGGGGTAATTTCAAACTTGTTTTGTCGTGGTAGGCGTTACATTTTTTGGGGAGGGGGTGTCATTTAATATAGGGGTGGATTTACGAGTTTACGAATTTTTATGAGGGCGCATTTGAGACTTATTATATAGGTGGGGGTGACTTAGAACTTATTTAAGCCAACCAGCTGTTCATTCAGTTAAGATTTAGTTTATACGTGGGTCAAAGAGGACTGGTTTATGTGGAGAGATTTATTTCAAAAGCTCCCGTGTTGCATCGAGTAAATCTGACGTCATTTGGAAGGCAGAAGGTTGCTTAATTTTCTGATCTTAATATTGATCGGATGATTGTTTTTTTTTTTCTACAACCTGTATCGATGATGATGATGATACTTTATCCTCAAATTCTTCCCAAACTTATCGATTACATATAATTATATTAACTAACTTTTCATCTGTTGTCGCGAATGTGTTATGATTATGCGAATTATTTATGATTATGCGAATTATTTATGATTATGCGAATTATTTATGATTATGTGATTTCGTTATGGTTGTGCTAATCTGTTATAATTATGCAAATATGTCATGAGTATGCAAATCTGTTATCAATATGCGTCTGAAAATATTCAGCTTTCTATGGAGGCTAATTTGGTTTAAACAATCATATTCGCCTTTCAGTCAGTTTTCCAGAGATGTAAAAAGTAAAATGGCATTTGAAATTAAATTCGATCCCCGACCTCCCCCAACATCACCTAAACAAACAACTGTCAATCCCCACCACCACCACCACCACCACCACCACCACTACCTCCACCCTTATAACACCTCCTCAAAACGTACGCGCCTTCTAAAGCGAGTACCAGCCATTGTTTTAAACACCCACTGAACACATAGGGGTATGTAAATGATGGCGTCTAATGAAGAAGGATGACGAAAACGCCATCCGCTACCCCCCACCACCTCCCCCACCCCAGCCACCACCTCCCCCGGTGTTGTGTGAATTTGTATCACCCTCGCCTAGTTTGTTCGCTGGTGCGGGGCTAAGCCAATTTCCCGGTGATTTATTTAAAATTCACCCTCTGTTATCCGGGCCGCCTTCAAGTGTTTTGTTCAATTATTGAAACACAATTCCCCAGGTCGGAATCTTTTACGCGGGTCTGGCTGTTCTGCTGTTCTGGAAACTCCATTTGTGTTCGTCTGCGGGTCTGTTCGTTCGTGTGTTTTTTAAAATG
Organism: Physella acuta; assembly: GCF_028476545.2. Taxonomy (NCBI): domain Eukaryota; kingdom Metazoa; phylum Mollusca; class Gastropoda; family Physidae; genus Physella; species Physella acuta. Next base: position 285,119 of record NW_026732066.1, on the reverse strand, counting down.
TGTTTTTGTGGGTTTTGTAAAAGGGGGCGTGGTTTGGGAGCTAGAGATGAAGTGCGCAGGTCTGAGAGAGTGAATGTTGAGTGAATGTTGAGTGAATGTTGAGTGAATATTGAGTGAATAGTATTACATGGACTAGCACAGAGAATAGAGGATAGCTGAGCTGTAACGAATTGAGTAAAGAGCCCTTTCGAACCTGATGGTCCATGGGGACAGGTGAAGTAGAGTTCACCTGTTTCTTTGACGTCGGTATATGAAGAAATAGTGTGGTCAGCACTATGCCCAACCGCCTTTACTTTACCTGACGTGTGTCAGAAACCCATTAAAGCTGGGATTCAAACGCGATACATTCGTACGTTCTACTACCTGACCACTCAGCCTCCCAAATGAAATGAATTTGGATTATTAAATTGTTCTCTACACTTACATCAGATGTTAAAAAAAATACAGTGGCAAATATTGCAAGAATCTACGTGTTACTTCAGGTGATGGGTTTTGACAGAATCATTGCTGAAGGGGTGGGAAACTTTAGCATCATGAACCCCCCTCCCCCCCACCAAATAACTGACTGGGGTATCTACCTTTACCCCCGGTCCAAATAGCTCGTAAAACTTATACAACCACAGGCGTGAGAGCACTCATTCTCATCTTCAGACTACTTTGCAAACAAAACACTTAACACCCACCCACTTCCCACACATACTTCACCAGTTTTTCAACTACTAACCACACATCCAACTTAAACTAGACACCGAGCCTACCCCACATAATTTACCCTATCGCATACAGAACTTTCCCTACCACACAGAACATACCCTAACACATATAGCATACCCTACCACACAGAGCATACCCTACCCCACACACAGCATACCCTACCACACAGAACATACCCTAACACATATAGCATACCCTACCACACAGAGCATACCCTACCCCACACAGATAGCATACCCTACCACACAGATAGCATACCCTACCACACAGATAGCATACTCTACCACACAGATAGCATACTCTACCACACAGATAACATACCCTACCACACAGATAACATACCCTACCACACAGATAACATACCCTACCACACAATAGCATACCCTACCACACAGATAGCATACCCTACCACACAGATAGCATACTCTACCACACAGATAGCATACCCTACCACACAGATAGCATACTCTACCACACAGATAACATACCCTACCACATAGAACATACCCTACCACACAGATAACATACCCTACCACACAGAGCATACCTACTACACTCATATGATATTCCTTACTTAAAAAACGATATCTTCCATACAAAACTCATGCTAGCCACACCAAACACAGATCAAGGCATATCCATACAACACCCGCCTCCCCTCCCCCAATCCAGCTAGTCCAAGTAACAACACCCACCCTACACCCGCTACACACACAGACCGCGACATACCCAAGGGCCCTTAACCTCCCAACCACATCCTGTTGACGTCACATTGACGTCACGTCTCGCTCTGAAAATCACGGTCACATTACACCCCCAACACACAGAAGCTGTGATCAGATTTTTATGCGCATATTCAAATGAGCCATCCTCTCTACAAGAGCCCTTCTCTACACACTTTACATGCAGTAACTCGGGTCTCGTCAGCTCCTGTCTGCTGTTGGTCCATGTTAGACCAGGTGTGGCTAATTAGCTACTGAAACTTAATTAGTTTACTTGTCAGTAATGACACATTTAGTCTACACTTATCAGAAAAATATGAAATTAAACTCTTAATGCGTGCCGCTAATATTTAGTCTTTCTCAAGTAGTCTTTATATCCTTTATACTTCTACCAGAATATCATTGTATCAGCAGTGGCGTAGCGAGGTCGGGTGTCACCCGGTGCGGCACTTAATGGTGTCACCCCCCCAGAGGCGTAGCGACCCTTCCCGGGGACAAACTTTCAAGTTTTCGATTTGCACCCCCCCCTCAAACTTTCGAATTGCACCCCCCTCAAGTTTTTCTCTATATATTTTGCTATTTTTTGCTTTGGTATCACCCCCTTAAATGGTGTCACCCGGTGCGGTCCGCACCCCCCCCCCTCGCTACGCCTCTGTGTATCAGTTAACCCATTAGCCACCTATTCCTAATTCTCAACCTCACCACTGTATTACTATTTAACTAATGTCACCAACACACCTCACTGACGCCAAGTTTCCCAATACCTACCACACACCACTCGTATCACCATTTAACTAGTGTCACCAATACCTCACTGAAGCTACCTTTCCTTATACCTGCTACACACCACTCGTGTCACCCACACATCTCTCACGTATCACCACTCAGCGACTACTACAAGCACACCAAACGTCACCAATTTCCCCCAAATCTTTTTACATTTTAATGGTGTCACCCCTCCACACACACACACATACACACACATATGCCATTGGTATTTGCATGGTTTGTTTCACCCACTCACCAAACCGTGTCACCAGTTTCCCCATAGTATCCCCACACCAGTGGTCTCACCACTATCCCATTGATCCTATCCGCCACCACATTAACAATGAATATAAAACAAACACAGTTAACTATATTAGAAACGTTCGTTCCTATACGCTTGGTCAGAGAACCCACACGGTTAAGAGTAAGCGATTTGGTTAGGTTTTTCGTAGCGTATCATTATAGGCCTTCTCTTTTGTCATATTTTGTAGTCATGAAGTAGTGTCTTACCTCTGTGTTGTGTTCACACTGTGTTCACCTTGTGTCCTCTCGGTGTCCTTCTTGTGTTTCTACATTATGTCCTCCCTTGTCCTCTACGTGTCAATCGGTGTCCTCATACTGTAGCTTCATAGTATGTCCCATTCTCTGTCCTTCCCATCTATCCACCATACTATGGTGGAAATAGTTTATCCACCGTGTGTCCTGCCTGTGTGTCCTGCCTGTGTGTCCTGATTGTGTGTCCTGATTGTGTGTCTTGATTGTGTGTCCTGTCTGTGTATCCTGCCCGTGTGTCCTGCCCGTGTGTCCTGATTGTGTGTCCTGATTGTGTGTCCTGATTGTGTGTCCTGATTGTGTGTCCTGATTGTGTGTCTTGATTGTGTGTCCTGTCTGTGTATCCTGCCCGTGTGTCCTGCCCGTGTGTCCTGATTGTGTGTCCTGATTGTGTGTCCTGATTGTGTGTCCTGATTGTGTGTCCTGTCTGTGTATCCTGCCCGTGTGTCCTGCCCGTGTGTCCTGCCCGTGTGTCCTCCCGTGTGTCCTGTCCGTGTGTCCTGTCCGTGTGTCCTGCCCGTGTGTCCTGCCCGTGTGTCCTGCCAGTGTGTCCTGATTTTGTGTCCTGATTGTGTGTCCTGATTGTGTGTCCTGTCCGTGTGTCCCGCCCGTGTGTCCTGCCCGTGTGTCCACTCTGTGTCCTTCCCTTCTGTCCATCCTATCTTCTCATAGTTTAACCACACTGTGCCACCCATCTACTTCGCGTCAAATGTTTTTTACAACTGTGTCCGCCTTCATTTTTAATTTGTAATCTTCATCTTATGTCAATAGCTTCTTCATCTCACATCACCCTCCTCACCCCACCCCACACACACATTTGTCTTCTCAATTTTCAAACAGTTTTTCTTTTAATCTAGTGTAACCGCCATAATCCCTTGAGATTCCTTTTGTAAATGTAAATATTCTTCCCTTTGAACGTTATAGTTTGCCGTCTGTCACCCAGCTTATATCTATTTTAGTTTCTCTTTGATATTTTCTTTATCTTTCTTCTTGTCCATACACCATCTATAGATTGTTGTAGTAATTCTTTTAAATGTTGTTGCCTTAAAATAACGTCAGTTTTAAAAGAATGATTATTTTATTTCTGATTGTCATGCGCAGTCAATGTGCATCAGCTGTCTTCATTGTCAAACTGTCCAATGTTACATGGACTGTCCAACATCACAATTACTTATAGCCAATGTTTCTTCCAGACTTTTTCTCCGGGGAAGGGGGGGGGGCGGACACTAGGAAACTTTTAAATATAAACTCTATATATAAATTCCATGTAGTTAGGTTCGGGGGGGGGGGGGGAGGCGATGCCTGAAAGAAACACTGCTTACAACTGACCGTCCAACAATGACCGCCAAACATCACATTGCACTTGTCAGTGCTTCATGAACCAGGTAAATTGTTTTATGTTAAGGTCACACCTATGTTATTGGTTCGTGCGAGTAAGTCACGCCTATTTTTCCAAATTGTTAAAGTATACCGTAGTTACTCCCCACCCCCCCTACCCATGTCAACAGGCAAAGCCCATCTTGTAGTCTTTGACTCCGCCCATATTGTAGCCTAAGTGTGCTGGCTACGCCCATGTTGTAGCATCTGTGTGCTAGCTCCGCCCATGCTGTAGACTTTGACTCCGCCCACATTTAGACATGTGTAGCATCTGTGTGCTAGCAACGCCTATTGCAGCATTTACCCAACTGATACATCCGTGAGCAGAAATTGATTAGGATGGAGCTCGCGCTTACATGAGCAACAGAATGTTTACAAAACAAACACGGCGCATGTCCCGTGGAAGAATTAAATTACCGGAAATGCGCCAGCGGACAGCAGTCATACTTTGAAGTAACGTCAGAACCGCACTTTACTCACTGTAGCCGTGTCAATATTCACGTGTACACGTCAGTTATTAATATTTCGTGCGCGGCTACAAATAGAAATACGCGTGATTTCTACTGAAGTGTGTAGTGTGTTACTGGAAAAATAAACAGAGCTAAAGAAATTAGTTGTTGCAAGTATTTTTTTCCCCAGTACAAGCCAGGGGAGGTAATGCGTTAACGCCAGATAAGGGGAGATAATAGAAAGAAAACAATCTATGATGAACAGCCTTTCCATAATTCATGTCTTGCGGTTTTGTTCGGGTATCGATTTTCCTTTTGTTTTATGAACAACGGCAGATAACTAAGACGCGGGATCGATTCCTTCTTTTGTTTTCATTTGAAAAATATTGATTTAAGAAATCGATTATTGGATTTTGATAAATAAATAACAGATAAGACTTTTAGTTCAGTCTTCGCTCTATTTAAAAAATTAAGTTTTATTCTACACCTCTACTTTATTGATATTTCCTTCATCCACTCGGAGTTTATTCTTTCCCTCTTTTTTTTTACGGTAAACCATGGGCTCAATATTCCCTCCCCATATACACTAGCTAAATTACCAATATTATTCACACAAGTTATTTGAATTATCTCCCCGTACTCGACCCAAATTGTCTCCCTTGGTCCCAAGAGTTGTCCGCTCTTCCTGTCCAAGTTGCCTCCCCTCGTCTGCTGAGCCGTGTGACCAAACGAACGCTGGTGTCTGTTTCCGTTTATGCATCTGCCAGCCCTGACGCAACAAAGTGGATTTAAGGGAGGTAATTGAAACACTATCAGGCCCTCATCTCGTCTGAGGAAGGGGAAATAATTATGAATAATTGGGTGTGTTTCACAATTTTAATTTGATGAGGTTCAACTTGAAAATGTCCTGTCGGAATTAAATACAGTTTGAACAACAGGACGAAGTATGAAATACAATGCAATGTAGGGTTTGTAGAAAAACAATTGTAGACATTTATAGACAGAATGCTACACTTTAATTTAAGTAATACATTTAGTGAAGAAGGCTATTATTAAAGGAAGAAGACTACATTTATAGTTAGACAGAACGCTACCCTTAAAGAAATACATTAAATAGAAACAATTGCTACACTTATATTACAAGTTTAACATTTATATATTTTTTTTTAAAAAAAAAGGGGGGGGGGGCTACACTTATCAATTATATTTTTAAAAAATTAAAATTTCTTAAAAAAGATTATTTTAAAAAGAAATTATCTGACGTTTTGCAATCAGAAGATTATATTGTTTTTATAAGACCCCGGCAGACTTCAATCTATACAGACGTATGCAGATATAAAACTGGCCAGAACAACTCATTGAGCAGAAAACTATAATGTGTGTCCTGGGCTACCTACTATTTTGCCAAGAGACTGGCTTAAATTGAGGTGACCACAAAAGAAAGCCATTCATCTTGCTGTCATTCATTCGTTTCTGTGTAATAAAATTAACTGCGTCACAATGGTCTGAACGTATTTCAAACTTTGCGCTCAACAGTAATAAAACAAGTCAACGTTTCCAGAAATACCCTCACGCTGGAGACGCTGGTTCTAATCTCACGTAGACAGCTAGGCTAGATATGACAGTAAAATGTCTCTGGCCAATTTTTTTTTTTCGCGGAGCTTCCACTAATTGAAAGAAATTGTAATTAGTTATAAAATTACCAGACGATAAGAGCCGTGGGAGCTCTTATAGCAGACGTGAGTTTTTAGTGAAATTTCTAAAATGCGCGTAATTCTTGTCGTTTAGTCAGACGTCGGTTTATATCCGCATGAGTAATCTTGTCTCAACGTCTGTTATACCTCAAAATGTTTCTTAAAAAAAAATATTTTGAATTCATCTGCAAAAATATTTCAGAAATTTTTTTTCTTATCTTCCTTATCAAGATGGTTTTTTAATATATATATTTTTGTTACCTCCCCTTATCAAGGTATAATTTACCCTTGGCTACGTTGTTAAAAAAAACATATATATGTATCCGTCTATGAGATAAATGACATAGATCACGTTTAGCAGTAATGTCCAGTATCAGATTTATCTCAGATTTATGCGATTTCAGTTTCCATTTTTCATCGTGTCTGATTATTCCCCTATTTACGTCAATCATTCGTCTATACATGGGAATTATGTAAGCCTGTGGTGACGTCATCTCGTGTATTGTGTATCGTGTAGTTATAATTGGGTGATTAACTGGTACTGACCACTTAAAATATTGATTACACTAAATACTGACCACACGAAATACTGACAACACAAAAAACTGACCTCTTAAGATACTGACTACGTACAAGACTTACCACTAAAAATTCTGATTATACGAAATACTGACTTTACAAAATACTGCTTATACGAAATACTGACTACACAAAATAATGACAACACAAAATACTGACCACTTAAAATATGTTCACCATTTAGCAATTTGCTGATAACATGGGGTTTGTTCTTAATGAATCTCAGACGGGTGGTGTGGGAGGGGCGACTTGTTTAATCTTAGTGTCCTTGGATATTTGGCTAACCAAGTGACTTACAGAAAAATAACTCAGAAATAATTTCCGTACTTTTCACATAATATAGCATATGCAACAAGTTTCCCCCCAAACCATCTTTTGCCAGTGTGTATTTTGTCAGTATGTATTTTGTCGCTGTAGTTTTGGTCAGAGGATATCAATGCCGTAGTACTTTGCCCTTTGGAATTTAGGCCGAGGGTATTTTGTTATTAGTACCTCAGCCATGGTAATTTAGTCTGTCAATTTATTTCCTCGAATCTCCTGTAATGATGTATATTGTCTGGAGTTATGTCGTCTGCTAATGTTGTGTCAATATATTGTCTGGAGTTATGTCGTCTGTTGTGTCCATATCTTGTCTGGAGTTATGTCGTCTGCTAATGTTGTGTCCCACCCAGGGGATAATTTCCAGATGTTCCTGTTCTAGGGGTAAGCACGTCACGTGCCTCTGTACGTCTGCGTGGTTCAGCCCCCAAGAGGCTCTTGCTGGCGCCCTAAACTTACATCGGCGCCCTTCCAGTCTCAGGGGAGGGGGGCATTGTACTATAAACCTGATTGACTCTTTATGTTGGATGTACATACACATTTCGACGTCAGGGTAGAACTACACATTTTAGCGTAAGTGTAGGACGTACTTATTTTGACGATACAATCGAGCACACAGCTTTCGGCGTCAAGGGCAGACCAACACATTTTGGCATCATGGGCAGACCTACACATTTTGGCGTCAGAGTCAGACATACACATTTTGCCGTCAGAGTCAGACATACACATTTGGCGTCAGGGGCAGATCTACACATTTTGGCGTCAGGGGCAGATCTACACATTTTGGCGTCAGGGGCAGATCTACACATTTTGGCGTCATGGACAGACCTACACATTTTGGCGTCAAGAACAGATCTACACATTTTGGCGCCAGGGGCGGACCGACACATTTTGGCGTCAAGAACAGACCTACACATTTTGGCGTCAGGGGCGGACTTCGAGTGTTATCGTGATGTTTTGTAACATATACTAACAAATTCATAGAGTTTGACAAATACTTCTGTTGTCTCTTTTTGTAGTTATTTGTATATTATGAAGAAAAGGCCAACCGGTAATGACGCCTCCCCCCCCCCTCCACTCACTCTTTTCTCACCACCCTCGCCACTCTCTCGCATTTTTCATCTTTCACTAATAATAGCATTTTAATTTTTAGAAATAAAACTTCAAGCTCACATTTTTGTTTTCTCTCCCCCCCCCCCTCCCCCTCCCCTTTCCATAAACCACCACGTCAACCTAGATTAGATAAAATCTCGCGATTTACTTTATTAAACGACGTAATTACGTCATAAAAAATATTATCCCCCATGATAAGCCGTAACTCTGTCGTGGTACCCCGGCCTTGCTTTTAATCCCCGGCTGTTTTAAGACTTATCTCCCCCTGTTTTTAACCCCTACGCCGTGAAAATAGTTTGGTTGCCGTGGTAACGCAATAAAAAATATCCCGTATAATTATGTGGCCGACACTGTCTTTTGTAAACATCTTATCTTAGAGGCCACTTGCGGCTAATTAGCGAACGGGTTTTTCCTCATTACTTTATTAGAATAACTGGAGACAACGGGGTAAATGGAAAGTTGGGGTTGAATATTTATAACCAGATTAGGACAAACATATTGACGTGACTCTAATTTTAGGAGCAATAACCAAAAGGCTAAATGCAAACAATACTGTATTTTAAAATGAGTTAAGACCTGCATATTATTTGATTATGTACCCTAATTTCAAGCATAAGTTTAAATTAAAATTAAAGAAAATTAGATTTAAAAATTTAGATTAGAATCGACAAGAATAGATTTTGTAAAGAGAAGAATTTCAAATAAAATTAAGATAAGGAAAGAATGTAAAAAGTGTATTTAAAGCAAAAAATTTACAGAAAAGGAAAATGTATAAGTTTATATACAAATTATAAGCCTTTTCCTCATCTGTGTAACATCAAGCTCAGTGGCTGAGGCAGGGTTGGGGTTGGGGTGGGGGGGTTGAGTTGATGGCACCACCGACTTATCGGTGAGGAATTTATGTCTTGTAACTTGGAATTTTTGGTACCTAAACTCAGGGGCGTAGCGACCAGTTGCGAACTACCAATTTTACGCCCCCTCCCTATTTTAATTTATTCACATTGGCGAAAGGCGTCCACCCAGTCATTTAACCTTGACAGTTTTCAATGTGATGTCAACTAACTGACGTAGAAAACAGCTAAATCATTCAGCAAAGCAAAACAGTAGTCTATTCTCTTAAATTTGAGTGTGTATAATTCTGTAATGCTGCTCACAAGGAGCTTTTTAATATTTTTTTTCATCATTTGACGCCCCTCTAAAGGGGGTGCCTGCCCCACCCACCCTCCCCTAGCTACGCCTCTGCCTTAAATTAGACCTCCGGTTTACGATAACTAAAAAATGTAACGAAGACACTAGTGGTACGGCTAAACATAGTGTCCTACAGTACACAATAGGATTTGTCGGACACAGTTTAAAATTAGCCTCGCTTCCTTATTTTCCCCCTGATGAATATGTATAGAACACGTCTAATGACGAATCAACACAAGTCAGTTGTTTGTAATTCTGGTCCAAGTTTGTATCCCCGAGGGTGGGGGTGACGTAGCGGTTTGGACAGGGGAGGGGGTGGGGGAGTATGTGAATGTGAATATGTTAACCACATATGTATCAGCCGACGTCAGATAGGGGTCGCTGATTCCACTTTATTTTATTGCATAAATTATTCAAATTAATCAAGTCATTATAAAAATATTGTCACGGCCCGATGCTAAAGTGGTGAAATCATCGTTGTTATGCGCGATGCTCTCGGCTAATCAGATTGACTTGATGTTGATTAGAATCGTGTATGTTGTTTGTCAGTGGCTACGTGACGTTGATTGTAATCATTTCTGATGCTTGGTTGTAAAAAGCCATGTAATGTTGATTATAATCTATTGTTTTGCTTGCTCGTAAGTAGCGATGTAATGTTGATTATTTTGTTCGGTGTTGTTTATAAAGGGCTGCAATCACTTTGTACTTTCGACTCTTTGACACTAAGACGCTGGTTGTATGAAAAGTTTAACAGAGTCAATTATTTTCTTCTTTAAGTGCTGGTGAAGCATTCTTCTTCTTCTTTATTCACCAGTGGACATAGGCCATATGTAATATCTGTCAAGTCTCCATGTTTTCCTGTCCTTTGCTAGTTATTTCCCTTTCTTTCTGATAATGTTCAGGTTTTTTTACGATTTCTCTTGTGGATGGCTTTTTATGTTAGTATTGTTGGTGCTAATTTTTGTCGTAGTTGATAACGAAGAGTGGTGACGTCAGAGCCGTGTATATTGATGTAATCTAATTAGGTGGGGGACTAAATTAACAAAGCATAAAAAGCTTGGGAAATAGAAACATTGTTGAGGCGGTTGTGTGTGTGTGTGTGTGTGTGTACAGAGTCGTGTGGTTGGGAGTGGGGGGTAGGGGCGATGAGAAAGCTAGAAAAGTCTGTTGTTTATGGAATGTCTGGTGGACTTCACCCTCGTCTGTTGTCTCACACGTGACGTGTGGCGACCGCTAGAGGGGGTCGGGGGGGGGGGGGGGGTGTGACGTTTGCTGTTGCTATCGCTTAAATACATTCCTCACTGTTATTACAACCCATAGGAGTTACTAGCATGGCGTCATAGAATGGTCCAAATATTTCATTACTCTGATGGGAGGAGATGCAGGAGGGGTGGGTGGGGCTAAGTCAACTGTGGGGTGTGGGGCTGTTCACTTGGGAGACTGGCCTTTAGGTAGAGGACTGTTTGTGAACGGGTTGTTCCGAATGTTAGTTTAGGTATTCGTATTAAACCTGGGAATTTTTTATCTGATTATTGTGAACGGAAGTGCGTAGTGTATCAATATAGTTTTTTTTTTTTTGCCACTTTGCGTTTTTTCTTTTCCGACTTCATGGGTTGCGTCCCTTTTAAAAAACAAGAAAATACATATTTGAATTATCAGTCGGCGTGAGGGTGTTTATGTGCGTGTGTGTGTACGGAGGAGGAGGGAGGTAATCATAAGATATTATTAGATGAAAATCTTCAAATTCTATTAAATTATAGTTAAGCAGTAGCGCGTTTTTTTTTTCAGAAAAAAATGTATTATTTATTTTAATATGGTAAACTTCGTTTTAATTCATTATGCGACTTCAACTACTGATGCATTCCTTAACTTTTCGCAAAAAAATATTGTTGGATATTGGGAATGTAAGATGTCAACACAAACAACCTCATTGCCAACAAACATTTTTATAATGACATCAATTCAAGACGAATTTATTCAAAATGTTGTTTTTTTTTTCTTCTAAATACCGCACAGACTTGCAGTAATCATTATTGGCTCAGTTCATGTGCTATAGTACATCTACCAACAAGGCGATCGATTTAAGCATTCAAAGCGGAATGCCACATGAAGCGATATTAATGTATTAGTCTGTCAAATAATTTTCTAGGACCGCCCCAAGTGAGATACGTGTCGAACAACCCCATACCGGTCTTACAACCCCACATAGGTCGTACAACCCCACACAGGTCGTACAGGTCGTACAACCCCACACATGTCGTACAGGTCGTACAACCCCACACATGTCGTACAGGTCGTACAACCCCACACATGTCGTACAGGTCGTACAACCCCACACACGTCGTACAACCCCACACATGTCGTACAACCCTACACATGTCGTACAACCCTACACATGTCGTACAACCCCACACAGGTCGTACAGGTCGTACAACCCCACACATGTCGTACAGGTCGTACAACCCCACACACGTCGTACAACCCCACACATGTCGTACAACCCCACACACGTCGTACAACCACACACAGGTCTTACAACCCCACACATGTCGTACAACCCCACACAGGTCGTACAACCCCACACATGTCGTACAACCCCACACATGTCGTACAACCCAACACATGTCGTACAACCCCACACATGTCGTACAACCCCACACATGTCGTACAACCCCACACATGTCGTACAACCCCACACAGGTCGTACAACCCCACATAGGTCGTACAACCCCACACATGTCGTACAACCTTTTACAACCCCACACAGGTCGTACAACCTCATACATGTCGTACAACCTCACACATGTCGTACTACCCCAGACAGGTCGTACAACCCCACATAGGTCGTACAACCCCACACATGTCGTACAACCCCACACATGTCGTACAACCGTTTACAACCCCACACGTCGTACACCCTTTTACAACCCCGCACATGTCGTACAACCTTTTACAACCCCACACAAGTCGTACAACCCCACACATGTCGTACAAGCCCACACATGTCGTACAACCTTTTACAACCCCACACATGTCGTACAACCATTTACAACCCCACACATGTCGTACAACCTTTTACAACCCCACACAAGTCGTACAACCCCACACAGGTCGTACAACCCCACACAGGTCGTATAACCCCACACAGGTCGTACAACCCCACACAGGTCGTACAAGCCCACACATGTCGTACAACCTTTTACAACCCCACACAAGTCGTACAACCCCACATAGGTCGTACAACCCCACACATGTCGTTCAACCTTTTACAACCCCGCACAAGTCGTACAACCCCACACAGGTCGTACAACCCCACACATGTCGTACAACCCCACACAGGTCTTACAACCCCACACAGGTCGTACAACCCTACACATGTCGTACAACCCTACGCATGTCGTACAACCCCACACAGGTCGTACAACCCCACACATGTCGTACGACCCCACACAGGTCTTACAACCCCACACAGGTCGTACAACCCTACACATGTCGTACAACCCCACACATGTCGTACAACCCCACACAGGTCGTTCAACCCCACACAGGTCGTATAACCCCACACAGGTCGTACAACCCCACACATGTCGTAAAACCTTTTACAACCCCGCACAAGTCGTACAACCCCACACAGATCGTACAACCTCACACAGGTCGTACAACCCCACACAGGTCGTACAACCCAACACATGTCGTACAACCAAACACATGTCGTTCAACCCCACACATGTCGTACAACCCCACACATGTCGTACAACCCCACACAGGTCGTACAACCCCACACAGGTCGTACATCCCCACACATGTCGTGCAACCCCACACACGTCGTACAGCCCCACACATGTCGTACAACCCCACAGAGGTCCGTCCGATATTTCAGCATTTGATTTTTCTAGAAACAACCGCGGTAATGGGCCAAAAAAATTTCATGGACATCTTATGAGCGGTAGTGAAAATACTTGTAGTATTATTAATAATTAAAAGAGAACAGATACACTTCTTAAAACAGATGCACTTCTTATATATTTACGTTGCCCATTTAACTTAATTCAAGGGTGTTGTTGTTAGTTGATTATGTCCCTTTTATAAGGGAGTCAGAAAATTGAATTAATTGACACCTATACAACGCTATCCATTACAAGGGATTATAGATTCTTGTAGATAAAACTCCTTGAGAAAAAGCTATGGCGTATAGTTTGAGTTTATCTGAAATATAATTTGCATTATTCAAAATAATACACAGCCACACAATATTCATAACGCGAATTGTCCAACACACATATTGTTCACCAACAAATTAAGGAGCTACGGTCTGTATAGTGTTTAAAGTACATTTAAAAGTATTTCGTTAACGTTGGGAATTTAATTATACGTTGCCTCCCTTGATTTATCGTTCCATTGTAATAATGGATGACCCAAGGGAGAGAATTATAAGCCTGCATATAGGACTCATCATTGATCAAATGCAACTCAAAAGTCCTTACTGACGTGGATCCAGATTATGATTATGTCGGGATTGGCTTGGGGGTGGGGATCGTATGGGTAGAGGGGTGGCAAATTTATATATATTTTACACTTGCTATAAACTTGGTATAATTCGATGGAAACTACGCTTGAATAATTAACGTCCGTCTGGTTTGTTACTGCACCAGGCAAACGTACTCATATATATATATATATATATATATATATATATATATATATATATATATATATATATATATATATATATATAATGTATGTATATATACAGCGTGGTCGAGTGATAGTGTTCCCGAGCTAAAGCGAGTCTGTTGTTGAAAATCATCCCGGTTACTTTTTGATGTTGATTTGCTCCTTACCGCCCTAGACCCCAGGCCCATCCAACACCAACCTATCGACGCTGCTGATATCAGGGGCGTCACCCAACATGACCACATATCCCTGCCTGTGGCACCAGACGAATTCTCTCTCAAATCTTTCTCATATCCATATCCACCCAGCATCCACAACCCCCCCCCCCCCCCCCCCCCCCACAGTCCACTCACCCCAATCCCTCGCGGTCCACTCCACCCCCACTCAGACCCACTCACCCCAGATTCTGAGACGCCGGGCCTACCATGATTAAAACTATCCCAATAGCTCCCTGATGATTGTTTGTCATCAGTCTTGCTTTGGGTGGAGCGTAATATAGAAATAATTTTGTACTAGGAACAGTTACCCGCAAAAACCTACGTGTCGCTGTACTGAATTGAGTCGACAATCTACATTACTAAAACTGTTCAACTATGTATTTTATTAATAGCAAACAACACCATACGCTGCTATTACATTCTATGGTTTATTTTCACCAACTTCTGATTGTAAGGCCTATACCTTGAAAAATCTTGGCCGATTGTAAAAAAATATAAAGAAATTGCAAAGCTAAATAACAAAACATGGATTAATTAGCGCCGCCCCACCCCACCAAACCTTAAAAACTATGTACGAACTGTCTTTATCTCAATATTTTATCAATGCTTTATGTTGTATCATTATATTTCTCACTAATCATTTTCATCGCCCCTTACTTATTGTTCTTAAGAAACACCACTCTACTAATCCTCACCACCAAAACACCACTCCACTAATCCTCACTACCAAATTACCACTCCACTAATCCTCGCTACCAAAACACCACTCCACTAATCCTCACTACCAAATTACCACTCCACTAATCCTCGCTACCATAACACCACTAATCCTCACCACCAAAACACCACTCCATTAATCTTCACCACCAAAACACCACTCCATTAATCTTCACCACCAAACACCACTCCACTAATCCTCACCACCAAAACACAACTCCACTAATCCTCATCACCATAACACCACTCCACTAATCCTCATCACCATAACACCACTCCACTAATCCTCACCACCAAAACACAACTCCACTAACCCTCACCACCAAAACACCACTCCACTAATCCTCACCACCAAAACACAACTCCACTAATCCTCATCACCATAACACCACTCCACTAATCCTCATCACCATAACACCACTCCACTAATCCTCACCACCAAAACACAACTCCACTAATCCTCACCACCAAAACACCACTCCACTAATCCTCACCACCAAAACACAACTCCACTAATCCTCATCACCATAACACCACTCCACTAATCCTCATCACCATAACACCACTCCACTAATCCTCACCACCAAAACACAACTCCACTAATCCTCATCACCATAACACCACTCCACTAATCCTCATCACCATAACACCACTCCACTAATCCTCACCACCAAAACACAACTCCACTAACCCTCACCACCAAAACACCACTCCACTAATCCTCACCACCAAAACACAACTCCACTAATCCTCATCACCATAACACCACTCCACTAATCCTCATCACCATAACACCACTCCACTAATCCTCACCACCAAAACACAACTCCACTAATCCTCACCACCAAAACACCAATCCACTAATCCTCACCACCAAAACACAACTCCACTAATCCTCATCACCATAACACCACTCCACTAATCCTCATCACCATAACACCACTCCACTAATCCTCACCACCAAAACACAACTCCACTAATCCTCACCACCAAAACACCACTCCACTAATCCTCACTACCAAAACACAACTCCACTAATCCTCATCACCATAACACCACTCCACTAATCCTCACCACCTAAACACCACTCCACTAATCCTCACTTATCTCTACCTCCAGGACTCAGCCTCCCACCTCAAGCCCAAACCAACATAGTCACATCCTCCCCCCCCCCACCCCACCCCACCCCCGTCCCTGTTTGTTCTACAGGACGCCCTGGGGTCCCAGGTTCATTATTTCGGTCCTGTCTCGACAAGAAGGCTGCCGGCTAGCACCGAAATGAGCCGGCCTCTGCCGGAGAAAGGCCATCGGTGCCGGAGAAAGACCAACAATGCCGGAAAATGGCCCACCGTGTCGAAAAGAGGCCAGCTTTGCCGGGAAAAAAAGGCCAAAGAAGCCGTAAAAAGGCCAGTGGTGTCTGGGAAAGTATAACAGTCCCACCGTTTTTTTTTTTAAATTAACGCGGTTGTGGTAGGGAAAAAAAAACATCTAAAAATGTTTTTACAATTAACACTTCTTGTAACCCAGGGGAAGTAATTCCCACTCAGGGGAGAGAACTCACTTGAAAAATATTTGATGTCGGATGTTTTTTTTTTTTTTTTGGAGCGGGATTTAACATATATATTGGGATTAATAATTTACGTGGATAAAATGGTTTTCAAGTAGAGAAAACTTTAGCTTCATTCTTGCTGGGGGAGAAATGAAAATAATTTTTTAACACTCTCAATGGTATGATTTTTTAAGTTTGAAATTTTGCACGTACGTTCACATGCTCACACACACATACACACATATACACACACATACACACATATACACACACATACGCTCAGGCAAGCTCACTTGTATCTCTGCAATAGCACGAACACGCGCACATAAACATGCACACACTCTCACAAAATGCATATCCAAACACATTAGAGCTTTCTTCATGAACATACACACACCAATCACAAAAACACAAAGGAGGGAAGATTTTGTATGCACGCAAACACACTCACAATTATACATACACGAGTGCAAACCTTCACATAAGCACATTCACAAGTGCACACATACACGCACAAGAACACTTGTATAAACACGCACATAGTATCCAGCACACACACACACACACACACACACGCAATCTTACGCAGACACACACACGCGGGCAGACACACGCACAGACACACACAAGTAGAGACGCACTAAACCACGTGACTAGGAAGCTTTCATTTGTCTAATTAGAGCAGACCCAAAGGTCCCCCAGGTCGGGACCCCCCCCTCCCCCACCCCCTCTCCACTACAAGTGACATTCCTTTCTTCGTCAACACCGGATATTCGCAGAAACCCCGCCCCCGGAAGTTGAGTTTGTCGCTACTTGATTGGGTAGCCGTCATCCGGTGATGACAGAAGCTTCAATCCCAAGAAAAATAAACCGTCGGAACTTTTTTTTCCCCGTCCTCTCCTTTAAAGGATGATGTAGCCGTTTCTGATTGCGGATAAACCCGTCAGTGATGGGGTGGGTTTTTTTTCTTGCCTGTGTCAACCACTTGGTGACAACCTAATGGTTGGTTGATCGGGCTGGAAGCGGCTTTTGTTTCCGATCGGTGGGGATATTTATAGGGGTCATAATAATGTCAATTATTGTGACTTTTGTCAGGGTGTTATAGGGGTCATAATAATGTCAATTATTGTGACTTTTGTCAGGGTGTTATAGGGGTCATAATAATGTCAATTGTTGCGACTTGTGTCAGTGGTGTTATAGGGGTCAAAGTTGGGGGTCAATTGTTGCGACTTGTGTCTGTGGTGTTACAGGGGTCAAAGTAGGGGTCAATTGTTGCGACTTGTGTCTGTGGTGTTATAAGGGGTCGAAGTTGGGGTCAATTGTTGCGACTTGTGTCAGTGGTGTTATAGGGATCGAAGTTGGGGGTCAATTGTTGCGACTTGTGTCTGTGGTGTTATAAGGGGTCGAAGTTGGGGTCAATTGTTGCGACGTAAGTCTGGGATATTTTAAGAATAAGAGTCGAGGTTACGTATTATGAATTGAGTTTTAGTTGCCGGATGGGGACTCAATAATGTTGACTTAAGTCAAGGGATGTAAGGATGAGTACTTGTCTTAGGCAAAACAGTTGTTCATCAATTATGTTTGTTCAAATTTATTTATTTTTTATACTTTTGGTCCCAGATTACGCGGACACCTCTTTTAGAAAAATCTAAAATCTTTAAGAAAAAGTTAATTTGATTAATTAATTGGTTTTGAAAAGTCTGGTGGGTAGAAATAATGTTCTGATGGCGTTTTGTGATGTTTGGAGAAGAATTATTTTGATGGAGGTTAGAGTGGGTTTGTTGTGTTTGTGGTGGAAGAGAGATCATTTGGGAAGCCAAACTAAATTAAAATATATTTTACAAATTAATTTACAGTTTTTATACGTTTTTGTTGCAGTTCTGTCATTTTCGAGTAATAAAAAAAAGAATAAATAAGTAATTGACATCGACATTTAAGGAGTATCCCATCTTTTAAACAGCTTTAAAATCAATGGCCATTTAAATTGAGAAATCTGGTTTAAAAAATCAGAGACAGATACAAGTAAAAGATTGCATAATTCGCAGGCTAGTTGGAGAAAAGTCGAAGAGCCAGTAATTAGCACCAACTTAAAGCAATCTACCGTCACGGTCAGCTGCACGCGACAACGGTCACGCTCCACTGTCCGTGTCACGCCCGACTGCCTCCAGGTCAGCGTGACCTCACCTGACCCAAGCGCCTGGAAAACTTGCCGGGCAGGATGAATTTTACTTTAAAAAAAACAAAAACAACGCCGACTATTAGGTATTGAGCGAAAGGTTTTAAGTTAATGAAGTTTGTTATTTGAAGAGGGAACTCCCCCCCCTCGTCTGCAAATTACAAAAGCTCATAAAAAAAATCCCGCGCGTGGAATTTTGGTATTTGAACGCTTGCAGAAATGACGTCTGCTAACAGCTTAGTGTCATTTCACCAATAGCCGAAGAATTACCCCCCTTTCTCCCTTCTCGGGTTTTGGAGATTTCTGCATATGTTTCGGATAATAAAACCAATCAGGAGGCACTTGCCAGGTAGGATGAACGGATCACTTTTGTGGTAGTTGGCCAAAATAGTCTTAAAATATTTTTTATGAATTTTTACCTCACTTTAGCTGGGATAAGATTACAGGGGATTAGCGTGCTGATATACGGAGTAATCTTAACATAACATTACGTTAACTTTTTTTTTAAATATCAGCGAAACCGTTACTACCGTAGTGTATATATTTTTTGGTATTTTCTTTATTTTAAAACATGGGCATAAGTACTTAGAATCTGTTTTGTGGTTTCGAAAAAAAAAGCGTTTATCAGTAACTAAATGGAAACTCGATTCTTGGTTTTTAAACAGTTCTTGAATTTTTATGTCTTCTTGGAGTCAGTTTTAGTTTCTGAGACTCCTGTGTAAGTCTTACCGCATGATTCCATCATCAGAATGAAAAGTAAAGTTCCCGGATGTCAGTTGGGTGCTGGGACTGGGGGTGGGGGATAGAGAAAGGTGTTAATGGCTTTTGTCACCCCAACAGAAGTGTACACACAGCCGTTCCCCCCCCCCCACCCCACGACACTTCGGTGTTCATAAAACCATTCTCCCCTGACCAAACTAAAACTAAAACAAACAGACAGCGGTTATGTTAATTACATATTGACAGTTTCCCTTTAAAGAGCAGGAGTATGTCTGTGTAGGCAATTAACTCCGACGGGAGATTGTTCTTTATAATTACAGTTTTGTTAAGACGGGGGAAAGGGGTGGGGGTGGGGGAGAAACCAGTGACAAGTGACAGGCATTGTGGGTAATCGTGACATTTTTTTTTGACGTGGTTTGTGTTTGGGGTATTGATTTGTTGTGTAATGCGGTGGTGGTGGTGTGGTGGTTTTAAAGTGTGACGGTCGCTGGGTATTTTTGTTGCAGTTTAGTACATTGTGGTTGTTCGTTCTGTGTTATTGCTTGTTTTGTGTGCTTGCTGGTAGCAAAAGCAATATTAGTATTGTATGATTGTTGGTGCTACATGATTGTTGGTGCGGTGTGATTGTTGGTAGAACATGATTGTTTCTATACATTTATTGTGCATACTATGTGCTTGCCTGTGACATGAACGATGTTTGTATTGTATGATTGTTGGGGCGATATAATTGTTAGTGCTGTATGATTGTCGGTGCGGTAGGATTGTTGTTGCGGTATGATTGTTGGTAGAACATGATTGTTGCTATACTGTTGTTGTGGATACTGTATGAGTGTTAGTGTTACAGAGCACGTGATGGTCTGGTACACATGATGGTAGAGATTTACACCTTTACCGGCAAAATTCGTGTGCAATAGTGTGTCACGTCGAACTCTTAGCGACCACTGGTACTGAACAACATAACACATTAAATGACATCACACACCAAATGACACCACACACCAAATGACGTCACACGCCTAATGACACCACACACTAAATGACACACCAACATGACACACCAAATGACATCACACATCAAATGACACCACACACCAAACGACACCACACACTTTGACCAAACGACCCACACACATTCAGAGGCGTAGCGACCCTTCCCGGCGCCCGGGGACAAACTTTTCGATTTGCAACCCCCCTCAAACTTTCGATTTGCACCCCCCCCCCCTCGAGATTTTGATTTGCACCCCCCCCCCTCAAACTTTCAATTTGCACCCCCCTCAACCTTTCAATTTATTTTTCCAACCCATTTTGGCGCCCCCTAAGCTCGGCGCCCGGGGACATATGTCCCCCCCCCGCCCCCCCCCCCCCCCCCGCCCCCTCGCTACGCTACTGCACACATTGACCAAACGACACAACACACCTTGGCCAAACGACACCACACACCAAAACCAAACAAAATCCCCCACATAAACAAATATCACCCACAAGTCAGCGCCTGAATTAATCAGTACCACGTGACACACACAAACCCATCCCATTGGTTTAAATTATAACTAATATCTCCAAATCATCCCTACCCCGTTTAACGCCAAGTTTTCTTAAAAGACTAATTATATCCCCGTGTAATTACTATTTTTTTTATCACCATTGATCCAGTCTTCTAACCACCATATTTTAATTTTAATTACATTTTTTCTTTTGTTATATTAGTGGATATGGAGGCATGCAGTGAGTTCAGTCCCCTGTGTGGCTGAGTATATTCCCTTGAGTTGGAGCCGCGTCATCGGTGTAATTCATTGCCGATAATTAGCTCTGGTATTTTGTTATTTTTTTAAACTGGGAGAAGCTAACTCGGTAATTACAAGACACAATATATGAGACAGAGACAATTTTTTTTGTAATAAACAAAGGTTATAACGTGCATGGAAGGGTTAAAGCTCTTTAAATAGTTTTGATGGGATTAACAAAGTGTGTGCAAGATTCTAACTGTATATTTTTTTGAAATAAGTAGGCTGGGTTAGGGTGGACTTGAGTGTAAGAAATAGATACAAATATATGGTTAAGTTATACGTCTTGTTTTAAGGCGATATACTGCTGTTTCAGTGTTGCAGTTTAGATGGTATAGGTATTAGTGATAGGTTTAGAGTTTGTGTCTTGATTTGGGGTTAAGGTACAATGGGGTATGGTTAGGATGAAAATGTACCCAAGTGACCCCATGATGTTTTATTCTAATCTTTGTTCTGTCTCCGGCAGCAAGTTTAGTCTGAAGTTAACTCACATAGTGGAAAGAGATTAACGTAGTAAGGAAATTTTTTTAGCATTCGAAAATAGATTGACGGACAACATTATATAACCTTAATCCAGACCCATTTTATTTGTGTTGCTAATTCTAATCCAGTACCTCACTGATTTATATCTCTAGCCTAGTATACACACATATCCTTGACCCAGACCCACATCCATTCCTAACCCTAACCCTAACACAGACCCACATCCATTCCTAACCCTAACCCTAACACAGACCCACATCCATTCCTAACCCTAACCCTAACCCAGAACCACATCCACATCTAACCCTAACCCAGACCCAGATTCATTCTTTTCGTTTCCATGAGCTTCTTTGCACTAACCCCATCCAAAAAGTTAACAAAGTTTGTTCTAAAGACAGCCCCCCCCCCCCCCCCCCACTCCACCTGTGTATCTTTAGCTAACTGCCGCCCTTGTATCAGCAGGATGCTAAATGTTAAAAAATCTGGCCAATGATGTTTGCCTATCTGGCATCGGCAGAGGGCGAGCGCCATCTACCGGAGGATGCTAATTTAATCGATGCCGCCATGGGCGGTTGCGTCTGTTTAAAAGTAATCGATTACCAACGGTGCAGTTACTACAGTCCGACTAACTCAGAATCGACTTCCAACATTGTATTTAATTTTATTCTACTTAATCGGGAATTTCCATATTTAACTTTATTGAAGTTTATTTTTTTAATAAAAATTATTAAAACACAAATATCAGATTATTTTTTTTCTCTAATTACAATACACGAATCGATTCTACAACGCATACGATTTTTTTCCAGCTTATAGGCGTCCGTGAAACAACTTAAAATTACTAACTAGCTGTACTCTATTACATTATGTAGTTAAGTGTAGACTTCGATAATCCTAAAGGGAATTCAGAGGGTGCAGTCTCACTTTTCCCTAAACAACCCATGAGACTAGTATCGATACTAATTTACATAAACTTTATAAATATTAGGCGGGCACCAACCCATATTTGCCACTAAGTAGTGACGTGGCACCCCCCGCCCCACACATTTGCCACTAAGTAGTGAAGTGGCAACGACCCAAAAACCCACATGTGGCATTTAAGGGGCATTAAGAATAGGCACCAATAATCTTTACCCCGCCCACGTGGTATAAACGGGCATCGACCTATTTAACTCACCTGTACGATGGCAACTGAGTCCTTTCCAATTTGACTCACCTACTAATTGAATTACCACCGACCCATCTACAAGCCATTAAACTGGCATTGGCACACCTAACAAAATGACCCTGACCCAATTTGTCCCATCTACCCCCATTAAACTGGACTGATCCACTTTGACCCACCTACCCCCATTTAACTGAACCTGACCCACTTTTACCCACCTATCAAACTGGATTTGACCCACTTTGACCCACTTACCAAACTGGACATGACCCGCTTTGACCCACCTGCTAAACTGACCCTGACCCACTTTGACCCACCTACCAATGTATCCCATACCCACTTTGACCCACCTAACCAACTGACCCAAACCCACTGACCCACCTACAAAACTGGCACCGACCCATGACCCACCCACCTGGCACCGACCCATGACCCACCCACCTGACACCGACCCATGACCCACCTACCTGGTACCGACCCATGACCCACCCACCTGGCACCGACCTATGACCCTCCTACCTGGCATTAAAGTGACCCTGACCCACTTTGACCCACCCACCTGGCACCGACCCATGACCCACCCACCTGACACCGACCCATGACCCACCTACCTGGTACCGACCCATGACCCACCCACCTGGCACCGACCTATGACCCTCCTACCTGGCATTAAAGTGACCCTGACCCACTTTGACCCACCCACCTGACACCGACCCATGACCCACCCACCTGGTACCGACCCATGACCCACCCACCTGGTACCGACCCATGACCCACCCACCTGGCACAGACCCATGACCCACTTACCTGGCACCGACCCATGACCCACCGACCCATGACCCACCCACCTGGCACCGACCCATGACCCACTTACCTGGCACCGACCCATGACCCACCGACCCATGACCCACCCACCTGGCACCGACCCATGACCCACCCACCTGGCACCGACCCATGACCCACCGACCCATGACCCACCGACCCATGACCCACCCACCTGGCACCGACCCATGACCCACCCACCTGGCACCGACCCATGACCCACCGACCCATGACCCACCGACCCATGACCCACCCACCTGGCACCGACCCATGACCCACCCACCTGGCACCGACCCATGACCCACCCACCTGACACCGACCCATGACCCACCCACCTGGCACCGACCCATGACCCACCCACCTGGCACCAACCCATGACCCACCCACCTGGCACCAACCCATGACCCACCCACCTGGCACCAACCCATGACCCACCCACCTGCCTGGAATTAAACGCTACCACTCATCCATCGCCCTCTGTGACCGCTCACCTTAAGAGCCCCCACAACTGCTCGTCAATTATCATTAGACCCTATCACGGCGGCCCCTGGGTACGGGAGTCAGCCCGGGATTATCTGCTAACACCATCACACCCAAATCTCACCTCTGACCCCTCGACCCCTAGTGCACCCCCAGCGCATCAAGATTTATTACAGCAAACTTGCACTTATCAAGCTTTTTTTTTACCCTGCGAAATTCTTTAACCAAGTATTTTACGACATACTCGTCTCGCACAGTATGACGTCATTTCCTGCATAGTTTATACTACTATTTCGTTTCAGCAACGTTAAGATTATTATTTTTATATAACTTTAAACTGCCTGGAATAGTTGCCTGGATATTTTAAAACCAAGCTACGTTGTCGGGGTACAATTGGCTGTTACCTGGACAGGAAATTGGTTTTCTGAGAAGTCCGGAGCGAAAATAAAAACAGAAATTTGATGTCATGCGGTGTTGTTCTTAAAAAAAAAAACGATTTTTTTTTTAAACCAGCGAATTGTTTTAAATATTTTTTTAAATATATTTCAAATAAGAAAACAATAACTGGGTACTACCCTTGTAAGACATCGCGTTCTGTCAGCATAGTGAAGGTTCTAGGTATCTAGGATACAATGTTTTTTTTTGTTACCCCATCGATTTCGCTCTAACTCGTAGATATGGTGTCCATGCAAAATTAATATAGATCTAATTATCATTAATTCATCGTCATTTATTATTTTTAGTAAGAAGTGTTTTTTTTTTCTAACACGGTAGTGTCAATATGGGATCGACAACTCAACACACAAAAAATTAATTGCCAGCTTTGATAAGAAATTCTGCTTTGTTTTGTTCATTTAAAAAAAAATTGGTATAGCCTGCGTACTTTATTTTATAGATCCATACACATCTTAAGGGATAGAGCGAAAATATTAGGGCGATACGAAATGTCACGAGTTTTAGTACATAATTCGTTTAGAAATAACCGTTGTGGTAAAGGGGGGGGGGGGGGGGTCACCCTGAATTACTACACCTGGTATCACCCGACCTAGCGACGCCACTGTACTAGCATACAATATTGGGGGTGGGGGGTAGTTTCAATGAGTGTCAATTCGAGTAAAGCAATAATATATCTTTTTTTTTCGTTGTCATTTTTTTCACGAATATTTAAGTGTCTACTGCCTTTAAAACATATTTTATACCTTGTATTATTATTGTATATTTATTTGTATATTATTGTACATAGAGTTTAAAGGCAAATGACATGTGTACCTGAAAATTGACGACTAATATGATTATGGGAAAGTGTGTGCATGTGTGTAAAGGGACAATGAAGTAGCCTATAATGGGCCTATATGGTTATACAGATCTAGATCGTGCTCTTCAAGATAGTGGAGGGGTTGTGGTGGTTTCTTCGTATTTGTTGTTACCTTCTCAGACTTTTCTTGATAATGTTTACATATTGTTAACCTTTTGTTAAAATAATGTTTACATACTGTTAACCTTTTGTTAAAATAATGTTTACATACTGTTAACCTTTTGTTAAAATAATGTTTACATATTGTTAACCTTTTGTTAAAATAATGTTTACATATTGTTAACCTTTTGTTGATAGTGTTTACATACTGTTAACCTTTTGTTAAAATAATGTTTACATATTGTTAACCTTTTGTTAAAATAATGTTTACATATTGTTAACCTTTTGTTGATAGTGTTTACATATTGTTAACCATTTGTTGATAATGTTTACATATTGTTAACGTTTTGTTCGTAATGTTTACATATTGATTACATTTTGTTCGTAAAGTGTACTTATTGTTAACTTTTTGTTAAAATAATGTTTACACATAGTTACTGTTTTGTGCGTAATGTTTACATATTGTTATCATTTTGTTCGTAACGTTTACATTATGTGACAGTCTTGTTCGTAATGTGTGCATTTTTTACCGTTGTGTTCGTAATGCTTAGATACTGCTATGGTTTTGTTCATAATGTTAACGTGTTACTGCTGTTTTGATTTTAAGTCAAATGACTGCCAACTCAAGTTATGACTGAATACCTGTCTACGTTAAAGTTGTACGCGGTACACCAAGTCATGTTACCGTACGCTCAGACAGACATGACTGTGTACGTTAAAGTTGTAACTTGTACACCAAGTCATGTTACCGTACGCACAGACAGATCGTGACCATTGACAAAAAAATGAGCTCAATTTTACGAGTTATTTAACTCGGTCGACCGCAAGCGCAAGTGATCTAACGTATGTTATTTTCTTCCGTGTACTTGGTTCTGTTGCGGGTGAAGCTTAGAAAATAATAGTTATTTCCTTCTGCAACATCCATGTCATTTGACAAGGGTTAATTTGGCGTGTCATTTGCTGTAAGAAGATGTGGGGGGGGGGGGGGGGGGGGAAGGGGGGGGGAGCATGCGGGGAAGAAGGAAAGTCGGCAGTAAGTCGATTTGTTTTAGTGCGTGCAATTTTTTTTTAACCACGTATATTGATGAAAGACGCTGTTCTGTAGGTCTGCTATTCCTGGAAGTCTTGTCTTTAGATTTTGGTTTCTGGATGTCGGGCGTTGT
The DNA here is from genome assembly GCF_028476545.2 of Physella acuta. Lineage (NCBI taxonomy): Eukaryota > Metazoa > Mollusca > Gastropoda > Physidae > Physella > Physella acuta. Next base: position 258,280 of record NW_026732066.1, on the reverse strand, counting down.
TGTCGTGTATGTGTGGTATGGGATGGTGTGGTGTGTGAGGATACGATTGGGTGGATCGATTGTATGATTGTGATTGTTGACGTTGTGTTGTTGGTTTATGGTTGTGGTGGTTGTTATGAAACATTCGTGTATTGTAGCGTTGTTGGAATCTATGATTGTGTTGACTGGTTGTATGTTTGTGTCGACTGATTGTATGATTGTGTTGACTAACTGTATGCTTGTCTCGACTGGTTATATGATTGTGTGTATAGATTGAATGCTTGTGTCGACTGGTAGTATGATTGTGTGTATTGATTGTATTATTAGTAGTATATTAGGTCACTTTTGATTATTATTTTTGGCGGAGGTGGGGAGGGTGAGGAACAATGACATATAGTAAAATACTCGGGAGCAGGATGCGCGGGTGGCGCAAAGACATATAGCAAAATACTACGCCAGCTGCCGCAGCCTGGCGCATCGGGAGGGTAAGGGTGGGTGAGCAGGATGTGGGGGTGGCGCAAAGACATATAGTAAAATACTACGCCAACTGGGGTTGGCGGAGGTGGTGGGGAAGTAGGTCACCTTTTGGTGACCTTGTGACGTAATTAGTAACATTATGACGTAATTAGTGACTTTGTGATGTAATCATTGACCTAGTTACGTAATTTTAATGCGTTTTTTAATGAGTTTTAATGAGTTTTTAAATTTTTAATCAATTTTTATTGACTAGTTACGTAATTTTAATGTGTTTTTTAATGAGTTTTAATGAGTTTTTAAAATTTTAATGGTGGAGCAGTGAAGGGTGAGTCACCTTTTGGTGACCTTGTGACGTAATCATTGACCTTGTGACGTAATCATTGACCTAGTTACGTAATTTTAATGGGTTTTTAATTAGGTTTAATGAGTTTTTTAAATTTTAATTAATTTTTGACCTAGTTACGTAATTTTAATGCGTTTTTAAGGAGTTTTTAAATTTTTAATTAATTTTTATTATCGAGTTACGTAATTTAATTACTTTGATTGTATTTTTTATTTTGTTTAATTTGTTTGTTTACTTGTTGTTTAATTTAATTACTTTGTTTATATTGTGTAATTTTTTTATTAACGAGTTACGTAATTTGATTATTTGTTTACTTTTTAATTATTTTTTATTTTGTTTATTTTTAATTTTATTTTATTTTATTTTATAATTAGTTAAATTATTATTAACTAGTTACGTAATTTGATTTTAATTTTTTTTTTTTTTTTTAAATTTTTAAAATTTTTTTTTTTTTAAATTATTATTTTTAAATTTTATTTTTAATTGTTGTTTACTTGTTGTTTAATTTAATTACTTTGTATAATTTATTTGTTTGAAATTCATTTTAATTAGTTTGCTGTTAATTATTGGCGACAGATGTTACCAAGCGGGTGGTGGTGGTGGTGGTGGTGGTGGTGGTGGTGGTGGTAAATTTGCTTAAGATTATAAACTTCAAGTTTTAAAAATCAACAACGCTATGGACCATTCAGCAACACAACGAACGGTTACCGAAAATAGAACATCCATTTAACCACATCTGTTACTTATCGATCCGTGATCCTTTGTTGACACGCGCTGTGCTTTTAATGGGAATGTATTGATCGCACCCACGGAGCCATCGGGACAACGGGCGCGTTAATATTGATTCCACACACAGCCATCAAATGATGGTCCGCCTAATTAATTTGGTCATGCATCGTGGGTTTATGTCGACTACAAACAGCCATTAGAGACACCTGTTACTCGCTAATGGCACCCGACACGTATCGATCCACATGCGATCCTTTGTTCTTGTCAACCACCGTACAAGGGCCAAGTTAATATTGATCGCACCTACTGACCGTCAGTATGAGGGTCCATCTATGTGTAATTTTTTTTTATTAACGAGTTACGTAATTTGATTTTAGTTTTTTTAATTTTTAAATTTTTTAATTTAATTTTATAATTAGTTTAATTATTATTAACGAGTTACGTAATTTGATTTTAATTTTTTAACTTTTTAAATTTTTTTAAATTATTATTTTTAAATTTTATTTTTAATTGTTGTTTACTTGTTGTTTAATTTAATTACTTTGTATAATTTATTTGTTTGAAATTCATTTTAATTAGTTTGCTTTTAATTTCTTTGTTGTACGCCGTTTGAAATAAAAGACTAACACTAGCGTGTACTAGAAAGTGTCATTGTGTATAACATCCATTTAACCACAGCTGGTACTTATTAGCGACAGCTTGTACTTATCGATCCGCCCGTAATCCTCCCAGGCGCTCCCCGTGGTTGCTTAATAGCGGGCTCACTGAAGCGATCACAACAGGTAATTAATCGAAGCCATTAAGTCCCTCTCCGCGTTAAGTGTGGCGACAGCTGGTGCTGTAATTAGTCACGGCTCTCGGCTTTTTTCATTAGACTACAGCTGTACATGAACTATGTTCACATATCGTACGCCCGGTCATTCTTTGATCAAGTTAAAAAATTTTGTTTCCACATGTCCTGCGAACCGTCCCTTGCTATGTATGAAAGATTAATGGTTGTAACTATTCGCTTATAGCGAGGGTCAGCGAAAACAAAAATATATTTAAGGGTCGGAATTTTCTTTCAACCACCGTTAAGTCAGGTTTTGAGACGAAACAAAGTCTCGGTAGGTTCGTGTTTTTTAATGGGCGACAGGGCGACTTGGTGCGTTGGTACGTAGGTATGCGTGGGTAGACATGTTTTTTACAAGTCTGGAAAAGTAATTAAGTTTTTTATGACCGTTCCGATTTTCTTTTGATCTGACCACCATTTGACCACACTGAGCCAGATAAATTTAACAATTGTCGCAGCGGGGTTTATTTTAAGTGCACCCCGTGCACGCTTGTTTACATTTTAAAAGACGTGTCGCGTGTCTTCCCCTTACGGCTTCCCTAATAGAGAAACGAGAGGAAAGACAACTGTTCTAAAATTAGAACAGCCTTGTCTACAGACACGAGTATCGTCCCTTGTGAAAAAAATTCGCGTCAGAATCCTTAACTAAACAGTCAATTTCTTTAAAAAGTTAAAAAATAATTTAGGAAGACAAGGGTTAACAAAATATATATCTTAGTCTTGCAGCAGATTACCTTCCCATGTTCGCTTTAGTATTACAGTTTTCATCAATCTTCTTTTTGACTTGAACTTCTTTAATTTTTAAGAAAGTTTACTTATACATAATACATTACGTCTAATGACAATTTTTTATTTTTACCACTCAATGTATTTTCTTTTTCTATATCTTACATTGTCATCTTAATTTTTGATCACCTTAGGTGGTGGTAAGGTGGTAAGGTGGTGGTAAGGTGGTGGTAAGGTGGTGGTAAATTTGCTTAAGATTATAAACTTCAAGTTTTAAAAATCAACAACGTTATAGTACGTCGTGTCAAATGACACACCGTTAAAATGTCTACATTTAAATTTCACCAAAATAATGATGTATAAACTAAATATGATATGACGTTAGCATACATATCATTCAATCTAATCACTCTAAAGTACAAATCAATAATTTTTATTGATTAAGGGGATGGGTGAGTTATTTTTATTCGAGGGCCCAGGGAAGGTTTTGGAGTTGGTTGGGACAGATTTTATACACAAGTCGGTGACGTTTTCACCGAGGCAGGGTTCGAAGCTAGACCATGAATGTTTTGGAATTGGTAGGGGTCGAGTCTATAGTAGGGTCGGGGGAGTTTTGTTAACACAGAGGGATGTTTCGAAGTTGGTACATCCATGTTTTAGAATTGATAGGTAGAGAGTCCATCCTAGGGTCGGTGAAGTTTTCACCGAGGCAGGTTACAAAGTTGGAACATCCATGTTTAGGAATTGTTGGCAGTCGAGTTCATACTAGGGTCGGGGAGTTTTGCTAACACCGAGGCAGGTTGCAAAGTTGGTACATGCATGTTTAGGAATTGTTGGTAGCCGAGTTCATACTAGTGTCGGTGAAGATTGGTTTTGAACTCGGAACATGCATGTTTTGAAATTGTTGGTAACCAAGTTCATACTAGGGACGGGGGTGTTTTCACCGAGGCTGGTTACAAAGTTCGTACATGCATCATTGGAAATGTTAGGGAGAGTTAAACTAAGGTCGGTGAAGTTTTCACCGAGGCAGGTTACAAAGTTGGTACATGGATGTTTAGGAATTGATGGCAGTCGAGTTCATACTAGGGTCGGGGAATTTTGTTAGCACTGAGGCAGGTTGGAAAGTTGGTACATACATGTTTGGGAATTGTTGGTAGCCGAGTTCATACTAGTGTCGGTGAAGGTTGGTTTTGAACTCGGAACATGCATGTTTTGGAATCGGTAGGTGTAGAGTCCATACTAGGGTCGGTGAAGGTTCCGAGTTCATACTAGTGTCGGTGAAGGTTGGTTTTGAACTCGGAACATGCATGTTTTGGAATCGGTAGGTGTAGAGTCCATACTAGGGTCGGTGAAGGTTGGTTTTGAACTCGGCACATGCATGTTTTGGAATCGGTCGGTGTAGAGTCCATACTAGGGTCAGGGGAGTTTTTGTTAACACCGAGGTAGGTTGCAACGTTGGTACATGCATGTTTAAGAATTGTTGGTAGCCGAGTTCATACTAGTGTCGGTGAAGGTTGGTTTTGAACTCGGAACATGCATCGTTTGAAATCGGTAGGTGTAGAGTCCATACTAGGGTCAGGGGAGTTTTTGTTAACACCGAGGTAGGTTGCAAAGTTGGTACATGCCTGTTTAGGAATTGTTGGTAGCCGAGTTCATACTAGTGTCGGTGAAGGTTGGTTTTGAACTCGGAACATGCATGTTTTGGAATCGGTAGGTGTAGAGTCCATACTAGGGTCGGTGAAGATTTCACCGAGGGTGGTTTCAAAGTTAGTACAGGCATATTTTGGAGTTGGATGGGAACGTTGTCACTTGTAACATTAGTTGAATACAGATACAAGTTTGTCTGTTACTTTGTCTGTCCAAGTAATAGTGTGGGTAGAGGTACGATCTGTTTATCAAGCGGGTGTTTAGGGACGGGGGCGAGGGCGGCAGACATAGGTGGCTAGGGTGCAAGAGATATTCAACGAGGAGTAGTGTCTACAAGTTACATAGACCAGTCTGTTGGAGTAGTGTCTAGGGGTTGTGATATTAGTTGAGTGTAGATAAATGTAAGATTGTCATACAGCCTTTGTCTCTTAAATGGAATAGAATGGGTAGTGGTACGGATCTTTGTATCTAGCGGTTGGTATTGAGGTTAGTGTGATGACGCAAGGTTGGATGGGAGAAGGGGAAAGGGGTTGCGGACAAAGGGAAGGGGAAGGGTGAATAGTGATAAAAATAACTCACCCATCCCCTTAATCAATAAAAATTATTGATTTGTACTTTAGAGTGATTAGATTGAATGATATGTATGCTAACGTCATATCATATTTAGTTTATACATCATTATTTTGGTGAAATTTAAATGTAGACATTTTAACGGTGTGTCATTTGACACGACGTACTATAACGTTGTTGATTTTTAAAACTTGAAGTTTATAATCTTAAGCAAATTTACCACCACCTTACCACCACCTTACCACCACCTTACCACCTTACCACCACCTAAGGTGATCAAAAATTAAGATGACAATGTAAGATATAGAAAAAGAAAATACATTGAGTGGTAAAAATAAAAAATTGTCATTAGACGTAATGTATTATGTATAAGTAAACTTTCTTAAAAATTAAAGAAGTTCAAGTCAAAAAGAAGATTGATGAAAACTGTAATACTAAAGCGAACATGGGAAGGTAATCTGCTGCAAGACTAAGATATATATTTTGTTAACCCTTGTCTTCCTAAATTATTTTTTAACTTTTTAAAGAAATTGACTGTTTAGTTAAGGATTCTGACGCGAATTTTTTTCACAAGGGACGATACTCGTGTCTGTAGACAAGGCTGTTCTAATTTTAGAACAGTTGTCTTTCCTCTCGTTTCTCTATTAGGGAAGCCGTAAGGGGAAGACACGCGACACGTCTTTTAAAATGTAAACAAGCGTGCACGGGGTGCACTTAAAATAAACCCCGCTGCGACAATTGTTAAATTTATCTGGCTCAGTGTGGTCAAATGGTGGTCAGATCAAAAGAAAATCGGAACGGTCATAAAAAACTTAATTACTTTTCCAGACTTGTAAAAAACATGTCTACCCACGCATACCTACGTACCAACGCACCAAGTCGCCCTGTCGCCCATTAAAAAACACGAACCTACCGAGACTTTGTTTCGTCTCAAAACCTGACTTAACGGTGGTTGAAAGAAAATTCCGACCCTTAAATATATTTTTGTTTTCGCTGACCCTCGCTATAAGCGAATAGTTACAACCATTAATCTTTCATACATAGCAAGGGACGGTTCGCAGGACATGTGGAAACAAAATTTTTTAACTTGATCAAAGAATGACCGGGCGTACGATATGTGAACATAGTTCATGTACAGCTGTAGTCTAATGAAAAAAGCCGAGAGCCGTGACTAATTACAGCACCAGCTGTCGCCACACTTAACGCGGAGAGGGACTTAATGGCTTCGATTAATTACCTGTTGTGATCGCTTCAGTGAGCCCGCTATTAAGCAACCACGGGGAGCGCCTGGGAGGATTACGGGCGGATCGATAAGTACAAGCTGTCGCTAATAAGTACCAGCTGTGGTTAAATGGATGTTATACACAATGACACTTTCTAGTACACGCTAGTGTTAGTCTTTTATTTCAAACGGCGTACAACAAAGAAATTAAAAGCAAACTAATTAAAATGAATTTCAAACAAATAAATTATACAAAGTAATTAAATTAAACAACAAGTAAACAACAATTAAAAATAAAATTTAAAAATAATAATTTAAAAAAATTTAAAAAGTTAAAAAATTAAAATCAAATTACGTAACTCGTTAATAATAATTAAACTAATTATAAAATTAAATTAAAAAATTTAAAAATTAAAAAAACTAAAATCAAATTACGTAACTCGTTAATAAAAAAAAAAAAATTACACATAGATGGACCCTCATACTGACGGTCAGTAGGTGCGATCAATATTAACTTGGCCCTTGTACGGTGGTTGACAAGAACAAAGGATCGCATGTGGATCGATACGTGTCGGGTGCCATTAGCGAGTAACAGGTGTCTCTAATGGCTGTTTGTAGTCGACATAAACCCACGATGCATGACCAAATTAATTAGGCGGACCATCATTTGATGGCTGTGTGTGGAATCAATATTAACGCGCCCGTTGTCCCGATGGCTCCGTGGGTGCGATCAATACATTCCCATTAAAAGCACAGCGCGTGTCAACAAAGGATCACGGATCGATAAGTAACAGATGTGGTTAAATGGATGTTCTATTTTCGGTAACCGTTCGTTGTGTTGCTGAATGGTCCATAGCGTTGTTGATTTTTAAAACTTGAAGTTTATAATCTTAAGCAAATTTACCACCACCACCACCACCACCACCACCACCACCACCACCCGCTTGGTAACATCTGTCGCCAATAATTAACAGCAAACTAATTAAAATGAATTTCAAACAAATAAATTATACAAAGTAATTAAATTAAACAACAAGTAAACAACAATTAAAAATAAAATTTAAAAATAATAATTTAAAAAAAAAATTTTAAAAATTTAAAAAAAAAAAAAAAAAATTAAAATCAAATTACGTAACTAGTTAATAATAATTTAACTAATTATAAAATAAAATAAAATAAAATTAAAAATAAACAAAATAAAAAATAATTAAAAAGTAAACAAATAATCAAATTACGTAACTCGTTAATAAAAAAATTACACAATATAAACAAAGTAATTAAATTAAACAACAAGTAAACAAACAAATTAAACAAAATAAAAAATACAATCAAAGTAATTAAATTACGTAACTCGATAATAAAAATTAATTAAAAATTTAAAAACTCCTTAAAAACGCATTAAAATTACGTAACTAGGTCAAAAATTAATTAAAATTTAAAAAACTCATTAAACCTAATTAAAAACCCATTAAAATTACGTAACTAGGTCAATGATTACGTCACAAGGTCAATGATTACGTCACAAGGTCACCAAAAGGTGACTCACCCTTCACTGCTCCACCATTAAAATTTTAAAAACTCATTAAAACTCATTAAAAAACACATTAAAATTACGTAACTAGTCAATAAAAATTGATTAAAAATTTAAAAACTCATTAAAACTCATTAAAAAACGCATTAAAATTACGTAACTAGGTCAATGATTACATCACAAAGTCACTAATTACGTCATAATGTTACTAATTACGTCACAAGGTCACCAAAAGGTGACCTACTTCCCCACCACCTCCGCCAACCCCAGTTGGCGTAGTATTTTACTATATGTCTTTGCGCCACCCCCACATCCTGCTCACCCACCCTTACCCTCCCGATGCGCCAGGCTGCGGCAGCTGGCGTAGTATTTTGCTATATGTCTTTGCGCCACCCGCGCATCCTGCTCCCGAGTATTTTACTATATGTCATTGTTCCTCACCCTCCCCACCTCCGCCAAAAATAATAATCAAAAGTGACCTAATATACTACTATTATTGTATCGCCTGGTTGTATGATTATGTGTATTGATTGTATGATTATGTCGACTGGTTGTATGATTGTGAGTATAGATTGAATGCTTGTGTCGAATGGTAGTATAATTGTGTGTATTGATTGTATGCTTGTCTCGACTTGTTGTATGATTTTGTGTATTGATTGTATGATTGTGCTGTTCGACATAAATAATTTCAACAAGGGTATCAGTACTTTCAATGCCGGATGGGCTGTCACCGAGACATTCCTGTAAGTCTTTGTTTCTGCCTCTTTGGTACATCCAGTTTTATTCAGTTCCCAACCATATGTAAGCTCAAGCACATTATCCTGTGCTTCTAACAACTAGCTGGATTAATTATATGTTGTTACTATTATTATGTTAATTATATATTACATTCGCTATGATACACTAAACATTAGCTGGATTAATTATATGTTGTTGTTATTACGTAAATCATATGCTGTTACATTCGCCATAATACTCTGCTCTCAAATCTTATTGTATCGTGCTAGACGTGATTATACATTGCTGTGATGTTTAAGATATCATGGTGTGTTATACCGCATTAATTTTACACTCTCCATTATGCTACACGGTCTGATGTTAAATTTGTTTTTTACATTACTGCACTTGGTTTAATTGTTTTCTGCTATCATTTAAAGATGTATCCGATCACGTTTCCCCTATAATGTATCAGTTTTCTCCCTTTGGACTAATATCCTGTGTTATTTTAATGGTTGCGTCCCTTGAATAATAAAATGAACAGCGTTTGAATTTTGTGACTCACGTAATAAATCATGACTAGTGTGAGTTTTGCTTATACTGTTTTTATATTAAAATATCTCTTGATTTTTACCGTTAGTCAGTTTTGTTACCTGTTTGTTTACCTGTATCACCTTGACAACGAGTAGACAGTATTTACTGCTTACCCGGATAAAACAATTTTTCTTGTCGGTTACCCAGCCAAACTCTGAACCAAATGGTTGACATTTTTAAAACGTTATCTCCCCTTACCGCGGTTTACCCATTCACTTCCTTACCCCAACACACAAAAAAAAAAAACGCCACCAATAACTGGTTTCCTGTTTGATTTTCCTAGGCTAGACATCCCTTCTGCGCGTCTCATTCAATGTCACTACACCCGCGTAAAAAAAAAAGAAAACTAAAAAAATTAAAAAATAAAATAAAATATAAAAGGTTCCCAAGTCTTCACATTCACCCCAGAAGCATAACTCATCACTGCGCATGCGTGCACGCGATTCCTTCATCTATTTTGATACGTTGAGAAGAGGGGGAAAAAATCGTAGTTCTTTAACCATTCCATCATTTAGATTTAAGGTTCGATAACTCATATTCATTCTTTTTTTATACCGGTTGTTTCCCCTTGCTATAATCCAGCATCGCTGGTGTAGGTATTGTTCCAGTATCAAAATGTCACAATGCTTCAATAAAACGATGAACCTTTTATAGTCTACGTGCCTACATGTGTTTAATTATGTTGGTTATGTTAAAACATTGTCATGTATTACAGATGTAAACTCTTTAATATTATATCAGACCAAGCTTCATTATTGATGGGAGACAAAGATATGTTAGGTTGGGCCGTTATCTAATGTGCACAGACGGATGTCGGTTTTGCCTAAGAAGATGCTTATTTCGTCTCGGCAGGTGACTGTCTATTTTTCCTAGGCTGATGTCAAGTTAGCTTGAGGTAGAAGGTCAATACTAATTGCGAGTTTACATTGATGATATACTTATGTGTGTCTTTAGAATTTTGCTTCAGTTTAACGTCAGGTTTATCTACAATCCTAGTCTATATTCAGCAGTGTATGTGTATGTCTGGCACTACTAATTTACAAAAAGCAGTGCTCGCTTATATAAAGCAGTACTTGTTTATTTATAGAAGTACTAGTTTGGACACAGTAGTAACCTACTTGTTTACAGATGGCAGTACTTGTTTTCTTGTAGCAGTACTTATTTAGTCATAGTAGTACGTGTTAACACGTAACAATACCAGTTGACTTAGAGCAGTATTTGCTTACACATAGCAGTACTTTTTTACACATAGCAGTACTTGTTCACTAATAGAAGTACTTGTGTACACATACTAGTACGTGTTTACTTATAGCAGTACCTGTTAACATACAGCAGTACTTCATTTACGTCTTGCAGTACTTGGTAGAATAAAGCTCCTCGTGACGTGCGAGCTAATTAACACGAGCACGTCAATGGATAATTACTATTTAGTTTACACATCACGAACTTTGTCCGTGCAGGTCAATAATTAATTCTCCATTGGCTCCCATCGATTGGATGTACACGTATTTGCATAGCGGGTACCGGTGCAATCTACACTACCATTAGGGTTAGGTTTACTGTTACATTTTGGTTGTGGGCAGTTTCGTGGTTAGGTTTACTGTTACATTTTGGTTGTGGGCAGTTTCGTGGTTATCTTTACGGTTACATTATGGTTGTAGTTAGTATCGCGGTTAGGTTTACATTTTACTTTTTGCTGTGGTTAGTTTTGTGGTTAGAGTTGCAGTGTCTTTGGCTGCGATGTTTGTGGTACTAGTTTGTGTGTGTGATTTACAAACCAGATCCACATAAAACTTTGGGTTTTACTTGTTAAATTTGTGTTTACATATGTGAACGGAAATAAATATCTAATCCGCCATATAGTTACCAACACAATGCCGAGTATACCGGTGGGTGTCGTTGTCGCCCCTTGCTCTCCCTCCTACTTGGCCACGGAACCATACAATTTAAGCTAGTTTGGGTTGCCATTAAGCCACGCCTACATTTCCCTACAGTTAGCAGGAACTTCAACTTTAAATTTAGGATACACAGTTTCTTCCAGGCATCTTTGGGCGAGGGGGGGGGGGGGCAGAGTCGTCGTCGTCCCCCCTCCGAAGTTTATATAGAAAATATCTACTTTTAACAGTGTCCTCCCCCCCCCCCGGAAATTTCAGTTCGCCACCCCCCCCCCCCCCCCCCCAATTTCAAGTGCCCCCTCCCTCCCTCCCCCCACTCGCCCGTAAGCCTGGAAGAAACACTGATGATATATAGCCCAAATGATAAAACTCAGAAAAAGTAAGCCTAACGCTAAACCAGATCCCGACGAGTAAGTTTCATTTACCTGATTCGCGTTACATGAAGATGGGTCTGTCTAATCTATAACAACCCTAAATATTTAAAAAAATTAAAGAATGGTCCTTTAATTTGATATGAGTATTTGATCAACATAGAAACCATACTGTTCTCACAAAATAGCGTAAAATATGCAGTCATGTAAAACGTGTGTACTACGTCATCAGCACTTGAACCTGACCAAAAAAATTAAATACAGCTAAACGAAGTTTAAAATAACAAGTAAAAAAATATTATTGCTTTAAAGTCGCTTAGACCTGGGAGGGTTGGCGGCGAAATGAGGTAATGAGAGTTTCTGGTTCAGTAATTAGTGGGCCGGGGGCTGATGAGTGAGAGGCCTCATTAGGCGTAAATAAGACTAAGAATTGGGGTGGAGGAGGGGGTGGGGGGTCGTTCAGGTATGTTGTTGAAGTATGTGGTCTAAGGTGTTTTTTTTTTACGTTATTTTATTTTTTTATTTTTAAGTGATAAATTTTATATATAATAAGGTTTGTTTTAGGCGAACTAATTTTTTAGATGGATATGAGTCAAAATGTTATAATTTGTTGTCTGCTTTATGAGTTTTGATGACAATTCGTCTTCTGTTAGTCTATAATATCTCTTTATTTTTACAGAATGTTATTCCCTTGTAAACCTATAATTTGTAGTCTTTTTTTTTACATTATATTGTCCATAGTAAATGGTCTGCTTATATATTTTAGTTGTTTGTTGGTGTGAAAATTCTAGAGCATTTATTATGTTTTTCTTTACGAAAAATTCTCTCGCTTATTATACAGCATTTTAGTATTTCTATCAACAATCATTTAGCGCTTTGTTTTTTTACATTTGGTTTTCGACTGTTTTAAAAAAATATTTTCTTATTGTCTTATAATTACTATGCAGTATATAGTTTAACTTCGAGCCTACAATTGCTTATATTTTATTTTATTGTTGCAAGTCTTTTATTTATTTTTCAAACATTTTTACCTACCTGGTATGTGGTTGGTTTTGCCGCTGTAAAATCGTTTGTGTACCCTATTTGTATCTCTCGTTTACACGAGGTAATTACTTCTGTCTTCCCTTTTTGTAGGATATACCAACAGAGCTTACTCCAGTCCGTTCCCTCCCATCACCATTCCCTACCAGCAGTCCCTATTCCTCCCCCCCTTGCCGTCCCACAGTCCCTAGTACATCTCCCCAGTGGCGTATCGAGGTCGGGTGTCACCCGGTGCAGCACTTATTGGTGTCACCACTCAGAGGCGTAGCAACCCTTCCCGGGGACAAACTTTCCATCTTTTTATTTGCACCCCCCCCCATCTCAAACTTTCGATTTGCACCCCCCTTCAAACTTTCGATTTGAACACCCCCCCCCCCTCAAACTTTCAATTTGCACCCCCCCCCTCAAGTTTTTCTCTCTATTTTTGGCTATTTTTTGCCTTGGTGTCACACCCCTAAATGGTGTCGCCCCGTGCGTTCCGCACCCCCTGTCCCCCTCGCTACGCCTCTGCATCTCCCCTTTTTCTTCTAAAAGTCCCTGGTACCCCGCCCCCCCCCCTTACCCTTCCAACAGTACCTAACACCCACTCATTCCTTTCCCTCCCAAAACTCTTTTACTTTCCTTTTCAGAAGTCCCCACTCCTTTTCCCATCCTTTTCCAACACTTCCCTTAAAAAATCCCTTTCCCTTTTTACACTCCCCCCCCCCCCTACAACTCCGTCCGTTTGTACCTGTTCTAAAGGTATTCGACATGCTTCGCTATTTCTGCTCAGCAATTTTTTTTAAATCCCTGGTTTTTCTGCTCACCAAAAAAAAAAAAAAAAATGCAACAACAAGCCATTTTCAAAACAAACTGGAAAACGTCTGCACGTGGTGTGAGTATAAATGCTGGCTGCTGGGGGCGGTAATCTGCTCACCCTCCCCGGCTCTCACGTGCATCTTGTCTCCCTCACGACTCGGCATAAATCTATCATATTTAGCGCTCACCCCCAGCTCGGAGTTTAGGGGACGGGACATGGGGGGGGGGGGGTTGGGGGTATGGATTTTGGGGTTGGGGCTTTTGAGGCTAGGGATTTGGGAGCAGGGAATTTGGGGCTGAAAACTGGGGCACTGGGAATTTTGGGGACTGGGTTTTGGGGAATTGAGATAAGATTTAGTGACTTTAAGGCTATGGGGGTTATTGTTTGTATGCTGTTGTTTGGAGAAGGAATTTGAGTTTAAAGGACGAACATGTACGTAGTTGGATAATGATATATGGGTATGTATTGATATAAGTTGGAGACACGTGTATGCATATACCTGTAGGACTTGCTCTGTATGTAGGTTGTGTGTACGGTGTGCTTGTGTGTCTGCAGAATGAGTGTGTGTTGAATATGTGTGTGCGATGTGTAAACGCCAGTGTGTTACAATGTGTGGTAGCCATACGTAGGTGTGTAGCTGTGGGATTTTGCCAGCTTGTGCAGTGGGTTACACAGTGTCTACGTGTGTTGTTGTGTTGCTTTGTTTGTTTAGAGGGAGGCGTGTGAGAGGGTGTTGCGTAAGCGTCTACCTGTGTGTTTATGGTCTAGGTATGGGTGTGTTGGTGTAGGTTAAAAATGTGGGTGGGTGCTGGTGTGTGTGTGTGCATCGATGGTTTTTAATTCTGTACTAGTGCTTTGTACAAAAAAAGCGGTGTGTGCGTGCTAATGAGAGCGTGTATGTATATTGGTTTGTATTTTTAAGTATAGTGTGTTTTATTATTCATATGCTTGTGATTTCTTGTGACTATTCTCCTATTTACTTGTGTGTATATTCAAGATTATATATATATATATATATATATATATATATATATATATATATATATATATATATATATATATATATATATATATATATATATATATATATATATATAGTGCATTCACTAGTGTGTATGTATGTTCAGGTTTAATCAGTACAGGTGTGTTAATACCTAGTATGAGTGTGTTACCGGGTAAACATTTGTATAGCTTCCAACTCTACTTTTAATCAACTTTTCTCATATATTTTTCATCAATTTTCCGCCATCCCCCACACACAGTATTGTACACGGGCCGCTACCTAACAATGAAGTTTTTTTTTTAATGCTGTTGAATCAATTTTTAAAAATCGATTGCAATAATTGGTATCGATTAGCCATCGGTTGTTGCAGTGATGGTGTGATGTTGTGATAAAGATTTTAACGGTTTGGGTTAGTACACGGATGTGTGTAAGTGTGAGGTGGACGGGGAGGTTATCTAAAACTGTGTTGGGTCGGCAAAGGATCAGGTGCATGGGGGACGGCAGTCAGAGAGTTTAAAGACACACAGAAGCGATGGTTGAACAGAATCTATGACTAGTGAATATGACGCGTGCCTGCGGGGTACCTGTAAAGTAAAGTTCCCTTTCAAACCTAGTGCTCTATAGGGCATATGAAGAAATAGTGTGTTCAGCACTATGCCCAGCCGTCTTTACTTTCCTTAACGTGAGTTAGGTACCCATTAGAGTTGGGTGGACTCAGGGACAGTCTACTGACTTGAACCCGGATTCGAACTCGAGACTTACGGGTTAGCAGTCCAGCTCTCTACCACTAGACCACTCCGGCGGGGTACCTGTAGGAGGACGGTAACGGTTTGGGCGCCGAGCTGATAGGTGCCGATCGAATCCACTACAGATCTTAAAGCCCTCAATATGTTTAAAAAAAATTCTGTTTACTTCATTACTAATACCATGTAATTTAGGTAAGCGAGGCTTAGCGATCGAGTGCTAGACTGCTAACCCGAAAGTCTCGAGTTTAAGTCGGTGGAACGTCCCAGAGTCGAATCAGCTCTGATGGTTACCTAACTCACGTTAGGGGAAGTAAAAGCGGATGGGCATAGTGCTGACCACTGACCGCATTATCCTTTCATATGCCAATGTCACAGAAACATGTATTCTACTTCATCTGCCCAATGGATCGCTAAGTATAAAGAGGAATCTTTACTTATCAAAAAAATAAAATACCATGTAATGCTGCTAACAGAATCAATCAAATGTAAATTTGGTCGCATAAGATAGCCTACGTAAATTAAACAGTAATTAGGATAAGTAAATTAAACAGTAATTAGCATAAGTAAATTAAACAGTAATTAGGATAAGTAAATTAAACAGTAATTAGCATAAGTAAATTAAACAGGAATTAGGATAAATAAATTAAACAATAATTAGGATAAGTAAATTAAAAAGTAATTAAGCTACAGCAAAAAATTAGAATCGTCGTCACTTGAGGGAATGATGCCAAAGAATGTGATAGTTTTGGATACATCTCCCTCTCTACATCTCCCTCTCTACATCTCTACAAAACTGTACTTCGCCTCGATATATATACAATATTTTGCCGTATTATTATTTATTATAGCCTTAATTTGATTTATTTCCCCAGCTTTCCATAGATAGAAAATCCAATTATTATTTTAATAATTCTATTTTTCCGTGGTTAACTTTAAATATCCTGTAAAAATGAGTTTTTTTTATCTTATATTTTTATAGATTGTGTATCATGCTGCCTCTGCTTTCACCCACTGTATTTATAGATAATATTTAACAACACTAGTTGACCACTACCCATCATCTCAGCAACACAAATTGACCGCTACCGTTCTCAAAGCAACAAAAACTCCACTGCTCATCATTTGAAAATGACAACTACCTTTTCTCTCAAAGTAACCACTAAACATCCATCTACACAAACTAACCACTACCCCTCCTCCAAGCAACAAAAACTGACCACTACCCCTCCTCCAAGCAACACAAACTGACCACTACCCCTCCTCCAAGCAACAAAAACTGACCACTACCCCTCCTCCAAGCAACAAAAACTGACCACTACCCCTCCTCCAAGCAACAAAAACTGACCACTACCCCTCCTCCAAGCAACAAAAACTGACCACTACCCCTCCTCCAAGCAACAAAAACTGACCACTACCCCTCCTCCAAGCAACACTAACTGACCACTACCCCTTCTCCAAGCAACACCAAGTGACCATAACCCATCCTTCTGTCCCCTAAACTGACCTCTACCCATCCTCACAGCAACACCAACTGACCACCAACCATCCTCACAGCAACACAAACTGACCACTACCCATCTCCCGGCACCACAAACTGACCACTACCCATCCTTCCATCAACAACACAAATTGACCAGTACCCATCCTTACACCATTATAAACTGACCATTTCCCATCCTCTCAGCAACACAAACTGACCCGAAAACCCTACCAACCACGCGAGCTGACCACCCCATTTTTACTACAAACATCACAACAAATGACGTAGCCAGTGGCTGTAGCTGTGCTTCGTCTCACTGTGAACGATGGGGGGGGGGGGTTGTCTTTTTTATATATAACAACAGCAAACACCGAGCTTTAGTTATTTGCTTACGTGTTCGTGAATTCTGTATTTATGATTGAATAAGTTCCACGTGAATACCCCCTTCCCCGTTCTCCCCATTCTTTGCACGTCATAAACTGAACCCTACCCGCCAGGCCAGAAATATATTTTTTAACTCCAGTGTTTGTCGATACATTCAAAGCGGATATCAC
Organism: Physella acuta; assembly: GCF_028476545.2. Lineage (NCBI taxonomy): Eukaryota > Metazoa > Mollusca > Gastropoda > Physidae > Physella > Physella acuta. The sequence continues at coordinate 241,024 of NW_026732066.1, read as the reverse complement.
GCAAAAGCGACTACGATACCTCATCTTCAGCGTTCCTCTAAAACCCACCCCTCCACCCCTTCGTGCGGCGTGCTCCGCCCCCTCCGCCCCCTCCCCTACCACCCCTCTCATGCGCCGTTCCTCACCCCTTCTCTCCCTTATACCCCTTTAAATAATATTTCTGTTCCGCGCGCCTTGCGCTCGCGCCACACAACGTCATTAGCTCAACTCGTCTCGCAGACGGCGTCTGTGTGTTGGCTGTTGTTGTGTGTACCACACGTTCTCCATCAACGGATGCTCAAACCCTATTGTGTACCCCTGCATTCTTGGATCATCCTTCTATTGTGTTACTCTATTACCTGTTTTACTGAACGTGTTTGTTAACTTTTTGAGTGTTATTTTGACGAAGCCACTGTGTTTTTTCACTCAGGATTGAAGGAATGTTTTCCCCCCTCTTGAGCTGGCTCGTGTAAGGATGTTATTGAAATAAGTCGATTGTTCTTGATGACCTTTTGATGTGACAATTGTTGCTCGTGGTATGTGCTGTATTTTTTCGATAGCCGTGTGTTAGTTACAGTGTGTTAGGCGTTAGGCTTATGGCTACACTACACGAATGATTGAATGATGACTTACTGAATGGTTACGAATTAATCTGTTACAGTGTTACTCAACTTACTGTTATACTGTTAGTTAGCCAATCTTAACTAAACTAGACTATGCTTACTAAACATTAGTTATAGTTATAGATTTTATAGAGAGTTCAGTACAACTATTTTTATTACCAGATCTAGTTCTGGAGTAGTATCTATGAATATGCCTACTGACTACTGTAACATTACTGTTATTAACAAATAACACTTACTGTTAACTATCATGAGCCTGGTTGAAACCAACAAAAATAGATCACAATCAACCCATTTGTAACAAAAAACTAGCTCAACTGACTATAGGCTACTACTTGTCATTAATTTACAATGAGGCCTATTGACTTATTACTAAGGCTTGACTACACTTTAAATCTTCATAGACTAGTAATAGAATGTGTGCCAAACCTATTTCATTGTATGGGCAGGTCTAGACTTATTTTAGCCTGAAATTCTGACACTTTCAGGTCGCCATTTCGTCAATTATCAGTATAGTTAATACACGTCTAATTATTATGCTAATTACTACCATTTAATTATCTTATAGTTACATACATCAACAGACTGGCTAGTGTGAATACAAACTCTCTATCTAGCCCTCTGTGGTTAGGTGTAAAGAAATCATAACGGACATTTTCACCATCAAAAGCTGATGGTTCAAGCTAACATTTTTAAAAACACTTTCAGGCTATCATGTCACAAAGATCACGTTTCAAACGCGTTCGGTTTTGATATTACATCCAAAGACATTTTTAAACAAACAGAATTAATAACCCTCTTAGGCTGATAAGATGATAGAATCTAGTTTTTAAAAAAGCTAATAAGGTGTGTGTGTGGGGGGGGGGGCTGAAAGAATCAAATATTTCTTAATAAAGGTAATATGGTAAGGGGGTGGGGGGGGTCGAAGAAAGAACCTAATATTTTAAAACAAGATACTATGGTAATAGGGGGTGGGGTGGAAGAATTATATTTTTAAAAGGTAATATGGGGAGGAGGGAGAGCTGCTGCCACCTGATTTTAGAAAAAAATATCCCAACCTTTTATTGAATGTTCCCGTTTCACATGACCAGCTAGTCTAGTTTTTTTTTCAAACAAGTGGTTGAGAACGAGGGGGGGGGGGGGAAAGAGGGGGTGAAGTTAATGCTAGCTGCTACTGATATCTCCCCTCCCCCCACCTCGCTTTTAAGCTTTCATTTCCTGTTTCTTGAAAAGCAGAATGTTACCTCAAGCAGGTCTATAGTACACAGTACCTCCCCCCCCCCTTTTTTTAACACCGTACCTGACCTGGACATTATTGTACACTAGAAACTGATGTGTACCTGCGTTTACTGCCATCGAATCGTATCTATGTGTTCTAGAATTACGTGTGCACATGCTAAGAATTGCTTCTAAATGAGGTTAATAGTATTAGATGTCTTGATTTTACGCGAGGATGCCAAGTTGATGCATTTGTCTGTCGTAAAACCAGTTTGTTGACATTGTAATAAAAAAATCTCCAACCCATAGCCTTCTTTTATAGACAGTCTAATGAGAGGCAATACAATTAGTGTGTGTGACTTCAAACCTAAATCTTCATCTAACCCTCTAAACATTGTGACTTGTAACCTAAACCTTTTGACACTAGTTAAACCACATCAAATTATTTAGGATCGTGACTTCAAACCTAAATCTTCATCTAACCCTCTAAACATTGTGACTTGTAACCCAAATCTTTTGACACTTTAGTTAAACCACATCAAATTATTTAGGATCGTGACTTCAAACCTAAATCTTCATCTAACCCTCTAAACATTGTGACTTGTAACCCAAACCTTTTGACACTTTAGTTAAACCACATCAAATTATTTAGGATCGTGACTTCAAACCTAAATCTTCATCTAACCCTCTAAACATTGTGACTTGTAACCCAAACCTTTTGACACTTTAGTTAAACCACATCAAATAATTTAGGATCGTGACTTCTAACCGAATCCTTTCGGCTTAACTACCAACAACTCTGTACACATTACCGAGAGAGGGAAAAGTGTTTCACCCACCCTAGTTACAACGTAACCAAACTTAATTAAGCACAAACATAGCATACTTGTTTCTCTTATAACTATTATTTCTTGTCTTGCCTAGTGTTATTTTTATACTCCTGCCTAGCACCCATAGCAAATTTGTTCTTCTCTAACCCTATAGCATACTTCTTTTTCCTGCCTAGTCTACAGTCCCACCCCCCACACCCACCCTCACCCACCTCCTTTTACCGGTTACCATAGTTCACAGGCTTGGGCCTAATATCAGAATCATATTTCTAAAAACTGCCTTCCTCTACACTTCAAGTAATCGACAGTATTTTGTAAGCTCTCATCAGTTTCGCCACATCACACTTAAATATTTTAAATCTGTTGGTGTTGGAATGTTTTCTCGATCGATGTGAATTTTCAAGTGGTTTTATAGTTGTATCAAATTGTTTAAACTGCTATTTTTGACATTGGCCACCCGAAAATAAAATAAAACATAACTGTTCCACTTTGTGACTTTAATTGCTTGAAGAGAATAACAGCTCATCGATGTAAAACATTTGTCAATACCACGCGCAATGAGATAGGTTACGTTTAGCATGTTTATACCGATGTTAAGGGAGTGAGTGTACTTTAAGTTAGGAACATCTCTTCTTCGTTCCTAATTGAAACATACGAGGGGATTTCTTCTAACTTAAATTAGAAGTTATTGTGTGTCTACGTGTGATGCGCCATATGGCTCGTTGACTCGGACTTTCTGTCTGGATTTTCTTTCCTAGCCCTTGCCAATCGCAGAACAGTAACAAGACACATTTGTTTTATTTCTCCTTGTTAGAAACACTCTAATAAACTGACAAACAGGAACAAATCAGACATTTACGTCTACAAAACACCAGATGATGCTATTACTATTATAAGCCTTGTACGAAAACTATTGAAAACATTATTTGTTAAAGTGCGAATAAAGTGTGTGGCTGATAAGGCTGCAGCCCAAGGCCCGGCCCCATCATTGTATTAAAGTAATAGCAACTTACACAGAGTCCCTTTTGGTTTACTTTAATAGTCATAAGAACCCAATATAATTACTTTCTTCCATGGGACACTTGTTTGACACACCCCTCTTGTAGTGTGCTACAGTTGCTGTAGAAAATTTCCTTATTTTACTTACAATTAATACACGTAACCACGTGTGCTCCTTGTATGGACTTAAGGTCCCCATTAAAGTAATGAGACTTACACTAGCAGTAAAAAAAAATTGCACTACACACACACCAGTTATAGCAGTAAAACAATTGGACTACACATTAACCAGTTTAGCTGTAAAACATGCACTTCTCACAAACCATTAGAGATTTTTTTACTCTATCGACCTAGACCTAAACGGCACGTAGTAAGATATGTATTATCTAAGCTGATTCTGTACTGCTGGTACTAATCTCCAAGTGAAACACTAGACAGAAAAAATAATTCCAGGTATTTAAATAGTCAAAATAACTTTCGATTATAGTTTTGAATGTGTATATACCTGTATCATATAATATATACGAGCTGATCTCAAACATTGTTTCACTGCACATAACAAAAATATTTTACACCTCCCACCCCACCTCATCACATACAATATATACTCATGTTTATAGTTTTTTGTATAACCTTAACTCCTTTTTTTATCTCATTGCCAAAAGCGCCAACCGCCTGTGATCGAAGTTTTAAACAACCAGAAATAAAATGAAAGCCTTCGACAGTGTGATAGCGATAGGATAACCGATATATTGCAAACGTTATTTTAAACAGTCTCCTGAGATGAAACATGATTTTTACAGCGTAACTACTTACTTATTCATAGCTACGTATTTTTATTAATATAGACCTGGATTAATATATATTTTTTAAAAACTTTTCGCAGCTCCCTTAGCATTAGTTTGGGAACCGCTAATTCATAGCCTCACTTGCATCTACTGCTTCAACGTGTTACATACACACACACATACACACACATATACATACATCTGAAACTTCTAGTTCAAACAGTCCTGCTAATAGCCGTAGATCTCCATAGCTCTTGATCACTTCTCCAATATAGTAGCACGTGTACACAATTCTTGTACACAATTATTGTACATGTTTCAATATCTTTGGTTGTAAGTGTATGGGATGTTGGCGTCAATATTGAAGTGTGCTTTGACTACCTATGTAATTGTATTGGTTGTTTGAGTCAATACTGTTGTGTGCTTTGACTTCCTATGTAATTGTATTGGTTGTTTGAGTCAATACTGTAGTGTGCTTTGACTTCCTATGTAATTGTATTGGTTGTTTGAGTCAATACTGTAGTGTGCTTTGACTACCTATGTAATTGTATTGAGTGGTGTAGTTAATACTGTAGTATACAATTACTTCCTTTATAACCGTATCGGGTGTTTCATTGTTTTATTCAGAACCCCTCCCCGCCTCTCAGACATTGGCCATCAACTTTTTAAACTCAAGGAATCGTTTCCTCCTGCCAGGGGCCACTCGCTGGGCTGCTGCCATTTTTTGGCCACTGGCCATTATCCCGATATCCCTGAAATCCCAGCCAGTATCCCTGGAGTGGCTGCCTCAAGTTTCCTGGCCTTGTTATATTAATGAGGTTTTCCTCAGAAATTTATTTTTAATGTTTCCATTATCCACTCCTGGCAGGGGGCTGGGGTGGTTAAGGCTTGGGGGGGGGGGGGGGGGTAATGGATTGTGGGGGATGTGATACACAGGTTGTGAGGTAGGAATGTGATAGTGGGGGGATGTGATTGTTTGTGGAGGATGTGTTAAAGGTTTGTGTGGGGTGTAAAGGCTTGTGAGGTGGGATGTGATGAAGGTTTGTGGGGTATGTGATAAAGGCTTGTGTGTGTGTGGGGGGGGGGGGGGGGGGGGGTGATAATGGCTTGAGGGGGGAGGGTGAAGGCTGTATATTTGCCACGGGTGGAGGGTGGGCACAGGACTGGGAGGCCCTGTTTGATTGTTTTTCGTTGTTTTTTTACTGAGTCGAAACAAAAAAAAGTTTTCCGTTTTCAAGTGAATTATTAATTTTATGTCCATGCATCCTATAGAGTTTTCGCACGTTCTCGCACTATGTGCCACATTATTGAACCATATTGATCGCTATACACAACATAATAAACAAGTTTTAAAAATTCACGCCTGTTTTATTAGTTATATCTTCCTCGCTTATTTAATACTATGATAACACCATGATACCGCTAAACTTAAATCGGTTAAAACTTAAGCTGCCCACCTTTTCAGACCTGGACCTATACATAGGAAGTTCACCAATTGTTACCTAGCCATATGACGTAACTATGCAACACAGAAGTCTTTACTTTTCCAAGCCAGGTACCCATTAAAGCTGCGTGGACTCAGTAACGTTCTACTACCTTGAGACTTTGAACCCGAACTCAAGACTTTAGGGTTAGCAGCCGCGTGCTTTACAACTCGTCCACGGTACATTTAGGTTAACCATACCCTACCCATACATATCGCATACTAACATTCATAACGGTGGTACGGCTAACGGAAATGTCAATCTGTATGTCACATCACAGACCGTCACAATTTTAATGTACAAGGGTAATTCACTTAGCTGTCAGCACGGTGAATTACCTGTTAATGTGAACGCGTGAATTATTTGACTGTTAAATAGTGTGACGTGTATTCTGTGTGATTGATGACTAGACTCTAGTGTTGAGGGTTATTATAGTTTTGTTAGGGTTCGTTATATGGTTAAATTTAAATATGGTTTAACTATTTTCAAACTCACTCCCATATATAGCTATACCACTCTTCCCTTTATAAAACGCCCCCACACAATAAAATCCTCACCCCTCTTCCACTACCAAACCCTCTCTTCTCTCACCATATATCACACCCTTCCAACATTACACCTTCCATATAACAACTCTTCACTCGTTCTAATGGTTATATTAATGGTTATATTAATGGTTATATTAATGGTTATATTAATGGTTATATTAATGGTTATATTAATGGTTATATTAATGGTTATATTAATGGTTATATTAATGGTTATATTAATGGTTATATTAATGGTTATATTAATGGTTATATTAATGGTTATATTAATGGTTATATTAATGGTTATATTAATGGTTATATTGGTTTTATTGATGGTTATATTAATGGTTATATTAATGGTTATATTAATGGTTATATATGATACTCACTCCCCCACAGTGTAATCCTCTCCTCCCATATACATTTTCCTCCTCCCGATTTTATCTCATTCTTCCACATAATTAACCGTACCCCCCCCCCCCCCCCCCTTGTACCAAATCCACATTTATCCCATTCAATCCTTATATCTATTCTCGTATAACTTCCTCCCTACTTATACGTCTCTCTGCTTTATCTAAACATCCACCCCCATGATATATCCACCTCCCATGTATCCACCTTCCATATATCCCTCTCCCATAAAACCACCTTCATATCACAGCTCACCCCCCCCCCCCCCCCGGGACACCTGCCGTTTACTTTACCCCACACCCACAGGGACATCCGCTATTTATGCCCCCTTGACGAGTTTGTTTTGACATGTAAAAGTTAATTAAATCCAGAACTAATTAGCTAGGTTGTTGCTCCACTACACTAATCTCATTATGCCAACACCAATGGCCAGTGGAGTCTCCCAAACATCAACCGGAACTTAGCCCTTATTTTTCAATTATTATTTGTAAAAAAAAAATAATTATCTTATTTCTAAAATGAGATCAGGAACAAATTTGAAGACGAAAAGTCTAATTTAACCTCGCTGAGGTTTTTTATATATCTGATAAAAAATTAATTTAAATTTCAAGGAAATGTATTTTCTTCAGGTTGAAATAAATCTTTTTACATGAAGTAAATCTATAGAACTATTTTAAATATTCGACCCAAGTTCTGTTTTGACCTTGCAACTAATTAAAATGTGAATGGCGTTTGAAAAAAAACAACAAGGCGTAGTTTGTTTATTTTTCCTACGGTAACTAAATGCGGGTTCTGTTTGTTTACTTTTATAGATAACTCGTGTCTAGGGTGATGACAGAATTGTTATTACCTCCCCGTGTGTGTAGCCGGCTGATACCGCTGTACCGTCCAGTAATAGCTTCTAACCATGACCTTCGCCTTGGACGTAATACTAACCCTTGACCTTTTACTAGACGGGGAAAAAAATGTGTGTCGCATCTTAGAAACGTCTCGTTCATAATTGAAGAATGTTAAGTTAGTCTCCCTTTGTTTTGACTCTTCTTTGTTCTAAAGTTAGAATATTCTGAGGTCGACGGTATTCAATGTTGCAGGTCTAGAGTGTTCCATGTTCTGTGCCTAAGGCCTAAAGTCGTTTTATATCTGTCTAAAAGTTTACTACTGTTTAAAGTTTACTATTTTTAGTCTAGAGAGTTCTACTTTAAGAGTTTTCTTCGTTCTTTTCTTTATTTTGAGTCTAAATAGTATCGGTCACTTAGTTTCAAGGTCGAAAATGTATCTGTTCTTAATGTAGGAAATGTATAAATTCTACTTCTGAGACATATCCTAGTCTTCTAGATTTAGGATGTGTCTGTATTCTAGACCTATAATGAATCCGAGTGGCTTAGTCTAGATCTAGGTTATGTCCAAACCTATGTCTATTTTCAAACCGAGTAGCCTAGCCTTGATGTAGGCTGTCCAAGCTTTATAGGTCTGAGGTGAATCCATGTAGTCTATTTTCAAAACCATCAAGCAAATGTGGATCTATTTTTAGAATGACATCACCCTTATCTCTGCCTGGATCGATGTCCTATCGAACTAAACCGTCGCACATTTCTGTGTCTCACGTGATGGACACTCACTGCTGGCCACAGCCGTATGATATTCATACTAAAGGTTAATGACAGTCATGATAACCATTTACAACATCAATGACAACCGTTTACTACACTCATCCTAACCATTTATAACATTACCGATTTACTATATTTTAATTATTTGCCACATTCCTGAGATCCATTTAAACCATTCTTGCAGCAGCCTTCAAAGACAGCATACCACTCTCCATCTTTGTCGTACTATTATCCAGTTGATAATTTCCCCCCCCCCCCAAAATCGACAGACCTAGATTGATTAAAGCCATGCCCAATTTCACTAAAGCTATATACAGCACCAGTCCGTAACACAAACATGTAAACCACTCTTTCCTTGTACCTTACATTGAACCGGAACCCATCAAACCTACAACCCTTCATTTCTTCAATCCAACAACCCTACAATCCCAACATGCAACCCAACAACCCTACAATCCAGCACCATACATTGTACAATTCAACACGCTTTCAACCCAACAACACTTTAATTTTTAGCCCTCCATTCTTTGAATCCAACAACTATACAATCCCCACACCATATAACCCACAACCTTACAATCCAGCACCATATAACCCAACAACCCTACCATCCCAACACCATACCACCCAACAACCCAACAATCGTTCCAACCAACAACCCTAAACGAACCTAACGATCCTCGTGTATCCATAGAGACGTCATAAAGACCCACTAACCTTTTAAAATCTCACAACCGCTTGTCAAAATTTGTCCAACTCAGCCCATCACAATCAACCAATAAAGTTGGAAGAATTATTTTAATATTTTTTTTTCAAAATACCCCCTCTCCACCATAATTTTCTTTTAATAAATAAAATATCTTCAACATTATTTTTATTTTATTTTTTTCAATTTTCTTCTCTCCTGATCGCCCCCCACCAACCCGCATAACCCCCACCCTTCGCATGCCAGTTCTAACACCTTCCACAGCAATCCCATTAAAGAATTAAAAAGCTAATTCTCCTTTAGAAACCTCTGGGACGTTCGCCACAGGTCGACACTGAAGGAACCGACAATCTTACACAAACATTTTTCCACCCTACACAAAAATTAATGAAATCAATTCTGGCCTGAAACCTTCCGAAGACGCTACTAGCAAAGAATATAAATAGCTACGGGCTTTTCCATTAATGGAATCAATACTCTAGCGTGATTCGACCGTTTTCATCCCTTTCTACAAAATTCACCTTTTTATCACTTTAGCATTGGATGCTGTTAAAATCCTGTTTTTATTTTTTTTTATTTTTAAAGGAACTAAATTTTCGTAAGGTAAAACATTTTATTATTAACTCCCACAAAATTCATGTTTTTATCGCGTCAGTACAGAATTCAGTTAAAATGTAATAAAAAAAATAACGAAGGAAATTTTTTGTTTGGACTGGAGTTCAGGTAAGTTAAAAAAAAAAAGGTAACTGAAATGAAAATTCGTGTTACCTTAACGAAGACAGACATGTTTCTTGTTTTCTTACTGAACCTACTCCTAACAAACCTGTCGCTATCTGTTCCTTGGCTACTTATTTTGTTGGATAAAAAAAAAATTACGGCTAATTTAGTTATCGCGCACATCTTCCCACTCCCTCCCCCCTCCTCACCTCAACCCCCCCCCCCTGTCATTTTACAATCTCAGGCTAAATAAATATTACACAGGTGAATTTTTTTTAAGAATGTAGAATTTGGTTTTTTTTAAAAAATTAGTGGTCATGTTTGATTAGGATCATTCTGCATGTATCTTGACTCCGTTATTTACAGGCCTAAAAGTTCGTAAAAAAATGCGTATGTTCATTAACTATGCTAAAATTTGCATTGTTAATTATATACAAACAAGTTGTAATGAGTGCATTGTTTCCATAAAACATGATCCGTTCATTGCGTTTAAAAAAAATGTGATGTGTCCAATATAAACACATGATTATTCATCTCCTTTTTACTTTGTCGCATATACGAAGTATAGAGAAAGTATTGTAATCGTGCAAAAAAAAAAATCTCGACGTTTTACATCTAACTGATACGGAAAAACATAATTTTACAATCTTGTTCGTATGTCTGTGTGTCTGTCTGTGTGTCTGTCTGTGTGTGTGTGTGTGTAAACACGATAACTTGAGTACCGTTATAGCTAGGTTGATGTAATTTCATATATAAGTATCTTATCAAAATCGTAGATCCTGATCAACTTTTGAGCGATTTCCGATAACCGGAAGTGGTACTTTTTCTACTTTGAATTTTTCAAAAGCCTATAACTTGAGTACTATTTGAGATAGATAAATGAAATTTCACATGTAAGTAAAAGATCTAATTCTCTACCTTCTGTCAAATTTTGAGTAATTTCCGTTGACCGGAAGTACTAATTTACGCTATTTCCGGTTTCTCAAAAAAAAAAACGCATGTAAATTTATAAAGTACTATTAATAATGCGCACTATTATGCACATTTTGTTTTGGCGATCGATTGGTGCGCAATTCTTTTTCTAAGAGATTCTATTCTATTTTTAAAAAATTAAGAAATTAAAAATCATTTCTATATTCCAAGTTATATGCGAGAAATGTTAGGGGAGATCACTCCCGGTTTATTTTCTCCTTTTTGGTTTTCAAATCACATTTTCTCCACTTCTTCTCAAGAACGCGGCCACAACTCACGAGGTATATAAAATTTTTCTTTTGTCGTTTATCTCTCTGTAATCTAACTCGCTCACTTTACCATCCTCCGAGTAACCCCAGCCCATCTATTGATCTATTCAGAGCCGTGTGTGGAAAATAGGTTGTCTTTTGTTCCTACGTGTACTCTTTCTGATAACAATTTTCTATTTAAAACCTTAAATTGAAATTATTTTCTTAGAGCTCATTAGTAAGGTATTCATGTTTTGATTAAAGAAAAAAAACTGAACATCTTCTGAGGTTTATTTTGGTATACGTTAGAGATTAGTTTATTTAAGACAAGAAGACGGTTTGGGTTATATATTTGTTACATTTGTAGAATTTGGGGTATATATTTTTGTTGTATGTAGAGTACACATTTAAACTGCATGAGTTGTACATTTTTGTTGTATGTGCGGTTTCCATGTTGACGGTATATTTTGTTGGATTATATTTGGTGAATCGTGCCAGCCATTTTAACTAGAGTGTATAATGACAATCGTTGTTGTAATGGATTATACCAACATGTCTAAGGTGGATCATACCAACCTGTCTAGAGTGGATCATACCAACCTGTCTAGAGTGGATCATACTAACCTGTCTAGAGTGGATCATACCAACCTGTCTAGGGTGGATCATACCAACCTGTCTAGAGTGGATCATACCAACCTGTCTAGGGTGGATCATACCAACCTGTCTAGAGTGGATCATACCAACCTGTCTAAGGTGGATCATACCAACCTGTCTAGGGTGGATCATACCAACCTGTCTAGAGTGGATCATACCAACCTGTCTAGGGTGGATCATACCAACCTGTCTAGGGTGGATCATACCAACATGTCTATGGTGGATCATACCAACCTGTCTAGAGTGGATCATACCAACCTGTCTAGAGTGGATCATACCAACCTGTCTAGAGTGGATCATACCAACCTGTCTAGGGTGGATCATACCAACCTGTCTAGGGTGGATCATACCAACCTGTCTAGGGTGGATCATACCAACCTGTCTAGAGTGGATCATACCAACCTGTCTAGAGTGGATCATACCAACCTCACTAGGGTGGATCATACCAACCTGTCTAGGGTGGATCATACCAACCTGTCTAGAGTGGATCATACCAACCTGTCTAGAGTGGATCATACCAACCTGTCTAGAGTGGATCATACCAACCTGTCTAGGGTGGATCATACCAACCTGTCTAGGGTGGATCATACCAACCTGTCTAGAGTGGATCATACCAACATGTCTAGGGTGGATCATACCAACCTGTCTAGGGTGGATCATACCAACCTGTCTAGAGTGGATCATACCAACCTGTCTAGAGTGGATCATACCAACCTGTCTAGGTTGGATCATACCAACCTGTCTAGAGTGGATCATACCAACCTGTCTAGGGTGGATCATACCAACCTGTCTAGAGTGGATCATACCAACCTGTCTAGAGTGGATCATACCAACCTGTCTAGAGTGGATCATACCAACCTGTCTAGGGTGGATCATACCAACCTGTCTAGGGTGGATCATACCAACCTGACTAGGGTGGATCATACCAACCTGTCTAGAGTGGATCATACCAACCTGTCTAGAGTGGATCATACCAACCTGTCTAGGGTGGATCATACCAACCTGTCTAGGGCGGATCATACCAACCTGTCTAGGGTGGATCATACCAACCTGTCTAGGGTGGATCATACCAACCTGTCTAGGGTGGATCATACCAACCTGTCTAGGGTGGATCATACCAACCTGTCTAGGGTGGATCATACCAACCTCACAAGGGTGGATCTTTTCAACCAAATAAGGTTGGATCATACCAACCTGTCTGGATCATACCAACCCCAATAAGGTGGATCATACCAACCCGACAAGGTTGGATCCACCCAACCCTCAAACACTCATATCTCTCCTGCACATTGCTGCCGGACCGACGATCGAACAGCGCGATATCCTGAGGGAAATTAACCGTCCGCCTTAATGAGCTGCAGCTAATTACATCCGGCCCGGTCCTCAACCTTGGGCCTAACATGTCGCTGGTCCTTTCATGAGCTGACTGGTACAAACAAGCTCAAACATATCTGGCAGTTGGAGGTTTTGTCATGCGTGATTGGTATTGGTTTTAGCGTGACGCGAACTTCCTGGGTTAGGGACCTTGTTAGGGTTAGAATAATAGTTTACAACAGGGGTCTCATGTCAGAAAGTTTGAGATGTGTTCTTTAAGGTTAATGTTTTTAAAATGTATAGTTTCAATACATTTGTGCATAGGCCAACATTTAAATGGGACTGCGAGGTTGTGGGTTAGAGCCCACCATTGTTAACTTAAAGTCTCAAGTTCGTTATTCGTGGAGTTAGTATAATGTTCCTGAGTCCATCCAGCTGAAATGGGTACCTGGTTAGAGTTGGGTAAAGCGGAGGTTTCTGAGATACATGATGAGATTACAGAAATGGATGAATACAATTTAGTCCGGCAAGCCTGGATCAAAAGTTTTAGAAAACATATCACCCTAGGTAGCCTGCCTGTTCCCCTCCCTGCTCCTTAAAAAATCCAGTAACCTGGAAAACCATACGTATAGCTAACACAACATTTACTGGCATCAATGACTGAGATGTAGCACTAAGAAAAATGTACCAGCAAATAACTTAAATAGCCACTGGTTTTTGCGTTAGCATCATTATACACATTGATTTTTACTTGGGAAATTTTAACTTTTCTCTTGGTTGTAACTCCTCAGTTCTGTATCATATAGTATCATTGTCCATCGTAGGGGGTGTTGTATACCGTTTTTGACTATGATTTCTTATATCAGATGTTTGTTCTTCTGTTTTATGTCGATTTTTGTCATGGTAATTTTGTATAAAACCTGGCTTGTTTGCCCATCTGTTTCACGTCGATGTTTGACATCACAGTTTTGTATAAGGTCTGTTTGTCCGTCTTTTTTAATTCGATCTTTGCCATCTAAGTTGTGTATAAGAAAAGGCCTATTTTTCTGTTTTACGTCGATCTTTGCCAAGTTGTGTATAAGAAAGGGCCTATTTTTCTGTTTTACGTCGATCTTTGCCAACTTGTGTATAAGAAAAGGCCTATTTTTCTGTTTTACGTCGATCTTTGCCAAGTTGTGTATAAGAAAGGGCCTATTTTTCTGTTTTACGTCGATCTTTGCCAACTTGTGTATAAGAAAGGCCTATTTTTCTGTTTTACGTCGATCTTTGCCAAGTTGTGTATAAGAAAGGGCCTATTTTTCTGTTTTACGTCGATCTTTGCCAAGTTGTGTATAAGAAAGGCCTATTTTTCTGTTTTACGTCGATCTTTGCCAAGTTGTGTATAAGAAAGGGCCTATTTTTCTGTTTTACGTCGATCTTTGCCAAGTTGAGTATAAGAAAGGCCTATTTTTCTGTTTTACGTCGATCTTTGCCAAGTTGTGTATAAGAAAGGGCCTATTTTTCTGTTTTACGTCGATCTTTGCCATCTAAGTTGTGTATAAGAAAGGGCCTATTTGTCCATCTGTTTTACGTCGATCTTTGCCAACGTAGGTTTGTATATGTAGAAAAGAGGGTCTATTTGTCATCTCAGTTTTGTAGAAGATGGGGTCTATTTGCCCATTGCTTTGACTGACAACTTGTGACAGAAAGATCGATAATCGATAGGTCGGTGTGGTCATGGCGGAGATCGATTCAGACATAACTTTAATGTTTGACCGTGGAGTCAACACCCAAAACACGAACTTCCGTGCTTTATATTTTATTTCCAACATGGGTTTAATTCAACTCGTTAGCCACGCTAAACTGGGTTAGGTTTAGGCTCAAGTTCTTCCTGGTAGTTTAAGATATTTAAATTAGAATTCAACTTGTAATTGAAGAACTTGATGCAAATGGGAACCTGAAACGGATTATCATTTTAAAAAAGAAATCTTCAGAGAAAAAAACATTTTGAAATTAAATAGGTTTTATAATCTTCTTTACCAAATTAACAGGAGAGGTTAAGATTACATGCGGTAGAGAGCTAGAATGCTAACCTGAAAGTCTCGAGTTCGAATCTGGGTTCAAGTTAGTAGACCAGCTCTGATGGGTACCTAACTCACGTTAGGGAAAACAAAGGCGGCTAGGCTTACTGCTGACCTCATTATCCCCTCATATGCCGAGGTCCATGAAACAGATGAACTCTACTTCATCTGCTCCATGTGTCTCGAGCACATGGAGCAGATGAACGGGAAAAGATTACATGCTTAGTTATAAAAATTCGAACGGCTGGTTTTTAAAAGATACCCGTTAGTGTTTTTTTTTAAAAATCAAAATAAAACTATATTTTTGTTTACTTGCTTTAATTTAAGCTCTCGCTTACGTGATTACATTGACTTACCAATTTTTAAGTCAGCGTGAGTAGCGATTATGGTGGAACATAATTCCCCGTGTAAGTCCGCGTCAGAAAGCTAGTCTCGTATAATTGAAGGCGAGTTTCTATACTCTATACACGCTAACAAAGCTTGTTTGACAACACGACATGCCGTGTCGGATATAATTGCTGTATACGGTTGCTATAAGCTGTTGATGTACATCAAAACTTGATACAGCCATCAACGGTCCCGTGTATCGGTTTTTCTTGAACTGCACCCACGTGTGCAGCCTCGCGCAGACGTCTGAAGTAAACGGTATGGATGTGACCTTTAGGTCAACCCATCTCTCGACGCGCAACTGATCCACAGGAGTGTATAGATTTGATGGTTGTTGCGTCACTTGTGTTGTGGGGAGGGTCGTTTAATGGAAGTCGAGGAATTGTCTCTGACTGCAATTAGAGTTGGGGTTTTTTTTATACTGCTGGAACTGCTGTTGCAGTGGTTAATGTGTTGTGCAAGTTTTATTGCTTAACTGGTGTATGGGGAGTGCAGGTAGGGGTAGTGTATGTCTTATTACTGTAATGGTTTTTGACAAATGCAAGTTTTACAGCTAAAACTAGTTAATGTGTAGTGCAATTTTTAAAACTGCTAAACTTGGTGTGTGGTGATAGTGTACGTCTTATTACTGTAATGGTTGGTGATATGTGCATGTTGTACTGCTAAACTAGGATGTTGGGAGTGCAGGTTTTATAGCTATAATTGGTTAATCTGCAGTACAAATTTTTTTACTGCTAAACTTGTATGTGGTGATTTCAAGCGGGGGTAGTGTACATCTCATTACTGTAATGGTTTGTGAGATGTGTATGTTTTACTAATAAATTGGTTTATGTGAAATGCGAATTTTTACTGCTAAACTAGATTGTGGAAAATGCATATGATATTGCTAATATGGTTTATGGGCATTGCAAGACTTTCTGCTAAAATGGTTTATGAGTAGTGCACGTTCAATTGCTAATATGGTATTGCAAGATTAACAGCTGAAATGGCTCATGTGAAGAGCAAGATTTACAACTATAACTGTAATGTGTAGTGCACGTTTTTCATGTAAATGGTTAATGGGAAGTGCTCATCCAATTACTAAAATGGTGCATGTGAATCGTAAGAATAACATCTAAAATGGCTAATGAGAAGTGAGTGTTTTTCTTCTAAAATAATATAAAAAGTAAACGTCATGCTGGGACAATAGGCTTATGGGAATTGTAATTTATATTGCTAGCTCAATGATACCTCAAGTTTAATTGCTGCAGCTCTGAAGTTTGCCATAAGATTTTTCTGGAATCTGACCCGCCTTTCGGAACTTGAGCTTGTGTTGTATGCCAACTCGTTGTTTTGTGTTGGGTTCACGTGTACCGAGTCAATGAGTTGCTGTAGATTTAACCCGTGTGGTTAAGGTTAGATCAAACACTGAGATGTTGGTAGTTAATATCGGTAGTTGCCCACTTCAAAGCTATACAATTTAGATATATTTGCACTTATTAACCCTACTTGAACAAAGCATCGCTCACATTTACCACACCTTGATTAACTTTACCTGTTTTGTCACTACAATCATCCTCACACGTCACGTCTTAAATTTCTCCTTGCCTTACCCTCATCCCTCACTCCCACTTCACCACACCCAATTCTCCGACACCTCACTCATCCCCCACCCTCATACACCCGCATTCTCCCTCAAACCCATCTCGCCACGTCCCCTCCTTACCGCACTGACCTACCTTCCTATGTTACAATACCCCCATCTTATGACATCCCCAAATGCATGTGTTATTGCTAATATGACGTCCCCAATACCCCCATCTTATGACATCCTCAATACCCCCATCTTATGACGTCCTCAACACCCCCATCTTATGACGTCCTCAATACCCCCATCTTATGACGTCCTCAATACCCCCATCTTATGACGTCCCCAATACCCCCATCTTATGACATCCTCAATACCCCCATCTTATGACGTCCTCAACACCCCCATCTTATGACGTCCTCAATACCCCCATCTTATGACGACCTCAATACCCCCATCTTATGACGTCCTCAATACCCCCATCTTATGACGTCCTCAATACCCCCATCTTATGACGTCCTCAATACCCCCATCTTATGACGTCCTCAATACCCCCATCTTATGACGTCCTCAATACCCCCATCTTATGACGCCCCCCCCCCCCCCCTTTTACCGCACTGACCCACCTTCCTATGTTACAATACCCCCATCTAATGACGTCCCCAATACCCCCATCTTATGACGCCCCCCCCCCCCTTTTACCGCACTGACCCACCTTCCTATGTTACAATACCCCCATCTTATGACGCCCCCCCCCCTTTTACCGCACTGACCCACCTTCCTATGTTACAATACCCCCATCTTATGACGCCCCCCCCCCCCTTTTACCGCACTGACCCACCTTCCTATGTTACAATACCCCCATCTTATGACGCCCCCCCCCCCCCTTTTACCGCACTGACCCACCTTCCTATGTTACAATACCCCCATCTTATGACGTCCCCAATACCCCCATCTTATGACGCCCCCCCCCCCCCTTTTACCGCACTGACCCACCTTCCTATGTTACAATACCCCCATCTTATGACGTCCCCAATACCCCCATCTTATGACGTCCCCAATACCCCCATCTTATGACGCCCCCCCCCCCCCCTTTTACCGCACTGACCCACCTTCCTATGTTACAATACCCCCATCTTATGACGTCCCCAATACCCCCATCTTATGACGCCCCCCCCCCCCTTTTACCGCACTGACCCACCTTCCTATGTTACAATACCCCCATCTAATGACGTCCCCAATACCCCCATCTTATGACGTACCCTCTTTACCACACTGACCTACCTCCCTATGTTACAATACCCCCATCTTATGACGCCCCCCCCCCCCTTTACCACACTGACCTACCCCCTTATGTTACAATACCCCCATGTTATGACACTTACATTTTATTATCCAACCCCAACTCACAACCCCATCCCCCATCCCCAAATCGAACCAACGCCAAGGTCTCAAGAACCTTCTGGCACAAATACCACTAATGTATCTGGCCACTAATCTCAGCTTCTAGACGTTATTTACCCCCTGACCCCCCTCCTCCGTCCCGTTTGTTGAATGTGTTGTACCTGTTGTTGACTACCTAATATAATAAAATACTTAAAAAAAACTTTTTAAAAAACCACGTTTTTCTTGTGGACTAAAAAGTAGAAAATAACTATTTACATACATTTGATGACAAAAAACGTGGGTCGGGCAGATGGGTCGGGAAATTTGATGGTGAACGTACCCACGTTTTTTGTCATCAAATGTATGTAAATAGTTATTTTCTACTTTTTAGTCCACAAGAAAAACGTGGTTTTTTAAAAAGTTTTTTTTAAGTATTTTATTTTCTCCTTTTTAGTCCGTTGCTACACATGAAACACGTGGTTTTTAAAAAAGTGTTTATAAATACACGGACTAAAAAAAAAATCTTGAGCGACCAGGATTCGAACCTGGGTTGTCGCGGCCACAACGCGAAGTACTAACCACTATACGATCACGGCCAGCGCGCTCACATCGATTGGGGCCGAAGTAACTGTATCAATAGGCCTCTAGTCTTGTCGGTATCTTTAGAAATCATGTCCTCAATTTTATGGTCCTTGGGGCGTAATTAAATTAAGCTAATTACGGTCACTAATTGCTAGTTTTTATGATTGCATCTGAAATTGTTAGGCGAAAGTAGCATGCGTGCCAAATTTCAGGTCTCTAGAGCAATCAGAAGTGGGCTAATTTTCGATGTCAATTTTAACAACAAACACACAAACGCGAAGCTGAGTTAATAAAAACGTGTTAAAAACTGACTGCCAGACACATAGACTGCCAGACACATAGACTGCCAGACACATAGACTGCCAATAACCCTGTGGGAATGTTCCAACCTGGAACAAACCTTGGGTCGAAAAGTCATTGTTTTACATAACCTGCAGTTGCACTATTTAGACGACTTTCGTGTGGCGAGTATTTTGAATTAGAATGATTTGACATCAGTGAGGAGACATTACTTGAATTGGCATTGTGTTTAACTCTTTTCGTGTCAGTTATGACATTCCTTGAATTGATATTTTGTTTAAATCTTTTTCGTGCCAATCTATAAAGATGCGACAATTAGTCATCGCTGAAGTGTACAAGCTATAAAATAAACACATCGTGTGATCTTTGAAAAACGTAACTCTTTGTATTAGTATCATTTTCTCTCATTCTATACTTTCCCACAAAAACCCCTCACACACAAATACATGTTTTTAATATCACCTGCACTCATTCTCCACTTTCCCACCCCACTATAAACCACTCTCACACAAATACACGTTTTAACATCACTTACACTAATTTTACACTCCCCCACAAAACCACTCACACACAAATATACGTTTTAACATCACCTACACTAATTCTACACCCCCCACACCCCCACAAAAACCACTCTCACACAAATTTAAAATCAACACAGAATCCGGCCACTATTTTAAACACCCATAAAACCACATTTCCATCCCCCCCCCCCTACATTGGCGTCACTGATGGAGACATTTTTCCCGCTTCTTCGCAAATGTGCTCACTGTTATCTCTTACATTAGCCCTGTCACGTGATGTGATCACACACCGCAGACATCTAAGTGTCTTGAGACAGTCAGTCTCAATGTTGTTTTTTTTTCCAATGTTTCTAGCAAGTGAATTTAAACTTAAGTTAAATTTAAGTACAATTAAAACTCGTCAGCCGATTGGATAAACACTGACCTTGAACCCAGAGTGCTGGATGTGTTGTTGACTTATACCTATGCAAGCGTTGGAATAATTGGGTCACCATTGACCTTTTGTCATATTGACCTCTCGTGACCCCGATGAGTCAAGTGTGAGCTGATTAAGCCTACAGGAGCTTTTTTTGTGTGTTGATTGGATGTATTAGGCGCAGGTCGCGGTGAGTACACTAATTAGTTTACTGTGTGGTGGTGGTAATTATGTGTGGTGTTGTGGTGGTCTGTGTGTGGTAATGTGTAGTCGTCCTGTGTGGTAAGTATGTGTAGTGGTGGGTGTGTGGTTATTAAGAGTGTTGGTCGGTGTAGACGTTCGTGTATGGTCTGAGTGCGCTATAATATGTGTAGCCACTGTGTTTCGATTTGTGTGTGCTTCGTGCGTGTGGGCATTATGTGTGGCAGTCTGTGTGTGGTTATCTGTATTTTTAATTATGTGTGGTAGGCTGTGTTTTGTAATTATGTAATTACGTAGCAGCAACGTGAAGTCGTTGAATTAATTATTTATAACTTCAGCAAGATGGTTTTTGCGTGATAGCGTATGTAGTAATTATAGATTTTTTTTAAAGCAATTTTGGTTTTAGCTTTGTAGTGTGTGTAGTACTAGTTACTGTTGAGTACAACCAAGGTTGCTTTGTTATTGTATATGTAGATTTGGTAAATACAATCTACTTTGTAGAGGTTTTTGTTGTAATTGTATTCAGTTGAAGTAGCGATGTGGTATGTGTACAGATTACATTGTGTACAAATTCTTTGTGTACGTGTGTAGTTGAAAACAACACCTACTCGACTGTTTATGAGTACATGTCCATATAGTGCGTGTGTACACATCTGCATACTCTCTACTGGCCGTGTGAGTGTCCTTCGTTTTGTTCCGTGTGTATGTGTACTTGTCTCTGTCTGTCTTTTGTTTTCGTGTGTCTGTTAGTTTGCGTGTGTGGTATTTAGACTTAAAGTGACGCTTGTGATTCCTAAATGTGCTGTTCGAGAACCACTTAGTTGTGTTCGTCAAACCTATGTAGTTCTTGTGTTGGTGTCAGTGCAGGGTTTGACTGGCCCGCCGGTCTACTAGGTACAATTCCCAGTGGGCCCCCTGCAAAATATCTCGGTGGGCCCTTCATATCAAGGCGTAAAATTTGGGCCTCGGTGGCAAAAAAAAAATGCACAATGAAAATTTCATTCTGGGGTTGGGGGCCCGTTTAAAAATGTCCCGGGCCTCTTGGACGCAGCCAATCCACCCCTGTTTCGGTGTGTCGTCTCTTGCATTGATTTTAGTTGTGACGTCTCCTGTGTTGATTTAACTGTGTCGTTTTCTGTGGTAATTTCAGTTTGACCTCAGTATGACGTCACCTGTGCTGATTTTACTTCTGTGTTTTTTAGCTGTGTTGTCCTGTGTTTTATTTTTAGTGTGTCCTCTCACGTGTTAATTATATGTGTTGTTTCGCGTGTTACCTATCTGTGTGTTGTCTCATTAAATTGGTTTAAAAAAAACAGCCAAGATGGGATGCAGCGATGTAGCTGATAAAAAAGTTTCCTGGAAATGTTTTTTGGAACAAGTCCATAGAATGGGGGGAGTTCCTTTTTGATCTTGTTTAAGTAATTGGCTCTTGTGGCGGCTTTAGGACTGGGTGATGCTTTATTGGATCAGTGGATCGCAGTTGTAGTGCTTGATACTACTTAGTAGATATGTGGATCATAGTTTTAAAACTGAATTGTAATACATTAGATCAGTGTTTCTTTCAGACTTTTTTCCGTGGGGGAGGGGGTGGGGCATTTGAACCTTTGGACATAATTTTCCGGGTTTGTGGATGTAAAAAATTATGTATTTTCTATAGAAATTCAATTTCGATGGCGGGGGGGGGGGGGTGTGTGCGGGCGGGCGGTAAGAGATGCCTGAAAGAAACTCTGCATTAGATATGTAGATCTAGATTTAGAAGTATGAGTATTGGAAACAGAAGAGGTTGCAATTTTCATCGAGATTTCGATGTTCTGTCTTATTTTTATGTCAATAGTGAAATCGAAAAAAAAATGTAAGAACAAGGCTCAATTAGGGATCGATTCTTGAAACTAGCCCAAAAAATGTAGAAACTAGATATTTATATGGATGATAGCTTCACGACTGGATATTATTGTATTGGATATATGGATAATAGCTTCAATACATGATTTGGATATGAGCTCAAATATTGAGTGTACGGTTATTGAATTAGTGGATGGTTGCTTTAAGAATGGATACCAGTGTATTATTTACGTAGTTTTAGACAGTCTTACAATAGAAAATCGTGAATGAAATTATCAACATTACATCGATGATGTTAATGTTTTTTTGTGTCAGTGGTGAAATCGAAATGAAAATTACACATAAGAACTACAATGCTCGATGAGGAATCGATAATTGAAACCAACACCAAAAAAAAAAACGTGGAATCGATTCCGCAAGATTGAAGAGTCGATGTGCGAGCAGGACGATTATTTTTCCAAACGCACGCGCGGACGTCCGGGGGAACTAATGAATGGCTCGAATCGGGGCATGCAAGCTTGTGTTTTTTCTCCTCAAGAAAATAGATTTGATTTAGGTGCTGAGTAATGGAGATGGGTCGTGGGGTATCCGGGGGGGGGGGGGGGGAGGGAGGGAGCTGTGGAAGGGGGGGGGGGGGATTTGGGATAAGCCAGGAACGGCCGGGCGGTGAGCAGAATTTAATTATCCAAATATCTGGAGCCTGGCGTTAACTGGTTCGAATATATGTTGGAATCGATTATAGAAGGGGAAAGGAGAGGGGGTAGGGGTGGGGGTAAGCTTGTGGCTGAGGGCGATTTTGGGAAGGTGAAGGGTGGTGCTTCTGAGTTAAAATAACGTGTTTAGACCAGGTTTTTATCGGGATTATTTTAAAGCTGCTGCTAAGAGCCGGTGCTAAATGTGAATGTACTGTATTTACTTTTATGTACACGTATCATATGATCATTATAGTTTATGTATATGTTGTGTATGCTGTGTAAATACTCCATTCTGAATGTTTATATGAAGTTATATTTGTACTATGCTTCAAACTTCAGATGATTCAAAACTACGTGTGCTGTAAAAGAATAATCATGCATGATAAGAAACGCAAATGCACATACAGTTAAAAGCACTCACACGTTTGGCACACGATTTACATTGTTCATGTAGCTGTTACACGCTGTGCTCTTAGGTTCGAAACTCCCCAAGTAGTTCACAGATTCACGATAGCCTTGTAATATTGAGAGTAATGAGACATTGGAAAGTATATTTTAAAAAAAAACACTTACATATGTTTACAAGAAAAACGTGGAGATTGAGGATAGGGTTAGTCTTGTCGGTAGCAAAAAAAAATACTAGTTCGTACTAGTTTTGACTTTGAGGGTACATTTTTACAGTGCTTGAGTTGCTATTTGCAACTATTTCAAACAGTCAATGAGCATTTTAGTACTTTGACGATGTATTAATATTTGAATCTTGAATCAGGCAGGGATATTATTATATTAGGAAGCTGGCGTGTTTATCGCATGCCATACGTTCTGTCTTGAATATGCCAGGTTTTTCTGATAACTCAGGCAAGAACGACCTGTGTCGAACATCCTCACATAAAATGTAGACGCCTGCTCATAGAGGCGCTAGCATGAGCAATGTCCCATTTAGCAGCTCACCGAAATGCCACTTGACACATGCTCACACACGCACATGCGCGCCCCTACACACACACACGCACACATTGTTATCATCGTTCTCTGTCCTACGCCCCCCAGCATCCAATGACAGCACAAACACACAGCACACGTCGATACACCAAACACTCATCTCGCTTATGATGCATAATACGTTATCTCATCATTTGACGAGATGGGTGGCGAGGGTGGTGGTGGTGGAAGGAGAGGGGTGTAAACAGACATGATCCGGTTGCAGAGATCTTATAAAATACTTAAGAGAAAATTTTTTTTTTAGAAAAATGATCGTCAGATGCGGGTGAGCCAAATCGTTAAAAAAAATTACCGAAGGGCGGGTATTGATAGGGGGAGGCAAATATAAAGAGAATTTTGAAGCACGAGATAGCTAATGTCTTTCGAGAGTTAACTGGGAGGGGAAGGGACGGGGGAGTTCGAGCTTCCTTGGGGATCGATCTTCAGCCAATAATAGTTGCATGTGTGCGTAAGTGGAGTTTGTTTGGGTAAGAAAAGAGTTAGGGATCCCTTTTTTGCGTAAATTTTATGATTGATTTACGTTATGGAGGATGTAATCAATTGGGTTGGGAGAGAGCGTTTGTAAACCTATTGAGTAGAACATTGTAACGCAGAAATAGATGTGAATACACGTCTAGAATTGAATGTATTCTAGAAAGAGGGGTAGGTTTGTCAAAGTTTTTTTTTAATGGTAAAGTAGGTTTATGGATGTCTTTGATCGTTAAGTAAGTTGATCGATGTTTTTAAACGTAAAAAGGCCTATGAGTAGATCTAATGTAAAAGTACATTTGTTATCTTAACAAAGGGGATAAACCACATACAGTCTCCTTTATCGCTCATCACACATAATAACTGAATATTGTTTACCTCCGTCCATTGTAGCCCACTGTACATATTCGAGCAACAAACTTACAACTACATTAATAAAGTAAGTAGGCACACACTGTCCTAGAGTCGTTTCATGCCTACTAATGTTTACAGCTAAATTAGGCTAGGCTATCTACTCAAACTGACAATTACTGCATACAAAATCAAAACATTAAACTGGACACAACGCTACAGAAACTGCCTAATGCGTCATATATCAACTTAACAATACTAGTTCCACTAACTGACCGGAACTTACTCTACATAGTGACCACAACCTACTGTATATCAACTGACCAGTACCCAATACACTGACCAATGCTACCCATAAACAGAGATCGATACAGCTCACAAAAATAGATCGTCACAAATGACACAGATTGACCATTACTATTTATGGTAACTGACCATCACTGTCTCAAGTAAAAATATTGGCTGACGACTCACTCGCTAAGTTCTTTCACCGATAACATTTAAAATAAACCTTTATGTGTGTACCTAGCACTGTCTATCAGACAGTAACTCAAATAAATATCGTTCAAGCTATATCCGTCTTACTATGTGTAGAATATAACACCGATTATTAGTTTTTATGTAGTTGGTTTTGGTATATAAGCAACATTAGAATGTGTACATGTTTATTATACAGCCGATATGTCTGATACATTAACTTATCGTAGTGGGACGGAGTGGTCTAGCGGTAGAGAGCTGGACTGCTAACCCGTAAGTCTCGAGTTCGAATCCGGGTTCATGTTAGTAGATCGTCCCTGAGTCCACCAAACTCTGATGGGTACCTAACTTACGTTAGGGAAAGTAAAGGCGGCTGGGCATAGTGCTGACCACACTATCTCTTCATATGCCGAGGTCACAGAAACAAGTGAACTCTACTTCACTTGTCCCATAGACCGTTAGGTTTGAAAGGGAAACTTTACTTATTAACTTATCGAGGTTTAGCTAACTTAAGGCCAGGAAAAGTTTAGGGTTGAGTGAATAAGCTATTTATACTACTTTATGTTGGTACTATAGTTGTGCGTGTATGACGGCTGGTCATAATATACCGAGGTCTCTGAAACAGGTAAACTCTACTTCATCTGCCCCAAGTGTCTTGGGCACGAAAAGGAAAAGATGATGATATGTGTTCTGTTAATCAAACAGTACCCTTTTAAAAAGATATTTAAAATCATAAGTCATGTATCAAAATCAAGCAAGTCAAGGTAAAAAAAAATAAAACATCAAGTATTGAAACCCCAATAGAATTTGTATAATAATTCGTGTTTTTTCGTGAAGAAACTATGAAGCGTCTGTCTGTCTTTCTTTCTGCCTATCTGTCTGTCTGCTCAGCTGCTCATTTCTGTGTGTGTGTGTCCTCCCCCCCCCCCTAAATTCTCTGACAACATATCCCTGCCCATCCACATATCAAACTGTCTGATTACTCCGTTTCACCATTATTCTAACCGCTGTCTAATATCATCCTTAAAAAATTCAAACAAAATTTTTCACAGGAATGTAAATGGCACGAGAGTGAGAGAAACGGGTGGGATGTTTAAGGAATGGAGGTGGGGAGGGGGTTGTGGTAGAAGGAGGGTGAGGGGGGTGTTATTGATTATCCCCAAACAGGGATGTTTGCTCGTAAATTTAACACTCGAAGACACCCGTCTCTTCCATCCAAAGACAACTTGTCATCTTCCTCTATTCTTGCCCAGACCATAGCAAACCGCCGACCCCCGGACCGGAAGCCTGCGTTAACTGTCCCTACAAGAAACTCCCCCCACAATACATCCCATCTTTCCATTCCTTGGCTTCCCCCATTCTTCAAACAAGGGAGAGAAGAAGGAAAAAAAAAAAATCGTGTTTGATTTATCTCCCCTACCAGCTTAAATCAATACTGCTTTTTTTGTGCGAGACTGGGTTTCTTCCCCTTGCCTTTTTCACTCTGGATTCCCAGCGAATAAAAGGGGAGTTTATCTATAAATATACAGCTTGCCTACTTTAATTTTGTTTAGCTAGGGGAAGCTACGATATGTCCAGCTGTGGACGCACTACTTGTGCGGGTGTGGTCAGCAAATTGGTCAAGTTTCATAGCCAAAAGATATCAAACATAGTCGTGGTTTTTATGTCTTTGTTGGAATTATCTTGAATAGGATAATTAAAGTGAAATGATATTCCACATTCTTTACGTATCGATAAGTTGCTGTTAAATTTAAGCGTTATAAGCTAACCCTCCTTCCATTTTGTCTATATTTAACGAAGTTTGTTTTTGTATATATATATATATATATATATATATATATATATATATATATATATATATATATATATATATATATATATATATATATATATATATATATATAAACATTAGTACAAATAAAGTTCCCTTTTCAACTTTTCGAACCTGTTTCTGTGATCTAGGCACATAACGGGATACTGTGGTCAGTACTATGCCCAGCCGCCTTTACTTTCCCTAACGTTAGGTACCCATCAGAGCTGAGTGGACTCAGAGAAGTTCTATAGACTTAAATCTGCATTCGAACTCGAGACTTTCGGGTTGGCAGTCTAGCCTTCATATTTACTTCGCAAAGATTATTGCATCAATCCCAATTAGTAGCTAAGTACTCTTCCATTTATGAATGTCCGTATAGCAGATGAAGTAGAGTGCAGCTATTTCTTTGATGTCCGGGAATCAAACTCAAGGTTTTTCAACAATCTCAAACCACACCACACTCAATAGCCAAGCCTTAATCATAAATCTTCTCCTTACCCTAACTCAGCCCGACATCAAGTATCTTTATTACTTTTCTTAGTACTCGATATGGAAACGACTCATCTGTAAAAACCCATTCTTCTAAGTATTGCTAACTCAGGATACTTTCTACTTGCCCCAGATATACTCAGTACAGCTGTACTTTATCCCAAGAAGTAGATAGTATCGATACTGTAAATATAACTGCTGCTGTTAACGGTTTTATCTTTATGTGTTGGTCGTATTGATGGGCTCCCAACAAACGTTTTATGACAGGAGCACTCTTTGGTGTGACGTGGAGATCGCTTTTATTGACGTAAGCACCGTTTATGGTGACGTAGGTCTCCAGTGACTCAAACTAAAATTGAATAGTCTATGACTGGTTTATTTTTATTTTTTTAAACTATAAAGAGTACTTTTTCTTAGAGTCTAACCTCACAGATATATTACGTATTTTAACACGTTTTTCTTAACTCAGCTTCGCGTTTGTGGATGGATTTGTTTGTTGTTAAAATTGACATCGAAAATTAGCCCACTTCTGATTGCTCTTGAGATCTGAAATTTGGCATACAGGCTACTTTCGCCTAACAATTTCAGATGCAATCATAAAAACTAGCAATTAGAGACCGTAATTAGCTTAATTTAATTACGCCCCAAGGACCATAAAATTGAGGACATGATTTCTAAAGATACCGACAAGACTGGAGGCTTATTGACACAGTTACTTCGGCCCCAATCGATGTGAGCGCGCTGGCCGTGATCGTATAGTGGTTAGTACTTCGCGTTGTGGCCGCGACAACCCAGGTTCGAATCCTGGTCGCTCAAGATATTTTTAGTCCGTGTATTTATAAACACTTAGTCAAGTCATACTTAATCAAGTCATTAGATAAAGTAGAAAATAAACTATATAAAAAACTTTTTTAAAAACCACGTTTTTCATGTGTAGCAACGGACTAAAAAGGAGAAAATAAAATACTTAAAAAAAACTTTTTAAAAAAACACGTTTTTCTTGTGGACTAAAAAGTAGAAAATAAATTTTTCTTTTGTGCTTCCTCGAGCTGTGCAAGTTCTTGTGATGACTGACAAAAAACGTGGGTCGGGCAGATGGGTCGGGAAATTTGATGGTGAACGTACCCACGTTTTTTGTCAGTCATCACAAGAACTTGCATAGCTCGAGGAAGCACAAAAGAAAAATTTATTTTCTACTTTTTAGTCCACAAGAAAAACGTGTTTTTTTAAAAAGTTTTTTTTAAGTATTTTATTTTTGTTGTGTTGCTTGAAGATCTATAACTACTGCTGTTTTGTTCAATCATTGAAGTGTATTAGTCAACAACAAAAAAACGTTTTTTTTTAGAAAATATCCTCTTTTTTTCCGAATAATTTCCAGCATATTTATAGACAGGTGTAGCGTAAATGCTCTTCACTCTGAATTTGGTAAACGTTAAATTAGTCCGCATCTTGCTAGAAAAATCTAATCAGGTTAAAAAAAATGAGGAATTTCCGTTTAAACAAACATCTCTTACCTGAAGATTGTGTTGTGCTTGAAAAACTAGACCTAGATCGGTGACTTAAAACTAAATTGTCTTAGAATATTTAACAGCTTTAAATCACTCGTCAAAATTAACCCTTGATGTTTGTAATAGATTATCTTATAATTTTCATAACGTGGCGCCCCAAAGTACTATCAGGTTTTGTCGTTGTAGGTTTATGGCATAGATCAGGTTAAGGTATTGAAATAGTGGGTATCCTTGCCCATTTTGTCGATTCGTTGTGTGTGTGTGCGTCATGCAAATGACCTTTTAGTGGAACTCTGTGTAAATTAGCATAAATTAGCAGAGCCAGACTACCGAGAGTGGTCTGGGAGCTAAAGTGACCATAGTTAGGGAGGCAACTCGATAGAAAAACTCTGATATACGGTAGGTAACTAAAGAGATAAAATGCTAATACACGGGAGGTAACTATAGATAAGAAAACCTCTGATATTATCTCCCTTCGTTAGTCCCTGATACCACCCCCTACTAGACCCATGGCTTTCAGAAAGTTCCTTCCCAGACCCTGAAAGAAAAAATATTTCTCGTCCAAATCTCGTCAAATCTCGTCTCCCCGAGTTTTTCAGCGGTGTTTAATCATTTCCTTTGGTGGCTTCCAATTGAAAATCGATGCCACTTGTTGCGAGTTGGCTGAGACAAAAATGGCGCTGCGCCGGAAGCTGGAATAGAATTCTGGGAGGAAGTTGAAATGTCCACCGCATCCGAGGACGTCCTCCACCTCTAATGAGACCGGAAGTGGCTGATGGCGTCTGCGGTGAGGTGGGTGCGCGACGGGCCAGTTTTGGAGAGACTAGACTAGTCGGGACGTTTTTATAGCAAGAGAAGGGGTGGGTAATCACGGGGTTACAAACACAGGGGCACAACTCATGGTTTAGGGCATTAACCTCCCAGACGTATAAAAAAAAACAACAACAGCTGGGGGTAAACTTTAAACAATAAACAATAAATCTTTAGCTCTCTAATCTTTTTTAGCTTATCTGCACCTTATCCTGAGACCCTGTTTTTTTAAAGCTGCAAGCATCAATAAACCTGCGGTAAAGTTTTTTTTTTCTTTAGAAAAAAAAACATGATGTAAATATAGCTAGGCTGTAATTGTCGTATTCGTTTCCTTAACGTGGCTCACATAAAATATCGAAGTCGCTACATGGGGTGGTAGACTATGGGGTTGGGTGTCCAAAAAAGTGGAGTCGTTGCTTTAAAAAACAAAGCGTCCCGAAAGTTAATGTAAGGAAAACCTACTGCAAAAGTAAAGCAGTTTTCGAGTCTATCTTGACTAGTAATTTACAGGCGTCAATTTTGAAAAGAAATGTGATAACTTTCATTTTCAACAAAAAGCCTAAATTTTAAACTATTGTAAAGATAAAATAGTAATATACCCCCCCCCCCTCTCCCTCAGTTGATAAAGATAGACGATGTCCACTGAAGACTTGCTAGGAACAACATCGCTAAATTATCTGGCCATTAGAATCCATAGCTCTTTTCACCCCTAAAATGTCATGCACACTCTTCTAATGCTCGGACACATTACAATCCCATGAGTCAATTAAAATTTCCCCGACCAATAAGCCAATATACATTAACCTCCTCGCAAGAAAAGTCGCATATTGATCGACCTTCCTATTTCTCGACTTTTGTTGCCAGATTTTCTGCCCATCGACCTGTTAAGCCGATTATAAGCCCCAGTGTTTTCTCCGATGGCGACTTCCGGTTGAAAAGGCAGTTGTTACAATCCGTTTTCTTCATGGAGGATCTTTGAAATAATAGCGTGGAGTGCTGCCTTGATGCACACGTTTTAAGTAATGGTGGAGGCTTTTGGGTTGCTGTGTCAAATTGTGTTGTTTTTTGTGAAGGAGTTAACTGCTGTGTCGTAGTGTGCATGTATGTATATATGGTAGTGTTTGTGTATGTATGTATGTGTTAGTGTGTATGTATTTTTACTGTGTATGTATATGAATAGTAGTTTGTATGTGTTTGCGGTAGTTCGTTTGTGTGTATGGTGTAATGCGGGTATGTACAGTGTAATTTGGTGTTTATGGAAGTATTTCTCATTTGGCATACTTTAAAAGTTTCCTCTAACACCAGTCAATAAGCAGCATGCGGCCTTGTAGGGATTTTGTTCATTAGAAATTTTGTTTTTTCTAGATTTTCTTCTTCATTAAAGGGGAAGTACGAGAAGCTGCAAAAACAGATTGAATTTTTTTAATTCTCTAAAGATATAAAGAAAATAGTGTTAATCCTTTTGTACACTTGGCTAATCATTCTCCAAGGGTGTGGATTTAAAAAAGATAAAACATTTTAAATTTAAACACAATGAAAATACGGCTTGATAATGTATTGAAATTTAACTGTTTGAGTTCGAGCTTCGAGCTATGCATATACATGTCATTGAACTCCTTTTAGTTCTTAAGTCGAAGCGTGCCATCTATTGCTACGCGAGAGTATGCAGGACATGATACGGGATTTACCCCAAAGTCCTAATAAAATTGTGTTCAAAAAGAAGTTAGTGTAAAATAGAACAGTATGTTTGTTTAGATATTATCAGCTGAAATAGAGTTTTTCTGTCAGAACAAAAACTTTTTGTGTGTTTATAATTTCTATCTTAGAGCAAAAAAAAAAAGGACAATATTAATGATTTTTTTTGTCTTAGATGATAGACATCCCAAACATTGGGGAATGTGTGTCTGTCTGGGGGGGGGGGGAGGGTCGGGGGAAGTGGATGTGCTCGCGGTGGGGGAGTGGTTGTGCAATTAAAAAACTTTTTTTTAATATATTTTGTTGTTTAAAGATTGCACTCTTGTAAAGCTCGCTGGAGATAAACATCTGTTCTTCTCGTGGTGTTTGGTTTAGGGCTATGGCCGGGTTGTGTTATCGGGTATACCGTGGCGAATCGCGTTTCACGTTTATTTGCTCTACGTGGGACTTGAAAGTACCGAGAAAAAAAAAACAACGGCAACTTAACACTTTTCATCGGATACGCTGAACGAAACACACAATTACTTACCATTGTGGTCTGTTGAACGTCTTTGGGTCCACCCAGCTCTGATAAGTTCCAGTCGGAGAAAGTATAGACAGCTAGGCACAGTGCTGACTAGACCATGTATTCAGTGTTTGTTCCAGACTTTTTTCTCCGGGGGGGGGGGGGGGGGCGGACACTAGTAAAACTATGTTTACTATATAAGTTCCATCTCTTTCGGGGGGGGGGGAGTGAGCCGCCCCTCCCCGAAGAAATGCTTGGAAGAAACTCTGCATGTATTCATACGCCGAGGTCAGAGAAAAAAAAGAATCCTACTTCGAGTCTGTTCAGTGATTCTTCCAGACTCTTGTCTCCGGGGTGGGGGGGGGGGGGGGGGGGACGCTGATAAAAGTATATATTTTCTATATAAATTCTATATCGTTCGGGGGGGGGGGCGGGAGACGTTTTTGAGATGCCTGGAAGAAGTCCCTTATTTTCTGATTAAGTGTTTTAATTATTGCTTGATCCTGAAGGAAGACATTGTATGCAGGGCCGGTGGTCTTCGTAGGCCCCATTGCCATCTACTGTCGTGACCAGTACTTCAGATTATGTCATGTTTATATCGCTATAGTCTTGGTAATGGTTGCATTTAAATTTTAGCGAGGAAAATCTCAAGATTTCTCGAAAAAGATTTTTTTTTTTTAAATAATTTTTTAAACATAATTTGTTTTCTGACTTTCGTAGGCCTAAGGCACAGTGCCTAATGGATAAGACGGCCATCATTGTATGTATGCGTTTCAAAAAGCCAACTCGACTCACACTAAACATTACAACATCACACCCAATATCTATGCTTCTACCATGCATCGACTTTTCTCCAATTATTTATGGTCGGTTTAATTAATTTACATTTACAAGATACGTTGTTGGTTCAACATGCTGGCTGATGTGAGCGTGGACGTTAAGGGAGGGGTTCACCAAACACTGCCAGAATTATTTTTTTCCAGAAAATAAAAAAAAATGACCTGGAACCAGCAAACGACAGCCAGAATCAATGAAAGCAGCGCTAAGACGCTGTGCCCGCCGACGTAGACAATTTGTCTTTACCGTGCTTTGTTGTTGTGCACTGCCCTCCCCCTCTTTTTGCCTCACGCGCCCAACCCTCGCGCGGTTCAATGGGCTCGTTCCTTCCTCGCTGATTCAGTAATAGAAACCGGAGCAGGGGCAATCAACTCAGTTATTGATCAGCTTTTATTCGCGTGTTACTTCCCTTAGACCTGCCGGATAGATTCTTATCATTGCCCTTGTTTTTTTTACTCCTGTTTCATTTCTTTGAATAATTGCTTTGCGGTTGAGGCTTTTTATTTTCATTATTATTTCCCCTTAGCTATATCCGAACTGCTGTTATTTATTTTTGTGTGCCATACTGGATGCACCTTTTATAACATAACCTGCCATATAACGAGGCAATGGTGTGTTGTGTTTATTAGGGTTGGGGGGGGGGAATCATATGAGTATAGGGTTGCTTGGGATATGTTGGATGAAAATTGTTGTATATCTAAGTGGTGGGTGTCAATGGGGAGTTTATGTGTATAATATGTTGGTGGGGGTGTGTTTTGGGAATTTTAAAGTAAAGTCTAATGGTGTTGGAGGGAGGGTGGTGATAGGTTGTTACTTTGGGAGTTGAGAGATTATATTGTGGATGTGGGGAAAGGGTTTGATATGATGCTTTGTATCATATAGTTTTGTTGCTGTAGTTTAGTTGTGTAGCTGTGTGTAATTTAGTTGTGTTGCTGTGTGTAATTTAGTTGTGTTGATGTATGTAATTTAGTTGTGTTGATGTGTGTAATTTAGTTCTGTTGATGTGTGTAATTTAGTTGTGTTGATGTGTGTAATTTAGTTGTGTTGATGTATGTAATTTAGTTGTGTTGCTGTGTGTAATTTAGTTGTGTTGCTGTAACTTAGTTTATGTTGATGTGTGTAATTTAGTTGTGTTGATGTGTGTAATTTAGTTGTGTTGATGTGTGTAATTTATTTGTGTTGCTGTGTGTAATTTAGTTCTGTTGATGTGTGTAATTTAGTAGTGTTGATGTGTGTAATTTAGTTGTGTTGCTGTGTGTAATTTAGTTGTGTTGCTGTAACTTAGTTTATGTTGATGTGTGTAATTTAGTTGTGTTGATGTGTGTAATTTAGTTGTGTTGCTTTGTGTAATTTAGTTGTGTTGATGTGTGTAATTTAGTTGTGTTGCTGTGTGTAATTTAGTTGTGTTGATGTGTGTAATTTAGTTGTGTTGCTGTGTGTAATTTAGTTGTGTTGATGTGTGTAATTTAGTTGTGTTGCTGTGTGTAATTTAGTTGTGTTGATGTGTGTAATTTAGTTGTGTTGCTGTAACTTAATGTTGCTGTGTGTAATTATTTGTGTTGCTGTAATTTAGTAGCGCTGAAAGAGATTGTGGGAGAGGTGAGTGAGTAAATTCCTGTGTGGTATCTATAATCAGTCTCTAGTTGAAGTTTTTGAGCCGTGTGTTTTAAATGTTGTCTATAAGCTGCCTTCTGGGGGTGGGGTGGGCTGCTGTGTGTAGTGTGTTATCTTCTACACATATGAAATCTATCTACTGGAGGTGGGGGTGCCGTGTGTTGTGTCTTATCTCCCATCGTGTTTATTCAGGTGCGTTTCCTTTCAACAACACAATCGGTTGGAACTCTGTTTTTTTTCCATCTCCTCCGTTATCTCCAAACATTTTGTTTACCATAGAAAATGTAGACCCCCCCCCCCCACCCCCACCAACCCCCTCAACCACTTTCCTTCTTATCACCCTTAGCACCAAAGAAACCAAAAGATAATACATTTGATACATGAGCACTTAATAGATGATAAAAAAAAAAACACATTGTTGCCTGTGTATGAAGTACGGTGTTTACATTAGAACAAAGGGGAACCACTCCACCGTGGATCAAGCTTTTATTCCAGTGCACGATGTAGCACTACAGCAGTGCTCAATTTCTAGCCTGTCTGCTTCTAATCTACTATCGTTGTTACACAACTGTAACCTGCGTCTAGTTTCTTGTTTTACAATTTCTAACCTGCGTCTAGTTTCTTATCTTAATTACAAATTATAGCCTCCTTCTAGTATCCTGTTTCTCAATTTCTAACCGGCGTCTAGTCTCGTATTCTAATTACACAATTATGGTCTGCGTCTAGTCTCTTGTATCTATCCTGCGTATAGTTTTGTTTTACAATTTCTGACCTGCGTCTAGTCTCTTATCTTAATTACACAATTATAGCCTCCGTCTAGTCTCTTGTTTCTAGCCTGCGTCTAGTCTTTTGTTTTACAATTTCTAGCCTGCGCCTAGTCTCTTATCTTAATTACACAGTTTTAGCCTGCGTCTAGTCAGCTATTGTTATCACACAATTTTAGCCTGTGAACAGTCTCCTATTGTTTAAAAAAAAAAACTGTAACCTTTGTTTTTAAGCATGAATCTCATCTCATTATTACCCAACTAAAAGCATCTCTCTAATATCTTATTATTACTTCCACCCACATTAATAAACCACACCTTCACTTGAAGAAAAAAAACATTCTACCATCCTAACCCCTCCTTATCCTCACTCCCTAACACGCATTCCACTA
Source organism: Physella acuta (assembly GCF_028476545.2). NCBI lineage: Eukaryota > Metazoa > Mollusca > Gastropoda > Physidae > Physella > Physella acuta. Next base: position 205,257 of record NW_026732066.1, on the reverse strand, counting down.
ATTATTTTAACCCCCCCCCCCCCCCTGTTCCTCCTAAATGCGCACTCATCCATTAAAATCACACCCTAAAATACACCCACTCCTACAGGTTCCGCTTGCTTTACCCCCCCCCCCCCCCATTACCGTCACATCCACACCCTCCCAATACTCCCACACCCCACTTTCCGACAACCCCCCCCCCCCCACCTTAAAAATCCCCACCATCTCCCATGTACAATCCCTGCATCTTCTGACGTCAGTAAAAAAAAAAATGATTCCCTCCAAACATTATTCTGCAATTTCAGCGCTTCTGACAGGAGAAAAAAAAATCAATTAGCCAATAAATCGAAAGTAATTATCTCATTTCCATTGTAATGAACCTTCTCATCTGACGGGGAGTATTATATTTTATTCCATCCGGCATATCATTCGCCAGTCTGACCTTTTAAATGAAGGGAAAAAAAGTTCGGGCTACTAATGAAGAGAAGTTACTTTTAATATAATGGGATATTTTGATATAATGTTATTTTTTTTTTAAAAAGTAATTTCATAATGAAATAACGAAACAAAGCTTAAAAGACGGGTATACAATGGATGTGAATTGTGTAATTAGATAATGTGAAATTTGGAATAGATATGTTATATTTTGATTATTTTCTGTTGCGCTATGTTAATTTATTATTATTGGGAGCTTATGAATTGAAACCATGATAGTGTTGTTTTAACGACGCCACAACTTGGAAGGTTTTTGGTTTATGTGTGTGTGAATGGAGTGTGAGTGTGTGGGAGGGGGGAAGTAAGTTGTACTATTTTGAATGAACTGCATAGAGAGTTGGCCATTGAAATTAGGATAACATAGGCCCTATGTCGACGTGGTTATGTGTACATACAAGAACACATTGGTGCATTATTTCACACATCAAGTGACCATTTCACAACACATCTCGGGATTCTAACAACAACTGACCAATGCAGGACATGATTCTACACACGAAATGATTGAGATATAACAGTCTTCTAACATCAGCTGGCCCTTACGTAAGTTTTTTCCCTCAGCTGACCAACACACCACTACTCGACTATCAAATTACAAGAAAAACAAACATAAATTGACCAACACATTAACTCTCGACCATCAACTGGCCATCACATCATTCCATACAAAACACAACACCAACAGTTCGACCTTCAACTGACCCCCACACTTGACCTTTAATGGACCACCACACTAGACCGTAAACTGACCACCACACTTTACAGTCAACTGACCACCACACTTGACCGTCAACTGACCCCCACACTTGACCGTCAACTGACCACCCCACTTAACCGTCAACTGACCACCACACTTGACCGTCAACTGACCACCACACTTGACCGTCAACTGACCACCCCACTTAACCGTCAACTGACCACCACACTTGACCGTCAACTGACCACCCCACTTAACCGTCAACTGACCACCACACTTTACCGTCAACTGACCACCACTAGACCGTCAACTGACCACCACTAGACCGTCAACTGACCACCACAAGACCGTCAACTGACCACCACTTGACCGTCAACTGACCACCCCACTTTACCATCAACTGACCACCACGTGACCGTCAACTGACCACCCCACTTTACCATCAACTGACCACCACGTGACCGTCAACTGACCACCACGTGACCGTCAACTGACCACCCCACTTGACCGTCAACTGACCACTACATTGTACCATAAACTGACCACCACTCGACCATCAACTGACCACCACTTGACCGTCAACTGACCTCTACATTGTACCATCAACTGACCACCATGTGACCGTCAACTGACCACCACTTGACCGTCAACTGACCACCACTTGACCGTCAACTGACCACCACTTGACCGTCAACTGACCTCTACATTGTACCATCAAATGACCACCATGTGACCGTCAACTGACCACCACTTGACCGTCAACTGACCACACTTGACCGTCAACTGACCACTACATTGTACCATCAACTGACCACCACTTGACCGTCAACTGACCACTACATTGTACCGTCAACTGACCACAACACGCGACCAACACACCACTCCCTCCACCGTGCATGCCGCCTCAACCTACTCACCGCCACCGAGCCCATTTCCCCCCGCCCGCCCGCTGCAATTTTCACCTGTCCGCTGTGCATTATTAAATGGCTTGTCGTTTGGCCAGCAGCCGATCAATAAACCTCTACCTCTCGCCGTTTGACTAACTTCAGGCCTCTAGGTTGGCATTGTGCTGTTGCGGGCTAGTCTGGAATTTCTGTTGACATTGTCTGATTCTCTCCCTTTATTTTTTTCTCTATCCGAGGAATAGTTTGTTTTCGTGGACACGGGAAAAGAATGGACGATCTGGCGCCATGTTTGGGTAGTGTGGATTGGTTTCACCTGCTGTAGCAGAAGATGAATCGGCTCGAGCTGGCCAGGTAGTGTACGGTATTGACCCGCCGGAGTGGCCAGGAAAAACGAGACTTGCCAGATAAACGTTGTTGTTTTGTTGTCGAGGACGAGGTTGCCGATTTGTCACGTTGTGTGGTAGCTCAACCGCTTTATGTTGTGGGTGAATTGTGGTTAATATTTCGTGATCTTTCGGAGTATATTCAGTGGGATTCTTTCACGTTTTGCGCGTGATTTTCTCTAGGCGTGATTTTTCTAACCTAGTTTGCTAAAATTAACTTTATTTTTCATGATTTTTGTTATCTCCGGTTTGTCTCTTAAGTGTTTCAATATCCCCCCCCCCCCCCCCGCAACCTTGAACTGTTTTTACTTTTCATCACCGATCATGATGTGTCTGAGCATCACATTGTTTTTTAAAAGACTTCCTGGCATTGATTGTGAAGGGAGACAAAACAGGGGAAACAATTCAATAAACTTTTGAAGCTTTGTGTTACAGTAGCTACATTTATTTGAATTGTGAAATAGCCAGTGGAGTACAGTTGTGATTATAATTCTTTCACACTCCCTCCTCCCCAACCATTCACTTCTTACTCCCAATTATTACTATAGTACACTTATGCATTTATATATATATATATATATATATATATATATATATATATATATATATATATATATATATATATATATATATACTAGCCGTCGGTACCCGTTACACGTGAATTATAGCCTGTATATTTTAATGTTTCACTTGTTTGAGAAAAATATTTTATAAATAGTTATTGGTCAAAATGCAATGCTCTTTACTACACGTCGAACGATATTAGTGTGACAAAGTAAAGAAATAACTAATTAGCTAAAAATCCAATACATTTAAAATAACATAGGGTTCCAATACCTATTAGAAAAACCAAATTACACACATTATAAGTCAACTCAACACCATTTAAATTTAATATTATTAAATTGACACAATGATTAAGAGACAAATAATTCCATTAAAAAACCGGCTGTTCAATGGTATTTATGTTGTTTTTTACAATGGTATTTATGTTGTTTTTTACTTTCTCGTATATACGTAGTATAGAGAAAGTATTGTAATCGTGCAAAAAAAAAATCGAGATTTTTACAAATCTCGACGTTTTACACCTCACTGATACGGAAAAACATAATTTTGCAATCTTGTCCGTATGTCTGTGTGTGTGTCTGTGTGTCCGTGTGTAAACACGATAACTTGAGTACCGTTACAGCTAGGCTGGTGAAATTTCATATATAAGTATTTTATCAAAATCGTAGATCCGTATCAACTTTTGAGCGAATTCCGATAACCGGAAGTGGTACTTTTTCTACTTTGAATTTTTCAAAAGCCTATAACTTGAGTACTATTTCAGACAGATAAATGAAATTTGATATGTAAGTACAAGAGCTAATTCTCTACCTTCTGTCAAATTTTGAGTAATTTCCGTTGACCGGAAGTACTTATTTACGCTATTTCCGATTTCTCAAAAAACGCATGTAAATTTATAAAGTACTAATAATATTGCGCACTATTATGCGCTTTTTTATTTAGCGTTCACTTGGTGTGCATTTCTTTTTTCTACGAGATTATATTCTATTTTAAGAAATGTGAGTATTTAAAATGGATTAAAAATCATGTCTAGAGGTCTATATCCCGAGTTGCCATCCCCTGTAGTATTATATTAGAATATTCGATAAAGTTTAGGGGAGATCACTCCCGGTTTATTTAAAGTAATTTTTATTACTTTTAGCCGAGAAAATCGTATACATTTCAGAGGATACATCTTGATAAGTAGATCTATAGATCTAAATCAAATTTGAATGAAATAGTTCATTTCTTTATATTTCAAAAATCGGAAGATGACGCAATTAGTTTTGTGTTCTTTCCGTAGTTTTAACATGTTTGTGACGCCCAGAGCCATATACCGCTCCTAAAGCCCAAAGCCCTATACTGATCTTGCATATCCTAACGTTTTACTAAGAGCCCAATGCCCTATACTGCTTATGAGATGTATGCCCTATACTATATCCAGTACCCCATATTGCCTCAAGTGTCCAATGCCCTTAACTGCTCATAGAACCCACTGCCCTATATTGCATTTTCAGAGCCCAATGCCCTATATTGATATATCAGAGCCCAATGCCCTATATTGATCTTTCATATCCCAATTCTATATAATGCCCTAAAAAGCTCTATGCCATAAACCTACAATCGGTAATTGCTCTGTTATTGCCCAACGAAACGTAACCTGCACTCACATTTTTTTTTTCTTGCATGAAATGTGTTTTTGGGTTACCATCGATTGTCTGTTCAATAAAATCAAAAGATCAATTCCTTGTTTATTCGTGGGAAACTTTTTACCTTCCCACCACGAGCATCGGGTTGTGGCTGTTTTCAAACGTGTTTCTTTACAAATACATCGAGCTGTATTGCCGACAGAACAGAGTGTTGAGACTACTGTGATTTTTATTTTATTTTAAGAATTCATATTGTTTTGGATGTGTTTAAGTTTGAGTGCTGTACAAACAGGAAAGTATGAAATGCACTTTTACAATAAGTTAGAAATCAGGTTTATGTTGACTTTAAAAATAATTAATTTGTCGATATTCGATGTAGGTAATCTAATACGAAAATTCTCAACCGTTTGGACCTTATGCTTTTTTAGAATTCATAACTAGTAGCTGGTAAATTTGACGTGAAGCAGCTGGTAAAGCTCACGTGAAACAGCTGGTAAATTTGACGTGAAGCAGCTGGTAAAGCTCACGTGAAACAGCTGGTAAAGCTCACGTGAAACAGCTGGTAAAACTCACGTGAAACAGCTGGTAAAGCTCACGTGAAACAGCTGGTAAAGCTCACGTGAAACAGCTGGTAAATTTGACGTGAAGCAGCTGGTAAAGCTCACGTGAAACAGCTGGTAAAGCTCACGTGAAACAGCTGGTAAAACTCACGTGAAACAGCTGGTAAAGCTCACGTGAAACAGCTGGTAAAGCTCACGTGAAACAGCTGGTAAAGGTGAAACAGCTGGTAAAGCTCACGTGAAACAGCTGGTAAAGCTCACGTGAAACAGCTGGTAAAGTTCACGTGAAACAGCTGGTAAAGGAGAAACAGCTGGTAAAGCTCCCGTGAAACAGCTGGTAAAGTTCACGTGAAACTGTCACGTTGCAAAAACCCGGGGCGTCGTGTTGTATGTGTTGTATGTGTTATGTCTAGAATTTTCAAGTTACAGCTATGTTGTGACAGCTATAATAGACAGCAATTGTCACAGCTATAGTCAGCAGCTATAGGGCTGGTAAGTAGGTCACCAACTAGTTCTATGGCTCATGTAGGTTTTTACTTACCAGCCCGATACTGTGACAGCTAATATGAACAGTTACATTGTCGCAGCTATATAATACTGAACTATAATGAACAGCTATATGCATTAGCTATATTAGTCAGCTTTTCTTAAGAGCTGGCCTGTCAAGGCGGCAGTAGATCCCACAATCATGCTAGGCCAGTGAGCTGGTGAATTCAATTAAATTAAGCTTTCATTGACGCGATTATGGTTTAATTAACTAAGCGATTTTTAAAATATTAAACAAAATCGATATAGTTTGTATTGATTGTATGGTACTGTGTGTATGTGTGTTTCAGCTTGTGTGGATGGGTTTATCTGTGTGTTGGATGGGTGTGTATATGTGTGTGGTGGATCTGTGTGTGTGTGGTTGGATGAGTGTGTGTGTGTGGTTGGATGAGTGTATGTGTGTGGTTGGATGAGTGTGTGTGTCTAGTTGGTTGGATGGGTGTGTGTGTGTCTTGAATGGGTGTGCATGTATGTGTGTTAAATCTGTGTGTGTGGTTGGATGGGTGTGTGTGTGGTTGGATGGGTGTGTGTGTGTGGTTGGATGGATGGATGTGTGTGTGTGGTTGGATGGATGTGTGTGGCTGGATAGGTGTGTATGTGGCTGTAGATGTGCGTCGTTAGACGTGGCTATAATTTAATCAAATAGACTTGGGCAATTCTCATTAGATAAATAAACAATTACTAGGGGAGACGATTATCCCGTCCCCTTGGTAATCTTCCTGTAGGGAGCGATGTTGCTTGAAATAGATTTTGATGGGCCGACCAGACAGTCGTTAAAAGAATTCTTTTTTTTTTTTAAATTTCAGCTTCTGTCTGATTACTGTCTCTTTGTGGTCTAATACGTTGATGGGAGGGGGGGGTCTAATATGTTGACGGGGAAAGCGGGGATGGTCTAATATGTTGACAGGGGGGAAGGGGGAGGGGGGTCTAATACTTGGACCTAGAAAGTGGGGGGAATGTCTAATATGTTGACGGGGGGGGGGGTCTAATATGTTGACGGGGGAAAAGGGGAGGGGGTGGTCTAATACGTGGACCTGGAAAGTGTGGGGTGGGGGAATGGTCTAATATGTTGACGGGAAATGTGGTGGGTTGGGGTGCTGTAATACTTTGATGGAGAAATAGAGGTGGGGGGGGGGGGGGGTTGTTTAATACATGGACGGGGAAAGTTTTTTTTTTGGGGGGGGGGATGATTATCTGTCTTATATTTTTAGAGTATTGGATGTAGGATATAAATAAAACGGCGGGAAGGAGTGATGAAATTATATTTCATTTTTTTTTCAATATTGGAGGGTGTAGGATATAAATGTAAAGATAAAGGGGGAGGGGGGAGTTTTAGAAAGTTATCGCGACGTAAAATTAATGTTGATTCACGGTGCCATTAAAAATTGATGATGATTAAAATAAACGCGTATTAAGCTTGTATTCAATTTGATTAAAAACGTTAGTTTGTCTTTATATTCAAAGATTAATTTTTATCTTTTACTATATATTTTTTTAAACAGAGAATAGCAAGCACACGCCAAAGTGCATTAAATAACTATGTTATAGCTTTGAGTAATACCAGCTTGCACTGATCATACCATGCCATGGTTGTGCTGCTTACTCTACACATCTATGTAAATATTGATTCGTTTCATTTCAATATTACATCCAACACACAGAGTTGATGGTGGCCGACTTAATCACTAGGGGAAATAATTGTCTACTTTTTTCAGTACCACGCGAGTTATCTAGCCTAACTTGGCCACCATAAAAACTCTAGGCGACAGCGTTGACAAGGGGAGAGCACTCGACAAGCAGATACTCGCGGCCAAATTGTTCCCACTACGTCACTCGGGGCGTCTCAAGTTAACCCCCTTGCCGGCTGCCGGCTTTATTTTGAAGCGATCATGTGGCCTGTTAGTGACTGTTATTTTTACTGGAATTTCTTCCTTCTTGCCTCACGCCAAGTGTGTGATTTAGTGTGAGGGGGTTACATGAATTTAACACTAGTGTGAGGGGGTTACATGAATGTACACACTGGGTTCTAGCCTAGCTGTATTTTTTGACGAATTTCAAAAGAGGGTATTTTAGTACATTTTACTTTTATTAAAGAAATCTAACTTGTACATTTTTGTGAAGGCATATATTAGGCGGCTTAAGTATTAATTGTCTTAAAGACGTTCTGTCTGTCTTGAAGACATTCCACTTGTCTTTAAGACATTCCACTTGTCTTGAAGACATTCCACTTGTCTTGAAGACATTCTACTGTCTTGGCGACATTCAGCTTGTCTTGAAGACATTTCGCTGTCTTGGAGACATGTTACTTATCTTGGAAACATTTTACTTATCTTGAAGACACTTGAAAAAATTCAGCTTATGATAATCACATTCTGTATGTGGTTACCTGAATACAGTCTACTTTTGATAAAGTAACACCCACATTTGCATACCCCCACATTTCTAACCTTTAACATCAACATACTATCCGGTCTATGCAGCCTATATATATTTTTATTACTTTTTTTGTTTAGTCTATAAATGTCTCTTAACTCCAATTTCAAAGTATTAATGGGATTTGTAATTAAGAATTCTCTAATTATTGATTACCTAGGAAAACCACCGACATTTTTTTTATGATGCGTTATGAATTTAACACCCCTAAAAGTGTAGGAGTCTTTCATCCGGGTTATTTGTGTTTTCCTAGACTAAGCATATTTGGTGGGGGTAGGACAAAGTGGTCCTCCTCGCGTTTAAAACAGTGATTATCTGGATCCTTTGTGCTCCTACCCGGCTGTATTTAATCCACCACAACACCTCCACTCTCGAGGTCCATTCAACAGCTCAAGGGAGAGAATAATATCGGCAGCTCTGGAGATGAATTATCTCCCATTATCACTCGCCCTCGTGACGAGGCAGTACACAATAGAAACTCTGTTCTTGGCTCGCGACAAGATGGCAGTTTTCCCACGCTGTTTTCTGAAGACGCATGGGGGATGAGCTAAAGGCTAATCAATTCTAATTGAGGCCTGCTCTCCGCCTCGGTATGGATGTACACACTGAAAATTAGTCTCGATTTTACTCAGGGTACTCTCCCCTTTTTATAAGTTCTCTCCCTTAACCACATTTAAATGCCTTGTTTTAAAAAATGTTTGTCTTTATTAGGGCCACTGTTCCTTTGAAGAGGTTCTCTTCCTTTATATTTTATCTTTTGCTAAAGAGTTTTTTCTTGTCGTATAGGCTACTTCGAATATAAGTAAAAATCAATTTTCAACCGAGTTAGCCCCCCATCACCTCCCCCCCCCCCCCTCCCCCAACACACGCACACAAACGCCCACCCACACACACGTTGTGTACTCTCTCCTTCACTCATTGAAAAATCTCTAAAAAAAAAAAATCTTCCTGGCGTTCTTGTGTTGACATGAAATTCGAAATTTCCGACAGTTACAAAATAATCGTCGCCTTGGTTTCAGCTTGCATCTAATTTTGAATTCGGAGATGTTCTGGACAATTCGATAGGAATCTATAGGAGAGTTTTATTCTGGCATAATTGTTATTAATTATTCCCATGGTTTGGAAACTGGCTTTGATTTTCTTTAAATGATTGTCTTTAGTTTTCTTCTCAAATATAGTAAGTTTATGTGTCTATTCAAATTAAAAAAGCTTTTACATTTTTAAATATCTTGCATTTTTTAACCACATAATGTATACTATATGTGTATAAGGGGTCAGTGGCGTCGCTAGGTCGGGTGTCACCCGATGCGGCACTTCTTGGTGTCACCCCTCCCCCCAGAAGAAAGTATATATATATATATATATATATATATATATATATATATATATATATATATATATATATATATATATATATATATATATATATATATATATATATATATATATATATATATATAATGTGTGTGTGTTGTGTCGGCCTACATAGGTCTATAATATTTAAATATATGCCGCGTACATGTATGTGTATAAGCTTTGTTGCCTTGGTGTATGGGGTTATAGTATGTATTATATATGTTATCAAACCGACAAGCGTTGTATCAAGTACTGGTCTTGCCATGTCACTGTGACCCCTGACTCAACCGTTTTCATGATATTTGAGTTGAACTAGGTCAAGAAGGTTGACGTGTGTATCGTGTATGTGTGTCATAGTTCGTCACACGTCCTTGACCCGTGAGATTAGACGTGGTACGATGCTGGATACAACACACTGTTTGTGGATCTACCAGATGGATAACAGTCGCGTTTAATATTCATGGATACCGCGCTACCTTTGATGATATGTATCGTTTAGCGTAGCGAGCCCTGAGGGGGCGTGAAGTTAGTCACGGATGGTAACCCGTGTGTTGTGACTTAGAGTTGTCTTTTCTTGTGGCTATGGTAAACATTACGGTTCTGTTCGTGTATGTAAAGATTGTATATAGAAACTGGTTTTCGTGATTCGGTTGTGTTTTTCTTACTGACAAGTGTCTGAGTTGGATGGCTAACCAGTAATGTCTAACCTGAATGACTTATTGGTTGCTAGATCTAGATACGTAGGTATTTTTGGACTCCTGTGGTCAAGTTAATTTTGAGGTTTGAAGTTTTCTGCTCTTGGACTGTGATTTTTATTTTATTTTTTTTGGTTATTTTTTAAAGTTCTTTGATTTTACTTATTTTGGTTTAGTTTTTTAACCAAAATAGCTAATTTTGTTGTAACATAATTTGCATTCCCTCAGTTTATTCGAACATAGCTGCTGGTAAATACTGGTAATTACATTTTTAGCCTTTCATTTGTTGTTTACATGTCATCAGTTTTGTACTGGTGCAAGACGATTTTAGCGAAAAGTTACAAATACATGCACCTTTAAAGGTAGACGATATGATATTATATCAGGTACGCGTACAATATGGTCCATGAAGTTTGGTGGTTACAATAGCTTTTTGTGGGGCTGTTTTAGTTACTACTGGACTCTACTCTCCTACTTTATAACTCACGCTAACTTGCTCTATGCCTGATATGTCTTGGACACGAACGTGGAAAAGATGATGTACTAGCTCTATAGAGCACACTGTTATCTGGCAATACCCCTCACATCTTTGCACGAAAATTTATTTGTCCAAAATAAAAATGAGCGTGTTATATTGCTGATAGTATTGAAATATTACGTTTAAAGTTAGTGACAAAAATTAAGGTCCGTGTTGTAGTAGAACATGGATTATGGTTTGTGTTGTGGATAGGACTAGAGTTTACGTTAGCAAGAAATTGAAGTTGCACAAGCTAATATCTTACCAGCAGTAAACTAATACCACCCCTATTATAAAAATATGTCATTATTGTGGGTTTATCAGGCACTGTGAGACACATCGGTAGGACTCGAGGTCCTATTCCGGCATCTTTAACCAAAATATATCGTGCAGTAGTTTAATTAAAGATTGAATACACACACGGAAAGCCCCGCCGGATTTACCTTGCCGTAGCGAAATGCGAAATTATCGATTTGTTTGGTGTGTTAGTTCTTTCATAAATAAAGCAGCGGTTCTGTCGTTTTGCGATTTACGTGAGCTCACTGTAAACAATGGGTCACTGTACCGAACTGGGTCACATTAAAAAGACTATCTCTCAACTGTAAACAAACTGGGTCACTGTACATTGACCGGGTCACCACATACAAATGGGGTCACTGCACGTGTGTATAACTATTATAACACACAGGATGGGTCAGTGTACATACGTGCAACTGTGTCACTACACAGACTGGGTCCCTACATACATATGTGGTCACTGCGCGTGTGTAGCGAGTAAAAAACAACACACTTGTTGAAATACGCCACGGTACACGCCCAAAACCTAGGTCATTACACGTATATTGAACTGGTTCACTACACACCGTCAGTCATATTTTAAGTCCGCGCGAATGCTAAAATCAATGAACCGAGTTAATGCAAACAGAAAACTTTTATTCTGATTAATTCTCCTCTTTTAATAAGTCTAATAAAAACATCAGCTCTTTTTAAAGGTAGTATAATATTTTTAAGAAAAATGAAAAAGTTGTCGTTCTTGTGTGTTTACGAATGTGAGTTGCATCCCTTGCGTGATTAAAAAAAAAATCCTACCGGGGCTAAGATTTATGGACCAACACCGCTGAGTTGTTGTCTCCCCTTGCCATCTTGACATTTCCAGCCGTGTGGGGTTTACAGTTGTCTGGCCTTTCGTCATTCGCTGACCTTTACGGCTTCAGGTGCTGCCCAGCTGAGGGAGCCGCCCTAACGCTGGTGGTTGTGGAGGGAGGGGTGGGGGTCAGGTCCCCCATACTGTGCGCCACAGCAAGTTGTCGTTTCTCGCCCGTTGCCATGGAGATGGAATAACATAAATCCGAACGTATTGACCCTGACCGGAAGACGGCTTTTGTTCTGAGTTCCGTGTAGTGACGTGACTGACATGACGTCGTTTGTTATTGTGAGCACGGGGAGGGGGTGGGTGTTCGTCCGTAAGTGATGTCACACACCTGGGTGTACTGTTGAATAATTGTGTGACGAGGGGTGGGGTTCAAGAAAATGGACGAAGTATGTATTTATTTTATTCTTAGATAACAAAGGTTATTTTTTTAGAATATGTTAATTTTTGTTAGATTATCGTATACCGGTAGGTGAGATATTCAATTTGCGAAGTCATTTCAAGTAAAGACCTTGACAACAGAGTTTCTCTTCCCCCCCCCCCCTCCCCCCACCTAAATCACGTCGACCCATCCACCCCTACCCGGATCGAAGCAATATGTAATTTATATAGAAAATAGTTACTTTGATTCGCCCTCCCCCCCCCCCCCCCCCCACTCGATATGTCTCAAAGAAACACCGCTTATCAAAGGGTGAGAATTAGCTGAAATAGTCTGACTGTGGTCCCATTGCATATTATAATGCTCATGTTTACTATAAATATGTGAAGGACGACGTAGAGTATAATAAAGAGGAGACAAGTATGATGTGCTACTACCAAAGGGGACAGTTGGAAGGACTAACTCAGAATCTGGTCTTGGCGGTAACATGGTAAACCAACTTAAGCCAAGCATAATATTATAGGTGAAATATTTAATTTCCAAATATTATCCTCAAATCATCAGAGTCTATCTATCCACAGAAATCTTTAAGGTCAACACATCCGCCATATGTGGTCAGTAATCCTCTAATCCTCTAATATTTTGAAGCGTCTTGGACATTTGAGGCAGATTATCCCCCCTAGATGTGTATCTTCTCTCCCCTGTTCATTAATATTTCACTTTTTAAAAGCCGCATCAGAAAAAAAAAATTGTGTTAATAATTCAGTGCAAGACGATAAGCTCGCTCCATAAACGGCGTGGAATCGGAAATAAATCCGTACTTTCTTTTTAATTTCGTGAGGATAAAACTGGGATAAATATGGTTTTTCAGTTCAGTAAATTGTTACCGCGTTTTATTTTGAGCGAGAAGTCTACCTCTACTAATAACTGTTATATTTTTATCTGAAAATTACTCTCGTGATGTGATAAATCCTTCAAACCTATGTTTAAATAGAGAAAGTCAGCTTTATTTTGAATCCTTTTCCGAGCTTTACTTGAGGTGTAATTTTTTTTTTGTAAATCGTGGAGGTGTTGAATGTCGAAGCTATGCAGCGAGCAGTGTGGTAGTTGCAATTAAAAATGTTGGCGTCATACTAGACGCCTCTTGTTGTGTTAGCTTGCCGGAGCAACGAGGAACGGAATACTTGAGGGTGTAGTCTATCTTCTGAGGGTGTGGTCGATGTCGGGAAGGTGGGGGTCGATGGTCTCACGTCGTCACGGTTGACTGAATGGAAAAATACGAGTCGTGATGCGTGTATTGAGCGAGGGTTCGAAATACAAATCGAGATATGCGGAGGAGGAAGGGAGGGGGGGGGGGTTGTTGGTCTGTTGTGTTTGTGGTTAAGTGAACATCTCGCGTCATCTGTATGTGCGGTGGGTTAAATGTGGGGTTGCGGAGAATGTGTGGTTAATATAAATTCATAGAAGACATATACACAGACACATTTACACACAAACACTCACGCATGTTGTAGTAATGGCAGCTAAAAATAAATTAAACTCCCAGAGTTTTAAAACTTTCTACACATGTTTTTAAAATACACTTTCCTTACATATACTTCCAGCTATCTTCACAAGCACATAGCAGGTTTCTACCTGTAAGGCTTTGATTTCTCCCAAAGGTGTAATCTACTCACCACCAGTTCCACTTGAGGAGGAGTGGGGGGGGGGGGGGGGCTTATCTTCCCCTGTCACCCTTTACCACATCAATCACGTGACACTGAACTACTTGAGATAAGACCCCCCCCCCCCCCCCCCGACATACACTTGTGATACAATCACCTTTCAGGTGTCTATCAACACCTTTCATAACCTCGGTATAAATCCTATGGTAGCTGTCGGCTCAGGTAGCCTTTTTTTTCCGCGGTAGCTATCAACCGAGGTAGCCCTAAGAGGGTAAACACCGTCCCTCTTAGGTAAGAGATTTAAAAACTTTCGAGTGCGCATGTCCAGGGAAGATAAACGACATCCGCTCATCCGGCTGGTCAATTTATCAATAAATTTCCCTTACCCCGGGAGGTGAGAGGCAGTGGAGAGGGTGAGGAGCGGGAGACTTAGAGTGGGCAAGTCTATTTTTGGATCAGACCGGAAGAAGATGTCTGAAATCGGAGTCAAAGAAGTTTATAAGACTTGATAATACGGGGTAAACTCGGTAAATCTAATACCTGCTTATAAAAATTTTCATCAATATCCACTTTATTAATCTTTCTGATACAACTTTTCTATAACGTTTTGATAAATACACTTCCTGATTTACAAAGTTACATGTTCATTTTATTCACCACATACTGATAAAATTAATTTCTTGCTATATTACTTTATTAGAATGTGCGCACTTTTCTCTGTATTGCGTTTCCGGTCCGCTTTGAATATCTACGAGTGTTATCGTTATCTTCCGCTACTTCAACAGGTATGTGCAGCTTAACAAACCGACCGAAAGGTTACCGTTCTTTGATGACTAAGTGTACTAACTCACTTGTGTGTCGCAACGATATTACACACTATACTGTACACACACCAATATAGGACACCCGCACACAATAACAGACGCACAATACAGTACAGGCACTCGATGTAATATGCACACACCAACACACAGACGCACACTCAATAGCACACACTTACAATACAGACACATATAATACACGCTCACAATATACACACACAATAACACACACTCACTATATACAGGCTCACACAATTACACTCGCACTATATACCGGCACACACGATAGCACACTCACAATATACAGACACACAATAACAAGCTAGTAATATACAGATACCAACACACACGGTCCAACACACAGGTTCACACAACATACGCGAAAACCACACATCCACCACTTAATTTAAAAAAATCAGGCAACATAAAGTACAAAACCTACAACAGAACATTTTTAAAAAAAAAATTACAAACACTTGTATCAAACCGTCCACAAACGACAAATGTAACCCCACACGTAATCGATTACTTAATATCGTTAACTCTTTAAACGAGGCTAAAATAATTTCTAAAAACCGCTCAACGGATAAAACAATGCGGTATCGACCGACCTCGCCAAAACGAAACAATACGGTATCGATCCGCCTCCCATGACAAAAGATTGTAGCTGATATCGAATCGGTCAACAGGCGGCATCGATCCCAGTGTGTGTCGAGTTAATTTAAAAGTTAAACTTTTGTACGTTTGTTCACAGCCCCGGGAGTCGGGGAGTTAAAGAGTTGACACAGGTAAATGAATCGGCGGCCCAGGTGGATCGATGGTGGTTGGACAGGTAAACGTGTGACGTGTTTCCGGTTGATGTGGCTGTAAAATATATGAGGTGGTTGTTGATTGCCATGGTCGGGGTTTTAACGGGTTTTTTTTGTTTTTTTTTTATTTAAATTTTCATCCAAGTCGAATTAACATATCCGAAGAAATGAAATACCTTAGCTATTGGCTCTGAATTATATTTCTGATTTACCCCAAAGTTTCAGAAATAGCTCATTATTTTTTTTTCCCGAGCTATTTTAAGAATCCGCCAGAGCTGTGCATTCTTTTAATTTTAATTGCTTTTTTTTTGAGGGGGGGGGGGGGGGGTGCGCTTAAGAAGTACGCTAATTTGTGTTCTTTCGGACATGCCGCTATTTTTTTGTAGCAAGTCACGTGAGTATTTGAGATAAGGTTGTTTTTTTTTTTTTTTAATTCTAGTTTAACGCGGTGCGATTTATTGGTATCCTCTATTGTGGTCAAGGTTTTTTTGGTCAAGCTTTAATCAATGCCTGGTGTTCTCTGCAAGTGAACTAGATCCAAATTGTATGGTTAGGTCTAGGCTTTAGGGTATTAGGATTATACGTTAGTTTGTTTGGACCAAGCTTTAGGGTACAAACATAACGCATTATGGTTAAGTCCGGGATAGGGCTAAATAATATGATGTGGGTTAGGGTTAGATAATGTGATGTGGGTAGGCTCCAGTGGTTAGAATTAGGCTCATTTATGTCTCTACATACCAATCAAAGAACTAATTACATATGTTAGCTTATATATAACCATAAACCAAAAATACCATCCATTAACCTTTAAAAAATCCAATACGATGAAATCAGAACTCTCTGCCGATCTCCGTCTAATTAAAACCACCAAGCTATCCAACCCGCTTATCTCCCTTAATTTTTCTTCCTTCCCTTTAATTAACCCTCTGTAGAAAGAAAAAAAAGTCCATTAAGAGTTCTCTTTCTTAACCCTTTCCTTGCCTGCCATCTCCGGGAGCTACTTGTCCTTGTCTTGTATTACATTTCTCTTCACTCTTTCGCACCGTCGTGTGTATTTTTAAAAATTGTTATGGGGGGTAATTATTCTTTAATAATTAACTACACAAAAAATAATTTTTCAACGCTATTAACGCGAATCGAAATTTCTGAAATTCGCCTTGGTGTTAATTAAATAAATACGTGGTCATTACGTGTGCAATCAGTGATTGTAAATTTAACAAAGTGCTGTTGTTTAATGAGTCATTTGTTGCCGCTTCCTACCCGAGATGTTCTATTTTTTCAAATGGTGCCATTTCCTGTTTTCTGCGCATGCGCACTCGCGTGCTTGATAAAGATCGTTGAAAACCTACCGTACGAACACGTCGTGTTTAGCCGGCCGTTAATTAGGATAATAACGGTTGGCCTCTCTTTAGCGTGAAAACGGGGATAGGCCAAAATCAATATTTTTTCTTCTCCATCGCGGTAACATGATATATATCTCTTTCTCTCTTTCTCTGTCTCTCTCTCTGACTCTTGATATATATATATATATATATATATATATATATATATATATATATATATATATATATATATATATATATATATATATATATGTGTGTGTGTGTGTGTGTGTGTGTGTGTGTTTGTGTAATGTAGATATACGTAATTGAGATCCTTCTAGTGTATAGCTTCTTATCCCACCCCTTCTCTCTGTCCTTCTCTTTTTTGTATGATCTCTGTTCATGCCACACCATGTAATTGGCGAAAACATGCATTGTGTCTCATGTTTGGCTTCTGCTATCCCCCCCCCCCCTCCCCACCCCTTCTCTTATCTCTTCCACCTCCCACGTGTTATTAAGTTCTCCATCACAAATAACCGAATTGAATAACCTCGGCCCTTTTTACTTAATTGTTGACACGAACCGGTGGAGGTTTGTTTGTGTTAGATAAAAGCGAACGGCGTCCAGGCAGGCAATCGTCCAATTAACGTTTGCTGACTCCACCAATTTTTGACCACTGCACCGAGTGACACTTTCTACAACTGACCACCACTGATTTATCTATAATACTCGCATACAATAACTTAAGTAGCTCCTAATTAGTTTAGTAAGCTTTTTTTGTTCTTTGTCCCTAATTAAGATAAAAATTCATTTTTTTACCCGCTGTTAAAGTAGAGGTAAGTTTAGCTTCACTACACATATAGATAATTGAGAAGTTAATGGGGTAGGTTATTTTACATAATTCATTCTCTATATACCTAAAAAAAAAATTACAAACAATTGTACCGAAACCAGTTACTCCGTACACATTAACACCTCAGAAATGTAGTATCGATGCTAATAATCCTGAAACTAAAAAGTATCGATTATTTCAGCTTGCCATTAATTTTTTTATTCACGTGGTGAACAAAGGGAAATAATGTTGTCATGTTTTTAGCACTCCCTGATGCCAGCTTACTGCCCGCGAGCTATGTGAATGTAATCGAACTTTGGCCACTTTGCTTTAGCCACTGGCCTTTGGTCAGTCGACCGTTAAACTGACCATTCAAGCGTGATTTGTGTTACAACTTGAGCTAAGCGCTTTACTAGCACGTGACTGCATGTATTCATGCGCTCTTGTATATTTGTCTGTTGAACACGTGTATACCACGGATTTCTTGAAGGCTACCCTACCCTTAACGGCGTTGCCTAGCGGTGGAGCGCTAGACTGCTAACCCGATCGTTTTGAGTTCGAATCCGGGTTCAAGTTAGTGGAACGACCCTGAGTCCACCCAACTCTTATGAGTACCTAACTCACATTAGGGAAAGTAAAGGCGGCTGGGCATAGTACTGACCTCATTATACCTTTATATCCCAAGGTCAAGAAACAAATAAACTCCACTTCATCTGCCCATTGCATCGTTAGGTCTAAAGAGGAATCTTAACTTTTTTTAACCCTACCCTTACCTTAAACTTTTAACACTCCTAAACACATTAGCGCTCATCGTATTGGCACACTTATTGCATGAGTTTTTTTTTTCAGTTACATTGTCTATTACAACAATTACTCGACACACACTTGTCCGTTTTCAAGACTATCTATGTAAAGTTTAGGGCTAAAGTTATTAGCTTACCAGAAGCGTAGCGACCCTTCCCGGCGCCCGGGGACAAACTTTTCGATTTGCACCCCCCTCCCCCATCAAACTTTCGATTTGCACCCCCTCAACCTTTCAATTTATTTTTCCAACCCATTTTGGCGCCCTCTCAGGTCTGCGCCCGGGGACATATGTCGTCGTCCCCGCCGCCCCCCCCCCCCCCCCTCGCTACGCTACTGGTGCTTACCGTATGATTGGGTTACGGTTATGTGTATATTTGGATTAAGGACATGTGTATAACCGCAGATTTGGGTTAAGGTTAAATCTGTATGTTAGGGTTAAAATTATGTATATCCGTGTAAATTGATTAAGATAATGAGTATATCCGTGTAGCTGGTTTAAGGTTATGAGTATATTTGTATGTGTGACTCCTAGCAAACGGAAAATTACACCTAACTTTAAATCCACGCTTTATCAAATTAATTAATTCTAATTTAAAATTGTTACCTAAATACACTAAGCTTCCCGGTGTTTTATAATGAAAACGAAAACGAAAGCTATTTTTTCAAGGACCATTATTGTCATAAGCTTTAATATTAAAAGACCTTAATTATAAGTTAATGTTAAATGACAACGAATCGTTTATTTAAATAATTTATATAAACTGTTGAATACATTCTTTCTTAGATGCAAGACTTGTTTTGAGAATATATAAATCATTTTAATAGTTACATGCATTTTATCAAAAGTTGCAAAATTTCTATAAAAAATTTTCAGAATTTGAAAAACTTCTGTAGAAATTTGCTGAACTTGTATAGATATATGGAGAACTTGTTTTTAAAAATTGTAAAACTTGTCTTGGAATTAGTTTTAAATCTTGACCATCCTGACAGATTCCTTCAAACTCCCTCCCATACATCCACCGCCAACTCTTTGATCGTCTGCTAATGATCTCGCCGGGAATACCGGTTGTAAAAGTCCGGACTTCGTTAGAGAAACGGTACCGTGTCCTTTATAGATTTTCGTGTCTGTCAAAAGTCCGCTCTTCCTGCTTGATTCTAGACATTTCCTCTAAAAAAATCTATAAATAATTACCCAATCAAAGTGCTATTTTTTAACCACGTGGTACGCGTTCAACCAAATATCTTGCGGTGGACTTTTAATTTCATTAACAAAATATAAAAAAATTTTACCGGAAGAAAAAGTGTTGGGATGAGATTTGTAAAGCGGATATTCACAGTGAGAAGGATGATAACTTCGAAGTTAAATCATCGCTGATTGGTGCCTTTTTTTTGTTTCCGAAACGTTGATTGATTAACAAAGCTCACGTATACAAATAAGTGTTTATTTTCTGTTTTTAATCAACTAAATACAAATTTAAAAAATAGTGATTTTTTTTTTGTTTCCGAAATTTTTATTGAATAATTACGTTCAAATATTGACGAATAACCTTCATATATAAAACAAATGTTTATTTTTTAATTATTTTTTTTTTAACAAACTGGGGGAAAAAAGTGTGCGAAGTTCTCCATTCAACTCAAGGAATTCTCTACCGTTTATTTTAATACGGCGTGGTTATATACTTGTAATAGACTTATGCCATTTTGAAATCAAACGCTATTCAGTTTTATTTATTTATGTTTTTATAATCATGCTGGCAGAGTTTTATTATGTTGTTTGGCAAGAAATTTCCTCGATTGATTTATTTAACATCCGTTTGCGTTAGGCTAAGGACCCCCTTCCCCATTTCCATCTCTATCTTTTCATCATCTTCACTTAACTTTTTTTCTCCCCTCAACGATTTTTAAATTCACAGGGAAATAATTTTTTTTTCGCGCTGTCGTAGACTAGAACCAGGCGCTTTAATCGTCGTCATCAAGACGTTCAGCTCGCTGAGTTAAACGCAGACGTGCAATCATGCTCACGCCAATTGTCTCCCCCTTGTTGTCGCACGCACGACACTCACCCGTTGTCAGTTCTCCCTCTCCGAACGCGCCCGGCCCCAGGAAGTGAACAGTTGATCTGGTTGGATCTAACCCCACGCATGCGCTGTTTACCTGCCAATTAATCACCCCCGATTCTGACGGTATGTCATATTTGATCGGAACTTTGGTTGACATTTTCGCTTGTTGTCTGGTAGGTGCAGGCGGAGATCGATTATCGATCGGCTGCACGTGTGTAACGTTTTAATCAAACAAGCGATGGATACTGACGCCGGCGGGACCCGTGAGTGCTGTGTGTGTGTGTATGTGTGCTCAACGTTTTCTCGGGGTCATGTGACCGGTGGAGGATTTTTTTGTTGGTGTTGTTGTGTTGCCAACGTCGGTATGTTGATGTGTTCGCCGTAGGTATTTTCCTGTAGTTACAATAGAGGTATATTTTGTTCTGTGGCCATCGTAGGTATTTTCATGTGACTACCATAGGTGTGATATTTTTTTCAACGGCCACCGTAGGTGTTTTCCTGTAGTTACCGTAGGTGTGATATTAAGTTTCCTATTACTACCTAAGGTGTTGTGATTTTTGTATCGTATATATTATTTATCTGTGACATAATAAATATAGCAATAAGACCAATGTCGATAATAATGTGGTCAGTTTAGATACCATGTGGATTTATTGTTTACATCGGATCTCTGTATATTTTTGGTTATTATTGACTATAGTGTTGTGGGTAAATAAAAAATAACGGCAAGTGTTGTTATGAAGTTATACTAGTCAGTCAGCATTAAAATAAGGATTCGTTTTATACGTCTATCAATGTATGATTAATTGTATATAGTTATGCGGTAATTAAAAACATAAGTGTGTCTTGCTAAAGTAAAACTGTGGAGACATTTTAAAAATAACTGTGGTCTACGTATGTTTAAAGGAGGTAGCCAGTGCTAGATTATGTTTGTGGGGCTATCTTTTCTATTCTTATGCGGCCTAACTAATAGTGCAGTTCCCGTATAGTCTCTAGCGATGATTGTCGGACAAGCATCAAAGTAAAGTTGTATTTGTACACATCACAGTCCATTACGCCATACCGTAATTCCCCTGATAAATGACGCACTTATTACTGTGTTGCAATGGCTTCATTATGCCGCTTATAGTGTGACAATTAAATCATTCTGTTTCGGTCTAGCCGTTGGATTAATACGTGTGACATTTCAAAAATTAAAATGTATGATTCTCTCGGGAAAGTTAATTAGTTAATTAATTATATTTTATATCTTAATCTTTAAAAAACAATTACCATCGTATCTTTATCTTCGTCACAAATCTAAATTAAAAGTGCTAAAAATAGCATAAAGTTCCGTAACTCATCCTTTTTCTAGTATAAACACAATTTGCGTGTTCATAAAGGAAAAAGATCGTTGTTGTAAAATAACAAAAAGAAATTAATGCAATTGGGCAATGATAAATACATTTAACTTGTTAAATTACGCCGGTGATAATGTTAACAATTAACTTGTGTTTACTTTCTTAAAGCGGAAGTATGCCATGTTTACCGTTTGCGTGGAAACCCCATTAAGAAAGCGTTGCTAATGGCTTCATTCAATTAGGTCAAGCCAATACGAGATGACATTTGACAATCTTAATTGAAACTTGTGACACTTGTCTAAATTTGTGACAGTGTTAGTTGGTGCTAGGTCGGGAAATAGTGATAGCTGTCCGGATTTGTGACAATGTTTGTTCGACAAGGCTTGCTCGGGAGTTGTGACAGTAGTTTGTGACAATGCTGGTTGGAGTAAGGTACTCAGTGCTTGGAAGGAAATAGTGACACTAGTCTAAACTTGTGACAATGCTGGTTGGAGTAAGGTACTCAGTGCTTGGAAGGAAATAGTGACACTAGTCTAAACTTGTGACAATGCTGGTTGGATTAGAGCCCCCAATGCTAGGTTTGTGAAACAGTCTAGTCTAGCCTTGACCATGAGTACGAAACTTCCGGTCAGTAAGTCTGATATGGAGGAGGATCTAAACCAGATGTGGAATTTCTACTACCAGCTCAAGGCTGCCGTGTCGCCGGTAAGATGCTGTTTGTAGTTGTTGTTGTTTCCGTTTATTGTTCTTGTTGTTTTTGCCGTTTATGATTCTTGTTGTTGTTGCTGTTGTTGATTGTTGTAGCGTCTGATGCTGTTTTTCGTTGTTGTTGTTTGTTGCTGTTGATGATGTAGATTGTTGTTTTGTTGTTGCTGCTACCTGTTGTTGTATTATTGTTTCTGTTATTGTTATTTTCAATAACTGATTTATTATTCATAAGTAAAGATTAGAAACCCTATTGTTGTAAAATCATATCTGTAAAACTTAATTGGCATCTTTTATGTTTATGTTGGAAATATTTGTCCTCATCACAAAATCCATATGCTCTAGATAGGATTATGCTCAAGTTAATATATATGTTGCCTTAAAACCAAGTATATGAAGTCCATATATATTCTCAATGTTATATGCATTCAATATGCTCATGCTATATTCCCCGTGTTTAGGTTTTAGACGTCAGTGTGCTTAAAACACGGCGTTTAAAATTATAACTAAGACCTTTGAGTTACAGATATATAAGTAATAGCAGCAAAGCTTTATAGTTGTGAAAAGGTGTATATTAAACTGTTATTGAATTAAACAAAAAAAAATAATTTTGCCAGTGCCTGTAAATATCTTCTTAAACTATGTGACGAAAGGTTTGAACGACCCTGTCCATTCTGATTGCATCCTAGACAACAAATCGTTTTCTTTCTGGGTTTTTTTTTTAATCTGCCTACGAGAAACATGCTGAAATGTTCACCCTTTACTAGTCGAACGTCTCTCCTCCACCCCATCGCAATTATGTTCATTCTCCACTAACCAAATTCTCTCCCATCCCCCCTCACCCCTACTCACAAACACATACATACATCAGACTCATATCTCCAAACTTGTCTCAATGTCTGAGAGTTTTCCTTTTATTGACCGAATTCAGCACTAATGGCTTTGTATTAAAATATTCGGAAGTCATATTTATCCCTGGGGGGGGGGGGGGGGGGGGGGGGGCGTCTGCTGCACAAGTACATCTGCACGTTAAAACGAGTGATAAAATAATTCACCAACAAGCTGCTAAACTACCAGAAGACGCAGGCGCTGATGAAACTTTTTTGTTTTGTACACTAAGCCTAACGTGTCGCTTTATCGTAGCCAGATGTTATGTCCTTTTTGCCTGAAGATCGACACGTCATTGAATCTAACGTCATTATCAACATAACGTCATCATCGAGCGACAGACGTGTTAGATAATTGCCTTTGACGTCTCTTATATTTAACTGTATTATCTCGCTGTCAGGTATAGTGTCCTCAAATATGCAGATGTCTCTATTATTTCCAATTTTCATATATCGTCAATACCTCTAGTCTCCAAAGATGCCCAACCTCATGCTTGCTATATTAGACAGTGCGCTTTCAGCGGTATATGATGACAATGGTACAGAAAGTTGTCATTGTGAAGACAGGACAGTATTGACAGACAGCTATGACATAATCCTTGAAAGGAGGGAAGGAGGAGGTCGCACTGAATTATTTTCAGTGCTCACTTACCATTCGATTATACGGCCCTGAGAGATGAGTAGCTGATCAATGTATACACTTCATATTAGCTACAACACAACATGACACGTTTTTTCTCTCTCGTGTTTTTGTTGTTTTAATTAACTTGCGTCAGTGTGTATCCTCAGCATTAATACTGTCTTGTTTTAGAAAGCCATGCATGTTTCTGAAGCGTTGCATTTTTTAAGATTTTAATTTCATAACTTTAAGGTAAATGAAATAACTGCTGACAAAATATGCCGCGCGTGTGATACAAGTGTTTTGGTCAGCTACTAGACACAATCGACGCTATTTCAACAACTACCGCCAAAAGTGTGTATTGTTTTCACATCATCTAAATAATTTTTTTAAAATCCTTGTAAGAAAATAAATAATGTTGTGTATTATATTCTTTGTGTGTGTGTGGGAGGGGGGATGTAAGCGTTTGACACTGACATAAGACAAGTTGGAGTTTTCAAATGACTTTAGATTAATGTAAATAGTCAATGCCATTATGACGTATGGAAGTTGCTTCAGATTACGGTGAAATTACACGATCAAACATACACACATGTAACCTATATAGCCCGAATTTAGAAGATCTACGCTGCTTAAAACTGTGTCATTATTAATTCAACCGACAATAATTGTTCTCATAAATAACAATAGTTTTAAAACAGCAACCAGTCTTAAATAATTAATAACCTGTCTATCTTCAGACACGCTATGAAACTCCGCTGTGTATATTTTAAATATGTACTTAGACAATGTATCAGACACGACGGTCCGACGCCAACCCTTCTGGTACCGTGTTGTGTTGGTGTTGTGTTGGTGATGAACTTCTTCTTCTTCGTTCTTAATTATTAGTGTTGAAGGGGATCGAGATTTATCTGCCAGTGGGTTTGAACTCGAGACTTTGTTCGAATTTATCAACCATGAGCTTTTTGCCGACTCGACCACGCCTCCAACACAATTAAGCGTTACGTGTCAACTGGTTATGCGCCATTGAGGCCATTGACTCCGATTTCAGCCTGCTTTTCTTTTTGGATTTGCTTCCATAGCCTTTGTCCAACCAAGAACAAACTACAAGGCAGCAGTTGTTTAGTTTTGGAGTTGTCTCTCCTAGAAGAGTGGCTGTCCCCAGCTTACGAGCCTCATCTGCCCGAGGGTTCGAACTCGAGACTTTTCGGTTCAGCAACCATGAGCTTTACCGACTCGACCCCGCCTACCCCTTATGATGAACTGTATGTGGTCTTCTGGGCAGCGGTTCTCACATGGTGAATCTTGACCCTGGGGGATACATCTAACCTGGTATTTTTAAAACGTAAAGAAAAACCATCTGCTTTCATCCACATTCCCAAACCCCCACCAATACAAATACCAGACACGGTAGAATACAACACCTGTGGACTATTCCAGGCGTCGTCATTATCACCTGCCGTGCCGATTGATTGCTCAGCCTAGCTTAAGTTCCCGACACTAATCACATGACTAATTATCTTCCTCTATTACGAGAAGTCTTTTTCCCGACTTAATGAAGATTATCGGTTTTCGGTCTCAGCGTGCGATATAATGAAGAGCTATTATGCCATGTATGACGTCATATAGAAAATGAAACATAATACCTTCACGCATTACAGCAATCTTAAGCCTTACACGTACGTTCGTAAAACGTGAACTATGTACTTTAAATGTGGTGTATTATAGAAACGGTACTGACACAATCTAGTACAATAGACTTATTGTTTGTACTCTTCCAAGCCTTGGGACAAGTAGAGTTCACCTGTTTCTCTGACCTCGACATATGATGGGATTGTTAGGTCAGCACTACAACCAGCCACCTTTACTTTCCCTAACGTGAGTCAGGTACCAATCAGAGCTGAGTGGTCTCAGTAAGGTCCTATGTGACTCGAGTCCTGGATCCGAACGCGAGATTTTCGGGTTAACCGTCCAACGAGTCATAGTATTGACACATTAAATACAAGACAAGTATAGACAGATGAAGTATGAAGACACATAGCTTTGGACGCATAGAGTACAATATTAAAATAGTTCGGACACAGCATCGATGTAGCTGGTGTATTGCTTGAAGGATAGTGAATCTGTTAGCTGCAGTATGCTGTTAGTGAGACGTATTAGCATAATTGTTAACGTCTGCAGGAATTATGCAGTTTTGTTTAAGATTTTTATTTTACTTTAAATGTTTGTAAGCTTACGTCCCAAGTTCACGAAGCTATAACTAGAAAATAAAGTTGTATAAAATTTCCCGATTTACGTTGATTGGCTAAACACTTTTTTTTTTTTAATTTGTGCCAAAGATTCGAATGTGCATACATCATCATCTGTATTTAATGTTCCTAACATCACTCCATTCTCATAATACATCCTGTATTTCAATTCTTTCTTTTTTTTTTCTAAAATCTAAATCTTTTTTTAACACTGTTGATAACATATTAAACAAAAAAAAATCGAATTTTTAAATGCGAAGTCACATTTCTAACAGAAGACGACAAGAAAAAAAATGAAAGCACACAAAAATACAAAGCATTTAACTCTTCTAATCGAAGAAATTTTTAATAACACTCCTGACAGAATCGATACTCTGACACCTACCCGACCCGCCCTCGACCGTTAGCTCGCTGGTTCTCGCCCTGTTTCGCGAGGTAATGAACAAAGAGTGGTGTTGGAACATTTGGCGCGTGTCGGCTGTTCACTGCCATGTTGGTAATCACGACAACAGGGCAGGGACGTGGGGCGGTTCTACCGGAAGTGGTGTTTTCTCAACGATCTTAGGTTCAATTTACTTCAGCCGAAGGAAGAGTCGGGGAGGGGGGAGTTAATGCGTGATTCCCCCCCCCCCCCCCGGGTAACTTCGGTGTTAACTCTTCCCCCCCCCCCCCCCCCACACACACACACACATACCCATTCCTTCCGCCTCTTCAATACCGATTACAAAAATTGTGACGTAATTTCAGTGATTTCTAGTCGGTTAGCCGTTCCTATTCCATTACATGTACAATTTGGTTTACAGAAAAATGCTCAAACGGAAAACTGCGCAAACAGAAAAATGCGCTAATACTAATTCTACAAATACACTTTAATTTTGTCATGTATAGTGGAAAAGTGTTTTTTTATGCTACAATGTACATGCAGTCACTCTTTATGTCTATAAATGCTCGATTTAATAAAATAAAAATGCCCTTGCGCCCATTTTTGAGCGCAGTCTTCCGTTGCGCAGTTTTTGTTTGCGCATTTTACCGGTCACCTTACCATTTTACTATGCCACTAACCCGAAGCCTAACCCTTGCGCTAACCAATATTCTATTAGTTAAGGTTACCCTTATCGCTACAGTTCGTAGGTACGGCTAATTGACCAGAACCTTCGCGTGAAGTTTGAGATCACTCGGTCATTAGATTAAATGATTGAAACAGCCATTTTTCTAATTAGATGTATGTTTAAATAATTGCTTTCGTGATTAAAATCACCAAGTAGTCGTTATAATGCCCGCCCCAGGGTGTTATGCTGCGGTTGTGGGAGAGGGGAGGGAATTATGGTGGATAATCAGTTAATTAAGCTAAGTGGTTTTTCTAATATTTTATAAATCTTACCCATGCTCACAAGACATTATCAGTAATTAAGTTTATATATATTTTGTTTCTTAAATATATTTTTGTATTAGAATTATTCAATACTTTGATAAGGGGAGGGGGAGGGGCTAAAGTGCGCAGTTTGTTCCTAGGGCACTTATAGTAGTCTCAGTATCGTACTTTTGGCGAAACGAAACATCGAGAGGAAAATAAAAACTACAAAACATTAGAGGAAAAAAAACATCAACCTTGCAAAACGTTCAAGAACAAAATCGGCGTAACTAAACATCGTGGGGAGGGGTTGTTAAAATTAATGAAATCGACTTAACAAAACATCGGCAAGTGACCATGAGCGTAAAAACCTCAACGATCGGAGGTAACACCCAGTCTTCTTTCCATCTTTGTATCAGACGCCATTTTAACTGGAAAAAAATAATTCAAAACATTCATATCATGCTAAACAATGTTTCTTTGTTATATTTTTGATCCAACGTTTCTATTTTTAAGATGCATTTCCTGTAACGGTTTCTATAAATATTTAGCAGCACGATAACATATAACGACGATAAAATGTATGTATGTATTGTAATACTATTTTGAGACGCTATGATATATTTGTAGGTAAACTATAGCTATGAACTATACAATAATTTTCTGCAGACAGTAATCATGCTATGAATATGGCTGAAAGAAGTTTTTTTTTTAGTTTTTTACTTTCTCGTATATACGTAGTATAGAGAAAGTATTGTAATCGTGCAAAAAAAAAAAATCGAGATTTTTACAAATCTCGACGTTTTACACCTCACTGATACGGAAAAACATAATTTTGCAATCTTGTCCGTATGTCTGTGTGTGTGTGTGTCTGTCTGTCTGTCTGTCCGTGTGTAAACACGATAACTTGAGTACCGTTACAGCTAGGTTGATGAAATTTCATATATAAGTATTTTATCAAAATCGTAGATCCGTATCAACTTTTGAGCGATTTCCGATAACCGGAAGTGGTACTTTTCCTACTTTGAATTTTTCAAAAGCCTATAACTTGAGTACTATTTCAGATAGATAAATGAAATTTCACATGTAAGTAAAAGATCTAATTCTCTACCTTCTGTTAAATTTTGAGTAATTTCCGTTGACTGGAAGGAGTAATTTACGCTACTTCCGATTTCTCAAAAAACTAATGTAAATTTTTAAAGTACTAATAATATTGCGCACTATTATACGCGTTTTTATTCGGCGTTTGCTTGGTGCGCAATGTTTTTTTTATGAGATTCTATTCTATTTTTAAAAGTTTAAGTATTTAAAATGGATTAAAAATCATAACTATATCCCCAGTTACCATCCCCTGTTGTTTTATATAAGAATATTCGAGAAAGTTTAGGGGAGATCACTCCCGGTTTATTTTAATTTGCTACTCAATTTTTGATATGCCTCCACTTGACATTTGATGAAAGTCGAATCGATATTTTCCAAAGTATGAACGTTGTGTGCTTTATGGTACCTTGTACCAGAGGCGTAGCGAGGGGGGGGGGGGGTGCGGACCGCACCGGGTGTCACCCCCCCCCCCATTTAGGGGGGGGGGGGTGACACCAAGGCCAAAAATAGTAAAATATAAAGAAAAAAATTTGAAGGGGGGGGGGGGCAAATCGAAAGTTCGAGGGGGGGGGGGGGGCGCAAATCGAAAATTGAAAGTTTGTCTCTGGGAAGAGTCGCTACGCCTCTGGGGGGGGGTGACACCCGACCTCGCTACGCCACTGCCTTGTACCATCGTTGTGCATCATATTGCGTCATGTTTGTTATACCCAATTGTGTCTATTCGTGTAATATTATATCTCGCTACTAATGAGATGTCCTAATTCTTTAATGTAATTAACCTTCATTAAGTGTTCGTATTTTTTTTTTTGTAATTGTTTTATTTAAAATTAAAAGGATGAAAATAGATCTTCAATGTTTTAGTTTATTTTTACAAAACTAAAATAGAATTTTAAAAAGTTTATTGCCATGAGCTGAATTAATACACTTTAAGACAAGAAAATTAACGTTTAAGCAAAAATTTCTTTACGTATCAGAAGGTTTCAAGAAAAGAAACAATAAATGCCTACTGTAATAAATTACAAACAAGAAATACGTTAAGGCAAATAAAAAAAATATAATCAAATCGTTTTTATTTTAGTTATAATAAACTTTTTGTTAGTTTATATTTCTTAACAAGAAATAATGAAGTAGGGTTGGCGGAGGGGGGGGGGGGGGGGGGGGAGTGGAGAGATGGCGATCATTTCATTTAAAGTTGTACACATTCAGATATCTTTGCCTTAGAGCCGGCTTAAACTACTCTCGCACAAAGAAAGGGCGAGAACTTGTTTTAATCAGTTATGTTGGATTTGCTTCCCTTGTACTGCGCAAATCCTCTGAAATTTTTTTCTCTTTATTTCCTTGTACATTTGTCTGAAACCAAAAACACACGTGTATATGTGTGTGCGTCAGTATAGCCATGACCTTTCCTGAAAAAAGTTTTGTAAATGGGCAGCAGTCACGTGTTTTTGGCGAGTATCACGTGATGATGGCTTTTACGATGTGGCTTGTGCATCTTTAACAAATTTACCAATGTTGTGTGTGGTTGTCAAATCATCAAATCGTACTCACTTTTGTTTTGCTTAATGTTACAATCATGGAACCTAATTTGCTGTTTAGCCGTACCCACACGCGTGAATCAAAGGCTAGTACTTTAAATAAATATTCTTCTAAACAGCTGTTTTAACGTACGGTACATATCAGTTATATTATAATACTCTATGGGTATGGCTAACCAAATATTTGCCTGCCTGTTAACACCAGCTGATACCACCTACTTTCATTACCTCCGACATAGAAGACTAGGCTATGACGGTACGGCTAGCTTAAAAGAACCCTCCTACATAACTAGCACCCTGCCATAACAAAACGGGCTTGCCTTTGCCCAAGATATTATTTAGTTACTTCGCTGCTTTATGTTTTACCCTCTTCACACAACTACTTGGGTAAATGTTAATAGACGCATAAAGGGTTAACTTCAATTTCGTTTATATAGTTGAGACAAAAAAACTAAATTTGTTTATACTTTATACTCGTTTTTAAAAGACTATCAGTATCTGAAAATATTACACGCAACTAATAATTAAGCATTATTAGCATCTTATCACATTTTATTTTTTTTAATAGGGCCTACTATTACTATATAGGGTCTTATTTAATAAGTTAATTAAAAATACGTATTGAAAAAAATAAACTACCTTTACTTTTAAATACTACTAAAGTTCAAAATGAAGAGCTTCGATCAAAAATTTTGTCAGTATGTAATATATTTATCAAATGCAAATTTAAAATAAAATTTATGTTGACTTATAAAGTTTAACTACATCCCAATTTCGCAAACAAACATTGCTTCTAATTTTTAAAAACAATTCTCGTGATGTATTTACGAGTTTCTTAAGTTCGCTTGACATTTGGAATTTATTTTTGTATTTTTTTTTCTGTTCTTGTTTTAAATGTGTATTTTTCAACTTGACGTCAACACAGAAAGAAGAAAAAGAAACTAGACATTGAGCTCTTTATTTCCGTCATCTCTAAGCAAACGTTATCCTAATCCTAAAAACTTGAGGTGTCTCAAATTTCTGGATCTGTAAAAACGATACTCGTATTTTTAAGAACAAGGCAGGGGGGGGGGGGGGTTCATACGTTATCGATTCAAGACGAGTTTAGAGGAGTTGAAATCGATTAGGTAATTAAACCGTAATCTTCTTAAAATTCGATATTCGTTTCGTTGAGCTTATATCGATTAGGTACTATAAGTCTAAAAATATAAAATGTGGATGTGTGAATACATATTTATTTATTTATTTACTAATATTACATACATCATCTAGTTTTAACAGGACCGCTATAATAGGACTATACAGCGACCATGAATTGTTAACCCCTGCCCCCCCCCCCCCCCCTCCATTCACCTGACGGGGACAGGCCGTAACTCGATACGATTAAAATTGGCGTCACAAGTAGGGGTGAAACGAGGTCGTAGACCCCCACCTGGGTATTCGGAGCGTGACACAGGGGCAGCAGAGTTTTTGTCAGGCATCTCTTCGAAGAAGTACGATTCCCGCCACCCCCCCCCCCTCTCCACCCCTAGACGAAAAAGAATTTATTTACAGAATATATACTTCAACCAGTGCCCCCCCCCCCCCCCACAGTACTATTTGGTGAGGTTAGGGACTAGGTTGGACAGTATATGTACAACATTCGATGGTTAGATGTTGTAACATTGTCGTTTTATTTGATGAGTTTTTATATTTTGATGGCGTTAAGTTTAAAGTTGTAGATTTTTTGTAGTATTATGGATGGGTGGATAGGATAGTGGATGGGTGGATTGGTTGATGGATAGGTAACTGGGTGTATGGATAGATAAATGGGTGTGTTCATGGATAGATGGATTGGTTGATAAATAGGATAATGAGTTTGGATTGGTTGATGGATAAGTGGATAGGTATGTCTATGGATAGGCATGGAACTTAATGTACCGTCAGTTCCATTACATACTCCGTATTCTGTGTCCAGCGAAATACAGTACCCAGCAGCACCAAACTTCTAAAAATAACCCAACCCCTCATTCCTTACTCCAATTATTCTTACGGATTTTACAGAATGTTTCTGAATTTTTTACCGCTTCCATTCTCGTTTCCTCTCAAACCACCGGTCAGTTATTTAGCCTTAACCCCCACCCCACCCCATCATTTAAATAATATAATAAGCTTATCATATTTTCACCTCCACCTCCCTGCTCCTCATCACCCCCCACCCCCTCCCCTTACCTCTTTAATCCTCCCATCAATTTCCCTATTCTTGTATTGCAGTCATGTTTGCATGTCACGAAAAATCCCCGGCTTCTATCCTCCTTTCTTTTTTTACTCACGCTAGCACCCCGCTCCCCATTTCACCCCTCGTCTTGTTCCCGTTGCGCATGTCACCTGTACAAAGACTCGCTGTGATGTAGCTACTGGTATCGGTGTGTTCACCTCGGGTAATATTTGGATGATAAGTGCGCAGGACAGGATATGGGTAGAAAGAATTGCAAAGGTACCGACGTCAAACTTCACTAATATTAAGCATCAACCCCCTCCCCTCCCCCCACAGTATACCTCCAATCCTCCTTGATCCCCCCTCTCCATAAGAGATTCAATCTCCTAATAATTGAAAATAATTAAATATGCTGCAGTTAAAGATGTTTTTTTTTTTTTTTACCGTCTGTGAAACTTATTTTGTATTAAAAATATATAGGGACGGCGTGGCCTAGAGATAGAGCGCTAGACTCCTAACTCGAAAGTCTCGAATTCGAATCCGGGTTCAAGTCAGGGCAATTAAAAGTTGACCACCTTCATATACCGAGGTCACAGAAACAAGTGAACTCCATACTACACTTGCCCCATAGACCGTCAGCTTCGAGAAAGGAACTTTACTTTATTAGGGCCGCCTACCCGCCACTATTAAAAAGTCTTCTCTATCACGGTCTTAAATCACCTAGCTATTTAAAGTACAACATCACCTGTTTTTTTAACGGTCCAACATCACCTGTCTATTAAAAATTAAGTGCTACCTTCCAGCGACCTACAAACGTGAACTACCATAATATTAAGCACGCTCTCATTGACATAAGTGTTAATTACACGACCCTATTGTATTCATGAATACAAGTACCATCATTTAATGAAGATCAAATTAGCATAACAGACACAACGGCTATCACATAACCATAGACAACATCAAGTATTTTAAACAGTCCTTTACCGTTGTTTTCTTCACATTAAAGTAAGTAAAATCTTAGAATATACATCTTGTGATTTTTACCCATACTTTTTAAAGTGACGGATATTTAGAAAAAGTTGTGTTCGCAAAGCATAGGTATATTCAGTATTCTGTATGAGATTGCTTTAGTTTATATGAGAAATAAATACTTGTAAAAAAAATAAATGACAATTGTCTGAAATGCTATATGCAGCTGAAACGCACATATGCCCAAAACATGTCCAGATACCATATTGAGTGTTAAATGCCATTAAAGTTTATGTAATCGAACCCATCAAAGCTACAAAAATCAGCTGTGCTTGAAATGTTACTCAGACTAAACAAAAACACGTATTCCTATTTATGTTTATTTTGTTTACGTGGCTTCTCGCTTAATTGGGGTTTCTGTGAGCATAAAATATAGAAGGTATGTCCTTTCATCTTTACCCTATTTGTACATGCTCGTAGCAGTAATGTTTTATCGTATCACCCGCTGGGAGCGTGTATTTTCATCCACTCGTCTGAGAGAGCAGCTTTTCCCCTTGTTCACCCCCACTCTCGCCTTGTCACCCCTCATCAATAGACTCGTCCGCGGTGATGGCGGGGCCGATTGTTCTTTTCGTGACCGCAGCTGACGACGGTACGTGCCCGGTTTACCTTCGCCTACCGTTGGATTAGCAGACGAGAGCTGCGTCATTAGGGTTCCACGATGCCTCCAATTTAAAATTCTCCTCCTTCGCGGATTTACTTTGAACGTCCAGCTCTAACGTTAATTTATTGATGTAAGAGGAACCGATAGGCTCACGACCCCCATGCCAGTAATTTCTTGCCTCGTCAAGAAAGGTCAACCCAAGTCTTAACGAAATGTGTATAATTACTCACGTGGAAAATTGTGTGTAGTGTTCCTTTTTGGCCAGGAGTTTTATTTTGATATCGTGGAATTCGTATGTTTATTTCTGAGAGGGAAAAAAAATTAGACCTCTGCTAATTTCTATGTGCTAATGGTAATCGTCGGTGTAATTTAGATTCGATACGTGGTTGTGGTTTATGATTACAACTCTGCATTGTCTTAATGTCAGTTTTCATTTGAGTTTTCCCTTAAGGAAAATATTGGATTTGACATTTGTATCATGTTCGTATTGTTAATATTATTTAAAATGTCATACTTAGGGATGGATAGAAATTATATCGATATATATATATATATATATATATATATATATATATATATATATATATATATATATATATATATATATATATATATATATATATATATATATATATATATATATATATATATATAATGTGTGTGTGTGTGTATGTTTGTGTATAAAATGTGTTTGTTTGAGTGTGTGTAATGTCAAGAATGTTATTCAGCGGGGTCAAGGTTAATTAAATGTCAAAGTTTAAGATTACGTAAACACGAAAGGCTGGTATTTGCTAAATTGGCACAGCCCTCGTTAGATAAAAAAAAAAACAACCTCCGCTCGTTCAGTACGTGAGTTGGTCGATTATTCTAGCTGATTTGGCTGAAATTTGAGGAGACGGGCGTGAAATGTTTCACTTTCACCCTGGCCTGAGTCGTTGATGTATTGAGACAAGTGGAATGGTAACGTCACATTCGTATATTTTAAAGTGCTGCCTTTTTTTTTCTTTAAACTGTACCCTCACTTTATCAAATAAATGGCATCGTTAATTATATGTTGATAGATATATATATATATATATATATTAATAACCCCTATTACTCATCACACCTCACCCTTATGCATAGCAGTAGCCCCAACCAATGAGAAGGCAACTTTAACTCAGTCAAAAGCTATTCTGTATTTTATTTTTCAAAGAAAAAAAGCCATTTGGTAATTTATTTCTAAAAGAAAATAAATGTCTTTAGCCAGACTCTAGCTGAAACTGATACTCTTGTTTTGTTGGCTTAATTTATGGATACCACGACGTTGTAATGTGAACATGTTTCCGCTTGTTTCAGTAGTATGTTCGTGTAGAGAATTAAAACCTACCCCCAACTCTACGTTTATTCGCTAAACAAGCAGCAGATTAACGACTACTACCCGGACGCAATCTCTAACACTAATCGGTCCCCAAATATGACCCTAACACTTAACAAAGCCCTAAAAATAACAGCCAAAAACACCCACCCAACAGTGAATATATCCCGAACCCTAACACTAATCGGTCCCTAAGTATTACACTAACACCTAACAAACACCTACCCAACCGAGAACATAGACCTTTGTACCCTAATACTAATCCTAAACTTACCATAAAATAATGTTTTGAAAAAGTGTTATTTTTCACATAAAATTTTCTATCACAATGTAATATTTTATTTTACCGACATGTTTCGTTAGAACATTTCCTTTATATAGGCCATAACTATTAAATCTTTTTATTAATTTTAATTTTCAAATGTAATAAAAGGTTGTTTTTTTTCAAGTAAAATATCTTTATAGATAATGGACGGGAGCCGGACGTTTTCCCGAAAGACACTTGCCCGAATGCCGTTTGCCCGAAGGCCGAATTCCCGAATGGACACTTGCCCGAATGCGACAAATGCCCGAATGGACACTTGCCCGAATGCGACAAATGCCCGAATGGACACTTGCCCGAATGCGACAAAGGCCCGAATGGACACTTGCCCGAATGCGACAAATGCCCGAATGGACACTTGCCCGAATGCGACAAATGTCCGAATGCCACTTGCCCGAAGGCCGTTTGCCCGAAAAATTTAAAAATTGAATAAAAAATTATATAACCAAATAGGCGTTTATAATCAATTCAAGTTTGAAATTTTGATAATCAACACAGTTTCAAGCATACAATCAAATTTGCTTATATTTTTAAAATTTAGCTTTTATTATTTTTTTGAAATATGAGAAATTGCCGTAAAAAATGTCTTTATTCTTCAATAAATGTGAGGTGATGTTGGCGGCGGTATCTTAACATTCTTTTGATGTAAGTTTTGACCACCTTGTGTAGCCGACGTGTTGCGATGGTTTATAGCGTTTATGACACGGTGTAGACGGCGCGGCGTTTTGCAACATTGAACAGAGGCGCGTTTGTTTGGTTTATCTTGTTATGCTTAACTCCGGTGGTTCATTCAACAAAAGAATGAGGCGGGGCCTAGGCGGCGAATTAAAAAACTAATGTTAGTCTTTTATGTTTGATCTCTATTTAAATACAAATTAATTAATAATATCTTCGTGTTAGTATATCATATTAAATATTTTCCCTTTATTTTTGTTAATATATGTATTGTTTATCAAAATTTCAAATTTAAATTGATCACGAATGACTATTTGGTAATATTTTATTGATAACATTTTTCGGGCAAACGGCCTTCGGGCAAGTAGCATTCGGGCATTTGTCGCATTCGGGCAAGTGTCCATTCGGGCATTTGTCGCATTCGGGCAAGTGTCCATTCGGGCATTTGTCGCATTCGGGCAAGTGTCCATTCGGGCATTTGTCGCATTCGGGCAAGTGTCCATTCGGGCATTTGTCGCATTCGGGCAAGTGTCCATTCGGGAAATCGGCCTTCGGGCAAACGGCATTCGGGCAAGTGTCTTTCGGGAATTTGTCGTAGACCCATAATGGACGTGTTATTTCGCATAATAAGCAAAATATGAATGTACTTGAACATAATTAAGGCCATTGCGATGATTAAAGTCGTGGTTCTGTTTCCCAATGATGAAAGCAGAAACACGCGAGCAATTAGAAAGCATTAGCCCGTTTAAAATGAGAAAATAATCTTCCTCTACGCCTTTTCAAGTCTCAATGGCGCATAGGCCATTTACAGCATCTGTCCATGCTTTAATGTCCTTTAGTTGTCGTGTTTTTTTTTTTTTTTTCATTTCTTTCCAAAATGTTCGTGTCTTTTTCAAATTCTCTTCGCCAGGTGTTTATATTTCTTTCTCATGCTCGTTGGGATTCTATGATATGCCTTGTCTGATAAAGTAAAAGATTCTACTGCTCTTCCAAAATAAC
This sequence comes from Physella acuta, assembly GCF_028476545.2. Taxonomy (NCBI): domain Eukaryota; kingdom Metazoa; phylum Mollusca; class Gastropoda; family Physidae; genus Physella; species Physella acuta. The sequence goes on along the minus strand of NW_026732066.1, from coordinate 167,682 downwards.
AGATCTATTTTCTCTTAGGCAAAATTAGTTAGCCGTACCTATACATATATCTAGCTAGCTAGCCTCAGATGTAACAACGAAGGTTGAAATATCAGCGATTACCGGTAGGATAATCTGGGTTTGACTAATCAATAAAAACCATAAAATGTATTTAAACTAAACCCGGATATCCATTTGTGTAACATCCACCGCCGTCAAAGAAGGACAAACTGCCGTATATTTCTATCCTAATTCTGCACTAAGTTCGTCGATTGGGAATTTCCGTACCACATCCGGCCCACACAGCGCGAGGTCTGCTTTGCGCACCGCAAAGTACCGGGTTTTCCCGGAAACTGCTGCTTGGTTTTATGTGTAGATGGTGGTTTTAATGTCGGGAATTTGGAAGTGCTGATCAAAGGATGTCTTAATTAATTTACGTCATTCTTAAAGTGTGTGCCATGTAGCATAAAAAGTGGAGTACGTCGTTAAAGATTAATTTAATTGCCGAGTAAAGATCATAAGTGTAGTTAATTTTAGATGATAGTAAATCTATCTGTCCGTCTGTGTGTCTATGGATATGATAGAGTATGGTGTGCATGCCCATTAAGTTTGATGCTGCGGGGTGCAAACGTCTAAAAAAAAACGAACGTTCTGTGTCACCTGTTCTAGAAGATGCATACACCTACAGGTGTTTTCTTGTTTCTATATGAGTGAGCACTAATTTAGCGCGAGATTTTTTTTTAAATATGCAAAAAATAGATACAAATAAAATAAAATAAAAACGTGTGCGATAGGCTCGATTAAGAGGATGGGTGTTTCTAAAAATAGCTCATCTTGTGCCAGAATGGGGGTAAAAAAACATTGTTGACAATCCAACACGATTCTTGGAGTTTCTGTCTCCCGAGTACTCGGAACCAACTGGTGCGAAGATGAAAGGCGCTGCCATTTCACGTCTCACTGAGAAACTTTTTCTTTACGATTCTAGAAACATCTCCCTCGCCCCAACCCCGCCCTCGCTATTCTTTCAGTCAGTTGAAATGAAATTAAGTTTGACGACGGTCTGGGAGGGGGGGCAGTCTTGTCTAACGATGTTGTAGCACCACGCGAACTTTGCGTACTGTAATTACTCATCAGTTCGTTAAGCTTTAACACCCCCCCACCCCCTTCTCTCACCATCCGACTCGTCAAGTCTGATGGTTAACAAGCCCTCGTGGGCTGTTTATTTTCTTTTCTTTTTATCGATTCTGTTTTTCAAAGAAACGTTCTGGTTTCATGTGTGTTTGTGGAAAAATGCGCTCAGGAACTTGTCCAAAAGTTGTAGGTAGTATATCATATAAAGATAGTGGTATATTAATGTAGGAAGTAATATACAGTGTTATATCAGTTGTGGTTATTGAAATGTAAGGCATGAGCAGGGATGTGTGAATGTTATTCACTGGTCTAACAGATTTTCAGTGGTGTATCAGATATAGGCATGTTATATGAAAGATATGCGCAGGGTTATATCAGTAACACGCAGTGGTAAATCAGATTTAGGCATTCGTATGTTAGATATAAAGAGTTGTAAAGTATAAATAAGAAATAGTATTACCGAGATAGACAAGCATAGTATTTAACACATGCAGATATTTCTATATTACATGTATTATTTTATAAGTCAATAATGTGTGCGCTAAACTAATATGATAATATGTGTTGAATACCTGTAGAGAAAATATTGCCACTGTCTATTGGACTATAATGCCTTTGGAACAAGTAAGTCATGTCATCTTTGGATGTGTACTAGGTCACAATAGTGTGTATTAGGACAACCGGTGTGTAAGCTGTGTAAGTGGATTCGACAATGGGATTCTAATAGAAAATTGAAAGTTTTCTAAATATAACAAAAACATGGTGGACAGTATGGAGAACTTTCGGTACAGCTCCAGGCTTATTCGTGTCCAGGTAAAATTTTGTTGGTCATATTTGTGTTTAAACATTGGTGTTGTCTGTGTTTTAATGTGTTATTTGTGTTTAAAATACCAGTTTTTGTATGTGTTCAAACGATGCTATTGTATGAAGTTAAACACATAAAATCTCCTTCACTAATGTTTATGTCATTCACATACTTCTTCGTTTTGTCCTGTGTTTTCACAAACTTATCTATTTTTAGCCCGAGAATAAGGGATATCACTCTAACCTTTAGTATGGTTTGGTTATCGTCCATTTTTTTTTTCAAATTATCTAATTAAATTTCACTGTATTTATTTGATGGCTATCCTGCTAGGCGTTCATTTTACATTGTATATCCAACATTCTCCTTCACTGCTGTCCTAGGTTATGTTTCTTGAACTGATCCATTCTATGTTTGACTTGACTTCATGCTTTGAAGTCAGTTTGTGAGATAAGGGCTGCAGCTGCACTTCTCCACTGGACTTAGCTTTTGAGCAGCTCTCTTTAGTTGAGCTCACGTAAGCTCCGCGAGCTCAGCTTAAAATAAAAGTTATTTCTAGTATTTTTATGGAAAATCAAAAGCACCGCATATTACATATCAGCTCCCCGTGAAATAATTTCATGTTTCGTTGGGTTTTTTTTTTAACATACTCCTCTTTCTCCCCCCCCCCCCCCCCTTTCCTTCCAACATTCATCGAAGCTGAGGTTTTAACGATCGCGGCACAGAAGATGCAGGTAAAAATAGCCAGGTGAGGTGTAGTTAACGCACGCAGGCAGAATGAAAATACCTGGTTGGTCGTATAGTTACAGGTTACGTCTTCGTGATTATTGGCTACAAAAAGAGGTTCTCAACGTGGTACACTACGGAACCACTTGTACTTGTACATGCAACTTGAATTTTCAACAGCTTTTTCTCGTGTACACACACTCACACACACACACACACACACACACACACACATATATATATATATATATATATATATATATATATATATATATATATCGTTCTATCGCACTCCACAAAGTTAATGTATACTAAAAAATTTATATATTTATATGTATACGACGACATGGTGTATACACAGCTATTTTCGTATGTGCAGCCACCTAAGCCTAGATCCTAATCCTGTTTGGCGATAATCCTAACCCACACAATAATACTGACGATAATCCTAACCCACACAGTCACATTGACGATAATCCTAACCCACACAGTCACATTGACGATAATCCTAACCCACACAGTCACATTGACGATAATCCTAACCCACACAGTCACATTGACGATAATCCTAACCCACACAGTCACATTGACGATAATCCTAACCCACACAGTCACATTGACGATAATCCTAACCCACACAGTCACATTGACGATAATCCTAACCCACACAGTCACATTGACAACTTTTGAAACAATAGCCTGAGTATGTAACCATTGTCTCCATCTTATGCACCCCCCTCTTCCCCCCCCCCCCCCCCCCCCATCCCCCTTACACACACCACGTAAACAAGAATCGTGTTCCTTTATTCCCCCACTGGGGACACCTGCATCAATGACATACGTGAGTGTGGGGGGGGGGGGGGGAGGGGCAGTGCGAGTATTAAACACAGAGCTAACCCAGGGATATTATATCGATGAGCCACGTGGTTTATTATTCACAGGTCGATAATTGAGATTTTTTTTATGTCATGTGACATTGTCGAGTTAGATATAGGGGTGGGGGAGAGGGGATCAAACGCGGATGTGGAGTAAATATTCGTGGGGGTTGTAATTGGGCGCGCGGAATTATCGAAGTCGAGCAAAATTTAATAGATGCGCATAAAAAAATGTAGAAAATACATGAGGGGAATCAATAATTAAAAAAATAATTCTTCAAGATGAAATTTTCATTATCTGTGGGTTTTCTCTTTAATGCTCGTTGAATTAAATTAAAGGTTGTTTATACTTTAACTTTTTATTTTAATATTTGATTGATAAATTTTGTATTTTTTTTTTTTATAAAATTGAAGGTTTATACTTTAAACTTTAATATTTGATTGAGAAATATAAACACGTAATATAACGAAACGCAGTTTTCTTTTTTAAAACATGTACTTTGAGAAATGTTTTTAAATAATACCAACTAAAAAAAAATCCGGCAGCTGCTATAACATTGGCTAACAAGTACGCAATTACCCAGTATTTCAAAGGTTGAACAAAATCAATCGGCAAGGATTCTAAAAATAAAATAAAAATCTTCCTAATTATACCAGCGACCTATGCCCCGGAAGCAAATGTCTGGCATGCTCTGCAAACAGACCAACAGATAATTTCCGTGTTTGCCCTGCTGGCTTGGATGATGGAATTTCTTAAGCAAATAAAAATGGCATTAAAATTTTACATTTAATAAACGGGGGTGACGAGAATAGCGGAGGGTGAAAGGAAAAAAATGGCGGCTATGTCAACATAGGCCGGAACAAATCCGGCGTTTACGAGCGTAAAATATCGATACAAATTTTGATGAATGAAACTCGACGGGAGTCACGTGGTAGGGGCGGAAACAAGATTAGATTCAATTATTCTATAACTATCGGGTAATCCCGGTGCAATTAATGGTGTAATGGGATCATTACCGGGATAACAAGGGACTTCCGGTTTCGGTTTTTTGACGGATGGGGGAATGGCTGTATCAATCTACAGATAGGTCTAGGGTTGCGCGTTTGCCGCTTTTTGGAGGTGAATGCGGGTGAGAGTGAAACTTCCGGTTGAGGTTGGGTGGGGTAGGATGGTGAGACGAGGTGGTGGGGGGGTTCACCCGAGGGTTAAAATATTACCTCTGATAATTCACCCTTCCTTCCAGTTACCAGTATTACAAATCAAGTACAAAAAAATATAAGATTTTTTCCCCTTATGATTGTAAATGTAACTTAAATTTATTTGTCTCAAGTTTTCTTTATTTTGTAAGATGCTTTCATCAATAATCGTCTTTAAAATTTTCTATCCCTCCCAATAATTGTTTTTTTTCCTAACATTTCTACATTGATTTTTTTTAACCAATGACTAAACATTGTATCTCTGAATGAACTGCCTTGAACCTTAAATCGTCAACACACACATACACACACATTCCCACACTCAGACATACACATACATACACACACACAGATCTTTCGGCTCCGGTTGTCTTTTAGCTTGAAGGTACTTTACTTCAGGGTAAAATGTTTGGTTAAAAACCAAAAATCAATATTTCTGTACTTCCCTGGGAAAGTTTTCATTTAATACCCCGTGTCTGCCGTTAGCTAAGTTTTTACAAACCCCCTTGGGGTCAACTTTAACCCTGAAGGTTAAGGTCGAATAGTGAATCAGCTAGTAGCACAGTTGTAGTCACATCAAATGCACTTAATACTTTTCCTGAACAGTGAATAGAATAAACTTCATCTACCATACGGTCAGACCTAACGCAGTACATAAATTATATTTTTAGATCAGAAGCAACCCTGGGGTGTAAAGTAAAGCTAAAAGACAGAGAGAAATATTTCAATGACATTCTTGACAAAAACCAGACACCTCGTATGCCAAGTTTAGTGTCAAGTTTTATCAAAAGTATTTTTTCTTTGGTATCCCACCTCACATCCACCCAACCCACTAAGACTAGGGTAACAGGAAAGCTTAAACTAACTTTAGTTCTGTGCTAGTTGTTTACATGTTGAAACCTGGAGTTGAGATGTACGGTAAATAAAATTACCCAGCTCGCTGTAGATAATAGGAGCCTGTGGATCTTTAAAATCTCTTGATCACCAGCATTGTTACTAAACAGGGCGTGCGTTTATTTATTTTTACCAAACTTCATTCAATTCTCTGGTTATATTTTGTGTTAAACGATTCTGAAAATATTGTAAACATAAATTTGAGGAATGTAGGACTTGTTTTTATTTTCTCTTTCCCTCTCACGCACGAACTCTCCCCCTTCCTGCACATACACACACTCTCTCACACACTCTCTCACACACTGTCTCACACACTGTCTCACACACTCTTTCTCTCACACTCACACACTCTCTCACACATTTTACCTAAACAGTTCAACTCAATTTATAATTAAACCCTAAACACAGTTACAAGGTAGATGCAACTTAATTACAACTTTAATTCAACCACAATTCCAACAACTCCAAAACCCAATTACAACTACAGCAACATTACTATAGCTACATCGACACAAATACATCTCACCATTACAACACGACAGCAACCACCTCATAAGAACAACTCCACACCCCAACTATGACTACAGCAACATCACCACAAATACATCTCACCATTACAACACCACAGCAACCACCCCACAACAACAACTCCACCATCCAATTACAACTACAGCAACATTACCACACATGTATCTCAACATTACAACACTACAACTACAACTCCACAACTACAACTCCACAACCTAATTACAACTACAGTAACATCACTACAGCAACATCACCACAAATACATCTCACCATTACAACACGACAGCAACCACCTCACAAGAACAACTCAGCCTCCAGACACGACCGGGTCCCTAATTTACTAGACACCAGGAATGTCACCCCCCCCCCCCCCCCCCCCCCCTCCCGCCCATTATGAGACCGATACTCCCCAACAAGGGCGCTAATAAAAAGAAAAGTTCTCAGATGACACCTTCTGGATGGTTCTAAACCCGAGTTATATTCAGATCTCTCCCCGGCCCGGGGCTTACGGGCCATAAATCTTTCTAGAACGTTCATTAGTGCTCGCTACTGTAGGTCGTGGTGATAGCAGGGTGATACTGATCATTTGGATGGTTGAGGGAAAGGGGGGGGGGGGGGGGTTCGAAACATTTTGTGCTAAATCTGATTAATGCATATACGTGTAACTATATTTACTTACATTTAACTTTATTCTTAGTTTTGGTTAATTAGTTAATTTTTAATTAAATTGTTATTGACCATATCTTCTTGTTAGTAGGTTTGTTTTCTGTTATACTCTCAATAGCCATGCCATATATATATATATATATATATATATATATATATATATATATATATATATATATATATATATATATATATATATATATATATATATATATATATTCATTTACCAAGCCAAAATATTAACCTTTACCCTTGATCTAGGCTTTCACTCATATTCTATCCGTCACTACCGACTTGAAAGCAGATAATATCGGTTTAAATGTGGACTTCACAATCACCATAACCTTAACCGTTATAGTGCTGTTATCGATTCAATCAGCCATGTAGGTACGGCAAACCAATAAATACTGTTATGCATTCGTTGTTCTTTTGAAATGTGCTACTGTCATAATTTAATTACTAGTTCGTTGTTTTTTTTTTTTGTTTTTTTTTTACCTTTTTCAAACTGTAAATAATTGGATTATGTGGTATATAATCCTAGTACCTCCTTTACCTTAAATGTAACACCACGTACCAAAAACTAAGACAAGTTAACGTACGAAACTCAAGACTTTCTGGTTTGTGGTCTCGAGTTCTACTTCTCAACCACACCGTTCCCTCCCCTTAAACCAGTAACGAAAACAAAATAAAAACGCCACGTCTTTATTCCAAGCTGTTTGTATTTCCAGCTTGTAGACACAACTGAGGTTTTTTGTTTCGTTTATTCCCAGATCTGTCTATAGATAAAGTATTGATCCGGGTTTTTAATTAACCTGACAAGACCTTGTCGGCTGTGGATTAATTACTGATTAAACTTTGGCTAATGAGGTCGGGGCTTTGATTAATGGAGTCCGATTTTTTTTAGTGAGCTCTAACCGGGTTAATATTTTAAAAGCTACCCACCCCTCCCAATACACCTAACCTACACCTCCTACACACTCACCACGCAACCTACCACCCCTCCCAATACACCCAACCTACACCTCCTACACACTCACCACGCAACCTACCACCCCTCCCAATACACCCAACCTACACCTCCTACACACTCACCACGCAACCTACCACCCCTCCCAATACACCCAACCTACACCTCCTACACACTCACCACGCAACCTACCACCCCTCCCAATACACCCAACCTACACCTCCTACACACTCACCACGCAACCTACCACCCCTCCCAATACACCCAACCTACACCTCCTACACACTCACCACGCAACCTACCACCCCCCCCTTCCCAATACACCCAACCTACACCTCCTACACACTCACCACGCAACCTACCACTCCCTCCTAATACACCCAACCTACACCTCCTACACACTCACCACGCAACCTACCACCCCCCCCCCCCCTCCCAATACACCCAACCTACCCCTCCCACACACTCACCACGCAACCTACCACCCCTCCCAATACACCCAACCTACACCTCCTACACACTCACCACGCAACCTACCATCCCTCCTAATACACCCAACCTACACCTCCTACACACTCACCACGCAACCTACCACCCCCTCCCAATACACCCAACCTACCCCTCCCACACACTCACCACGCAACCTACCACCCCCTCAACACTCTCCTCATTTTCGTTTTTTCTACTCTTTTCTTATACTCCTCTTTCCATCTTTAGTATTCTCACAGTATTGAATCCTCCTTTCACATTTTTACCTGTTTCTTTCTTCCTTTCTTAAACTTTACTTCTCTTTCTACTTTATCCACCTCTTTTTGTCTAAAATACTTCCTTCACAATCCTATTCCAGTACTCCTTTTTTATTTTATTTTAGCATCCCCCCTCCCTCCCTCCCTCCCCCTCCCTCCCTCCCCCTCTGTAAATACCTTAAGGTATCTCACCTTAGCATGTGTAAGGCTGAGGTGAGTACACAATTCTACTACACCTGTATCAAGTTATTAAAACTTGATACATTTTAGGAATTTCGTAAGACAAGCGCTATAGTGTAACATTTTTTTTTAAAGTTTCTGATTCAAAATTTTTTTTTCTTAGGTTGAGTCAGACATACCCTTGATTACAAAAAAATGTTTAAACCCTTTAAAAAAAAAAAAAAAACGAAACCAGGCTACTATTTTCTTTTTATCTGCGTGTGGGTGCCTGCGTATATGTGTGTGGTTCTGTGTGTGAGTGTGTGTGCGTGTGTGTGAGTGGTTCTGTGTGAGTGTGAGTGTACAAATGTTGGGTAGAGCTGGCAACGCTCCCTGGGGATTTCACCAGGTTTTTTTTTTTTTTTTTGGATCTGAAATTCTGAGATTAGGTTAAAATATTGGCTCGTACCTGTAGCGTTAGGTAATGTTAGTAGTGTTTTGTTGTAGGTGTATGTTTGTAGGTATTACAGTTACCCGTGTGTGTTTTGAATGTCTGTTGTTTATGTTTATATGTGTGAAAAGTTAGTTTCGTATGTTATTTGTGTTTGTACGTTTGAATATGATTTTTTAAAAAGCTTTTATAAGCCACAAAATAGTTTGAATTTTTTACTACTTTTTATTATTTTTTATTTTTTGAATTGCTGACTGTATTTGTACAGATTACTATTTTATATTTTGTATATTGTCTGCAGTGGATTTTAATTATGGAAGCGTTTACGATTGGATTATTGTGTGGTTGTCTATCTGCATGTTTGCCTATGTTTTTTAATGTTTGATTTTGTATTTACGAACTGTATTATATATCGTGTGTCTATGCAGTGTGTGTGTGGGAGAGGATTAAGTTTTGTCAACGGGAGTGTGTCTGTACCGTGTCTACATGCACGTCATTGTGTCCGTGTTTGTGTGTCTGTGCAGTGTATGTACGTACCCTATTGTAGCACAGTTAGTGTGTCCATGCCGTGACTGTACGTATGTCATTGTGCCAGTGTTCCTCTGTGTGTCTGTGGAGTGTCTGTACATCTGTCATTGTGTCACCATTAATGTGTCTGTCATGTCTGTGTAGTTTCTGTACCTGTGTCATTGTGTCTATGTTAGTGTCTATATGCAGTGTCTGTACATATGTCATTGTGTTTGTGTTACTGTGTCTCTGCCGTGTCTATAAAAACGTCATTGTGTCTGTTCGCGTGTCTGTGTCGTGTCTTTACGTACTTCATCGCCTCAGTTATTAATGTGTCTGTGCTTCGTGACCTCTGTAAGACGATTGTCCTAAACCCTCGTGATATTAAATCTTCTTACTGTTCACCTACGCGACATCATAAGTCTGGAAAATTTCAAATTTCCCAAATCGATAATTATTTCTCTACCTGTCACAGAGGTAGAGCTAAAATCAAACGCGACACAGCCTAGGGCGATGATAAAATCAAACAATGATGAAAATCAAACAATGATAAAATCAAACAAACCACCACTTGTATCGGTAAACAAACTCTGGACAAAACACAACCAAAACTTTATTGATTTGAGAACACACGTGTGTTTTGGTGCGGCCAAGTGATCACAATTTTCACTTATACTTTTTTGCTTTCTCGCTAATTCTGATCTGACTTTTTTTTTCCTATTTATGAAAATAATTTGTATACAGCTTGAATAGAAGGCGCCTACTGTTACCGTAATTGAATAGGCCTACTTACTTAAGAAACATGGAATGATTTGCGGAAACTTCCGTTGCTTGACAATGGGAATTTCCATTTTAAAATGGGATTGACAAGGATAAAACGGGAATTCCTATTTTTAGCCTTCACTTTTCAAATCTCTTAATTGCATGATGTAATTAAATCGTATTTAGAGAGTGTTCATTTTTATATTACTTTTTGAATTGATGATCTCATTTTTAACTTCATTTGTAAGATAACAAAAATTATTGGTAGTAATCTAATACCGTTTTGTAACTAAACGACCCATAATATTAACGATGACAAATCATAATTTGAGACATAAAAAAGATACTTTTATTTTTTTTTTAAACTATTCAACTGCCCCTAAACTGGAACTTATTCAATGGCTTTCCACGATCATGTTGTAACAAACAGGTATGAACACTTAAGGTTTATGCTGGAAACTATATGTGCATGCTGAACATTATATGTGCATGTTGGACACTATATGTGCATGCTTGACAGTCTATGTGCTGTAGTCTTCTAAAGCACTATCACTCACTGTGTACACACTTAAACCAAAGCAGTTGAACACGCTCAACACTCATCCACTATCTTCAATGTTCCGTTGTCCGAACACCCCCTCGACGTTCTCATTATCCGAAATTACTTTGATGTTCCGCTCTCCAAACTATCCTCAATGCTCCATTATCCGAACTTTCCCCAGCGTTCTCACTATCCGAACTGTCCTCAATGCTCCATCATCCGAACCCTCCCTAGCGCTTTCACTATCCGAACTGTCCTCAATGCTCCATCATCCGAACTTTCCCCAGCGCTCTCACTATCCGAACTTTCCTCAATGCTCCATCATCCGAACACTCCCCAGCGCTCCCGCTTATCGAACACTCCTCAACACTTCCGCCAAGCCCTCCCCCTTCCACACGCTTGTAGCGTGAGTAATATTTGGCAGAAGTCTGAAGAAGCGCATAACGTTTTCTTTACGACACGAGAACTGGGGCGTTACAAATTAACGAGGTCAGCAGAGCGTGAGATTACCCACCACGAGAGCTCGTGTTGAAGAAGTGTGGGATTGATTGGGGGTGGGGGGGTCGGTGGCCTTCTTTATCTCAGTGTATTAGATAGCCAGTAGTAGGCTAGTGCTGGCCTTAGCTATACATCACCTACCCAATATTTTGACCTAGCCTGCCAAGTCAGCAGCTAAATATAGCTAGGAGCTAGCAAACATCTAGTCCTAACCAACAAACATCTAGTCCTAACCAACAAACATCTAGTCCTAACCAACAAACATCTAGTCCTAACCAACAAACATCTAGTCCTAACCAACAAACATCTAGTCCTAACCAACAAACATCTAGTCCTAACCAACAAACATCTAGTCCTAACCAACAAACATCTAGTCCTAACTAACAAACATCTAGTCCTAACCAACAAACATCTAGTCCTAACCAACAAACATCTAGTCATAACCAACAAACATCTAGTCCTAACCAACAAACATCTAGTCCTAACCAACAAACATCTAGTCCTAACCAACAAACATCTAGTCCTAACCAACAAACATCTAGTCCTAACCAACAAACATCTAGTCATAACCAACAAACATCTAGTCCTAACCAACAAACATCTAGTCCTAACTAACAAATAGCTGGCTCTAGCCAACAGCTAGCAATAGCCAACAGCTAGCTCTGGCTATCAGCTAGCCCTAACCAATAGCTAGCTCTGGCTATCAGCTAGCTTAGTCATCAATTAGCTCCAGTCATGCAGCCAGCTCTAGCTAATCCTCCTGATTGATAATTCTATATAAAATTAAATCTTTCGTTTCAACCTCGCCCATCAGATAATTTTGGTTAACATGTTCACATTTTGTTTTTAAGAAGTTAAAAGATTTTCGCATTCTCGCCCATCAGATTGTTGTAGCCTTTCAACTCTCAACTGATTAAATTCTTCGCAGTTTATCAACCTTTTATTATATTATGATAATCATATTCGTCTATCCTCAATTTATTATAGTTTTAACTTTACATTACATTACTAAAGTATGTAATAGTATTAGAGATGAGTTTCTTTCCCAGTGAACTTAAGTAAACTGAAACTGAAGCTAAATTCTTGCTTATATTTCTTTGATTGAGTGGCATCTGTATATAAGTGAAGACAAATTTTACAGAAATACATCTCAAGTTGTTTTAATTGTCTTGTTTTGTGAACGGACATGTCTTATACTGTCATTAAATAATCTTCGCAGAGGCGGCTTCTAAAGTCAGCCGGGGACGACCTACACAGGTCTATGATTATATATTTATTTTCTTAAAACAGGGTCTTGTTTAGAAACGTTCGTTGTCCCTGTTGTGAGGTGGTTTAAACGATCGTTACACTATGTTAAATCCTGGTGTGGGGGACAAGTAAAACTCCACACAGGCGGTTACCAAAATAAGCTATTGGTTGTTTGTGACTGGATAACATCGCTGGTACAGATATTATACCATCATTGGAGGTTGCCCAAAATAAGCTGTATAGATGACCTACATGGCACTGTTATTATACCATCTTCACATAGGCGGTTGCCTAAAATAAGCCGAGTATATGACCTAGATGGTACTGTTATTATATATTTGGGAAACACGGGGGTGATGTTTTCATGTCGACGAGCGGACAAATTCGATCCGGCACAATACAATACCACCAGGAATATCCGATCTAGGTTGAGTACTTAGGGTATGATCGATAGACGGTGTACAGGATCGTTTGGTGACAAGGCTAATCGATGGTTATTGGGGATGTAGGTTCATGACAAGTGTCTTGTAACGTTGTTTTTTTTTAAATACAAATTATCTCTGAAATAAAATGAACATGTGGATAGATGGATAGATAGATGGATAGATAGATGGATAGATAGATGGATAGATGGATGGATAGATAGATAGATAGATAGATAGATAGATAGATAGATAGATAGATAGATAGATAGATAGATAGATAGATGGATGGATGGATGGATGGATGGATGGATGGATGGATGGATGGATGGATGGATGGATGGATGGATGGATGGATGGATGGATGGATGGATGGATGGATAGATGGATAGGTTAGGTGGGTGGGTAGGTTAGGTGGGTGGGTAGGTAGGTAGGTAGGGTGGGTGGGTAGGTAGGTAGGTAGGTAGGTAGGTAGGTTGGGTGGGTGGGTAGGTAGGTGGATAGGTAGATAATTAGGTATATGTATACATGCATACACACATACATACACACACATACATATATTTACACACAGATAGTCGGCCTCACAAAAACCGCCACACAATGACATTTTGGTCCAGTCTACTGGAGTATTTAACAACAAAGAGTTTTCTTTTTTTTTTTTACAAACTTTAAGTAAACAAGTCTTTGTTTTACCTCATAAAAATAGGTCACCGTCGTGTTTACCGTGTTGGAGGTACTCATTGCCAAAATTGACTATTATCTACTTAAACACACGTTCATACCCTCACCGTACCTTTTTTTCTACCTGAAACAACGATTTCTGAAGGAAATAAAGTACAGGTATGTTAAAAGTATAAATTACCTCGAACATCTTTTCTTTGCACAATCTATTGATTGGGGGAAGCCTGCGAGCAAGCGGTCTTTCTTCTTTACTGACAACTTCTTTTAAAAGTTTCCTCTTCCACTGTCATTTCTTGTACGTCCGCGTTTTTCAGGTGATGATTTTATTTTCTCTCCCAAGTGTTTTATTTTTTGTTGTGCAGATTTTTTGTGTGATCTGAAGTTAAGTTCAGCGTAAGAGTTTCAAAACACTTCACGGGCTCTTGTTATTTTTCTATTATAATCTGTTTGAAAAATCTGCCGTTGTCGGTTTATGTTGTGGGGCTGCCAAAGTTTCTAATGAACCAGCAGGCCGCTCTTGACTTGTTGTTTTATACACGTTCTATTTTTACATTAATGAGAAGTTAAGCTCATTTACGTAGTAACTTGTTGATTCTTTATATAGTCGATTAAGTTTTAGAATTAAAAATAACCGACAAAGACTAATAATTAGAACAGTTATTCTTTCGGGAAATTTCTGTTCGTATTCCGACAAAAATAAAGATATTTTTTTTTTTTACAAATTTGATTATGCTTTAACATTCTATGTATTTTACTAAACCACTTTTTTTGTGTCATTGTTTTTAGGATAATTTGTTTCCTTATCTAAGTCTGACTATAATTTGTTTTTAGAAGATCCAAGTTTTTAATTGTCTTGTTTAGTTAAGTGATCACTGGATTTATAGTATTGTCACTGGGTGTCGTCTATCCAGGAAATCCCATACCGACTTCCTATACTTTCATATATGACCGTTTAAACGGGGTTTGCGATAAAACGGAACCCCATGATTTCCCTGAGAAAAGTCACAGTTGGGGGGAGAGAAAACATTTTTTTTCGATAGTCTGCTGGTGAATGGGTTAATTTTCTGCCATTATCCGATCGTCACTGGATCACGTGGTACGTGAGTACACCAGACGTGATCGTCTGCTCCGGTGAGCGCTTCCCCTCATTCACACGATCGGCCTCAGGCCGTTGAAACTGTGGTTTTGTTTCAAACTGTGATTTTTTTATTTTCAAACGGCGGTTGTTGTTTTTTTTCAAACGGTGGTTTTCAATACACCCTGTGGATTTTGTTAGGATGGTGCTACTTACTTGAATTCAGAGCAAAACTTATTTTTGTGTGCAAAAGGAAATTAACAACATTTCGTGGTAGTTGTGTTTTCATCGCTGTAGTGATATCTGCCACAGAGTTCAACCACCTGTATATTTCAATCGATGTTAAGAAGTTCCAGAAAAGTTTAAAACACTTTCCTCGAGTGTCGAGTAATTTTATCGACTTATGCAATTCTCAACCAGTTTTTTTTTTTTTTTTTGTTCGTTTCATCAAGGCTTTGATCATCAGAATATAATTACAACATTAACGAGTTTCATCTCAGTTGTCTTAAAAAAATAAACGACAAAAAGAATTGATCTTTTAATTAGTTTAATTAAACCCCCAACCCACTCGTCTCAATGTGGGCATCACGTCGTTATCTGCTGGTGGTAAGTGGTTTTTTAGTTTCTCACTTGGTCTCGCTAGGTTAACCCGCTACGGTTGACTGGGTCTAAACTAGGAATCATACAGTGCCGCTGTGCAAGACGACACCTTTAAAGTGTCTGACTGCGTTTGTAATTGTCTAATATAAATATTTAAGCTGTGTTGTGACACGACACCCCATAAATTAAGGTGTCTGATTGCGTTTAGAAAATAATCCACTTTGAGCATTTGAAGTCTAGTGTGACGGAGTGTATCATTAATCAATTAACGGCTTAGGTTTAAGAAGTCTGTAAGTTGTAGTTAACCTAACCCTCCTCTAGAACTTAGGATCTGTGTGATGTGGGTGAATGCGTGGTGCTAACATAGGATGTGGGTGAATGCGTGGTGCTGTGATGTGGGTGAATGCGTGGTGCTAGAACATAGGATGTGGGTGATTGCGTGGTGCTAGAACATAGGATGTGGGTGAATGCGTGGTGCTAGAACATAGGATGTGGGTGATTGCGTGGTGCTAGAACATAGGATGTGGGTGATTGCGTGGTGCTAGAACATAGGATGTGGGTGATTGCGTGGTGCTAGAACATAGGATGTGGGTGAATGCGTGGTGCTAGAACATAGGATGTGGGTGAATGCGTGGTGCTAGAACATAGGATGTGGGTGAATGCGTGGTGCTAGAACATAGGATGTGGGTGAATGCGTGGTGCTAGAACATAGGATGTGAGGGAATGCGTGGTGCTAGAACATAGGATGTGGGTGATTGCGTGGTGCTAGAACATAGGATGTGAGGGAATGCGTGGTGCTAGAACATAGGATGTGGGTGAATGCGTGGTGCTAGAACATAGGATGTGGGTGATTGCGTGGTGCTAGAACATAGGATGTGGGTGAATGCGTGGTGCTAGAACATAGGATGTGGGTGAATGCGTGGTGCTAGAACATAGGATGTGGGTGAATGCGTGGTGCTAGAACATAGGATGTGAGGGAATGCGTGGTGCTAGAACATAGGATGTGGGTGAATGCGTGGTGCTAGAACATAGGATGTGGGTGATTGCGTGGTGCTAGAACATAGGATGTGGGTGATTGCGTGGTGCTAGAACATAGGATGTGGGTGAATGCGTGGTGCTAGAACATAGGATGTGGGTGAATGCGTGGTGCTAGAACATAGGATGTGGGTGAATGCGTGGTGCTAGAACATAGGATGTGAGGGAATGCGTGGTGCTAGAACATAGGATGTGGGTGAATGCGTGGTGCTAGAACATAGGATGTGGGTGATTGCGTGGTGCTAGAACATAGGATGTGGGTGATTGCGTGGTGCTAGAACATAGGATGTGGGTGATTGCGTGGTGCTAGAACATAGGATGTGGGTGATTGCGTGGTGCTAGAACATAGGATGTGGGTGAATGCGTGGTGCTAGAACATAGGATGTGGGTGAATAGGTGGTGCTAACATAGGATGTGTGTGGGTGAATGTGCGGTGCCATCATCGACTATGTTACAAAAAGTTCTAATTAGTTTAAAAAATCACAGCAGGTGGCAGGTATTTTAATTATGTGACAGTAACCACCTGAGATTCAGATTTCATTTTGATTAGAAAGGACTTTAAAAACTGTTTAGGAATGCGTGGGCTGCATTGTTATAAATAGCCGTTATTGTTCTCTTGTGAAAAACCCACAATGAACTGATCAATTTACATTAACGAAAAGCGTATTTTTATTTTCAAAACTGGAAATTTGTTGAAGTATCATTTTCAATAATGGTCTCTCTTTTCTCCAACTCATATGAATCATTCATATTAGAACTTTATACACGAGAATCTCCAAATTCTTCGTGTAGAATGTAGTGGGTGTGTAGTGTGACCAAAATAAGTTATCTCCCCTGTGTGAGTCTAATCGAGTTGTCTCATCCTATCTTTGCCTCTGTCTTGTGCCATGGCCCCCAACTCCCTGTGACATTGCGGTTAAATGGTGGCACTTTTTATTTTCATCATTGTCTTTTAAGCTTTTACTTACACATACGATCTACAGTGGGTGGGGTGGGTGAATGCTAGTATTGTGAGGAAAAAAATACTTTTAGATACCAAAGTCTGTAATTTGGATTGAGACTATTTAGTTTAGAGGGATAAGATATGTTGCATTGGAATAAAACGTATATTTAGTAAGATATTGCTTGTTTTTATTACGTCTAAAGATCGCTGAATTTGTTTTTTTCTTTTTTAAACAAATTGACTTTCGTTTTTTTTTTTTACTGTTTTGATTCCTTTATGTGTAAATATTTTGTCAAACATCTCGTAGTGAATGATGATTGGTCTATTTTTACTTGCAAAGTTAAATTCTTTCTATAAAATGGTGATGTTTTGTCTGTTTTGAGTGATGTTTGTATAATTAGCAAACGATATTTTGACCGACTAGCAAAACGTTAAGCCTGCTGAACGATGCTGATGTTTTGACTGACTAGCAAAACGTTAAGCCTACTGTAAGATGCTGATGTTTTGACCGACTAGCAAAACGTTAAGCCTGCTGTAAGATGCTGATGTTTTGACTGACTAGCAAAACGTTAAGCCTGCTGTAAGATGCTGATGTTTTGACTGACTAGCAAAACGTTAAGCCTGCTGTAAGATGCTGATGTTTTGACCGACTAGCAAAACGTTAAGCCTGCTGTAAGATGCTGATGTTTTGACTGACTAGCAAAACGTTAAGCCTGCTGTAAGATGCTGATGTTTTGACTGACTAGCAAAACGTTAAGCCTGCTGTAAGATGCTGATGTTTTGTTTTCGATTGTTTCAGATCATGCCGGCGGATCGAACCAACAACAAAGTATGTCCCAAGTTGGAGACAGACTCATGCCCCTCTGGTAAGTTGTGTGGGGTCAGTTTATTTTCTCTGGTTGTAATGGTCGTAACTTGTCTGTGGTCACTTCATATTGTCAGGTTTTATAGGTCGTAACTTGTCTGTGGTCAGTTCATTTTGTCAGGTTTTATAGGCCGTAAATTGTCTGTGGTCAGTTCATTTTGTCAGGTTTTATAGGTCGTAACTTGTCTGTGGTCACTTCATATTGTCAGGTTTTATAGGTCGTAACTTGTCTGTGGTCAGTTCATTTTGTCAGGTTTTATAGGTCGTAACTTGTCTGTGGTCACTTCATATTGTCAGGTTTTATAGGTCGTAACTTGTCTGTGGTCACTTCATATTGTCAGGTTTTATAGGTCGTAACTTGTCTGTGGTCAGTTCATTTTGTCAGGTTTTATAGGCCGTAACTTGTCTGTGGTCACTTCATATTGTCAGGTTTTATAGGCCGTAAATTGTCTGTGGTCAGTTCATTTTGTCAGGTTTTATAGGTCGTAACTTGTCTGTGGTCACTTCATATTGTCAGGTTTTATAGGCCGTAACTTGTCTGTGGTCAGTTCATTTTGTCAGGTTTTATAGGCCGTAACTTGTCTGTGGTCAGTTCATTTTGTCAGGTTTTATAGGCCGTAAATTGTCTGTGGTCAGTTCATTTTGTCAGGTTTTATAGGCCGTAAATTGTCTGTGGTCACTTAATATTTAGGCTTTAACTTGTGAGTAGAGTTGCTAAACTGAAAAGTCTCGAGTTCGAACTCAAGGGCAGATGAGGCTCGTTAGCTGGGGACAGCCACTCTTCTAGGAGAGACGACTCCAAAATCAAACAACTGCTGCCTTGTAGGCTGAAATCGGAGTCAATGGCCTCAAAGGCGCATAACCAGTTGACACGTATACTTGTGTTGGAGAAGTCCCTACCAACACTAAAATTAAGGACGAAGAAGACTTCATATTGTCAGGTTTAATAGGTCGTAAGTCGGGTCAAGGTGGCTATCAAGATAACTCATCCATTCCATTGTCTTAAGACATACACAAACAACTCAGAATATTCTAGCTGCTAAAGCAACTCACACTATTATGCCTTAAAGTGCAAAAAAAAAGCTAAGCAATTTATTCTAATACACAAAAGAAATTCTCTTAGTTATAATTAAAATAAACTAATTTTTCAAAACCTTTTAGGCCTAAGTGTCCCATGTATTTTAAATTCGTGAAAAAAATGTTAAGGTGCACTATTCACCACGTTTACATTTTGTTAAGTAAATAAAATGTCATCGTCTTTAAATTTCGCGAGCAACAACATTGAACTTTAAGAAGTTCTTCTTATATACATCATTTTTTTTTCTCAAAATTCTCGTCTATTTTAAGGTAATGATCGAAGTATTTTAAAAGAAAAGCGGACACAAATAAGTTTGTTAATTTTTCCATTCCCAATACTTCCCATTCCTCTCTCTACTTCCGCGTTTTTCAGACGTTTTAAGGCTTGCTCCTTCCGACTAATGGAAACCCCAATACGTTGTTTTTTTCCTCGGAGGTTTTTTTTCCTCGGATGTTTTTTTTTTTTTTTTTTTTTTTTACATAACATGTATAATTTGGCAGACAGTTTCCTTAAAAGACATTTTCTTTGGCAGACGTTGTGAAATGGTTCTCCGAAACTAGGTCACTGTCTCGGTTTAGTAGGTCATTAATTAGCGCACGCTTCTCGCCCCAGTGAAGCTATTTATAAACCGAAATGTCAGTCACGGTTATGTTGTAATACTGGGGATGACACAGAAATGCTATAAATAGAATGCCGGGGTAGTAATGTTTAAACCTGTCAATATCTACCAAGTGTTTTACCGTTTGTCTCTACTATACTCTTCTCTTTCCAACCCCCCCCCCCCCTCAAACCACCCCCTAAACGGGATTAAAATCAATAGAAGATGGTGAAACCCCGAACCCCAGGGTTCGTCTGATTGCGGCCTTTGTACCTTTAATCACATTAGGGCTGGCATTAGGTGGCATCACGGGCCTGGTTCGAGGGGGAGACGGGTCAGATAAATCCTGGGGTAGGGGGGGGGAGACGGGTCAGATAAATCCTCGGGTAGGTAGGGGGGGGGTGCCATCAGCGACAATTGATTGGAAGGAATAGATGGTCGGGGAGAGGTAACCGGCAATTGAAGCCTGGACAAACGCTTCAAGATAACAAACGGAGGGGCGGCCCGTGTCTGGGTTTCATCTGGTCTCAGACGGACCGGTTTTATTGTCCGGCAGGCCGGTCTCCGGTTTGTGGGTGGCATAGCTAAACCAATCAAATTAGCTACCTGAGACGTACTTACACACACGTACACATACACATATATATACGAACCAACCGTGTGCCTTAGAAACTCTGCAAAACCTCAGATCACACATGGC
The DNA here is from genome assembly GCF_028476545.2 of Physella acuta. Classification (NCBI taxonomy): domain Eukaryota; kingdom Metazoa; phylum Mollusca; class Gastropoda; family Physidae; genus Physella; species Physella acuta. Next base: position 147,005 of record NW_026732066.1, on the reverse strand, counting down.
CCAATACACACACACACATTAAACGCGCTGTTTTGAAACTGCTCGTGTTTAAAAACTTTTTAAATTCCACCTTAAGCGTTCAATCCACAATAACAAAAAAAAATGATTATGTCGTTGTTGTTTTTTTTTTATTTAAAAAAAAAATTACCGATGTTTTTAAACCGTCAATGTTTGCTGTAAATTACCATAAAGTTATGCCAAAATATTTTTTTGTGATGACGTGTGTATGTGCTGCTATTTAAATTACTGGAAGCATGTCCGATTATATGTGTATCGTAGACACATACCAAGAAACATATAAGCAGTAATCAGTATAAGATCTAAAAGCTCTTGGTAATAAAATCCTTGTGTCTGTATCTTTTTGTATTATAAACTATGCGAGGAAATATACAAAATGTTGCTGTTTCAAATTATAGGCGTTTCAGTGTTGAATGCATCTTTTAAAAATATTTCGCGAATAAATCGATATATTTTCAATGAATTATTTCAACCTTAAGTATATACATTTGGTTTAAGTTTTATAACCTTTTTTTTAATAATAAACAAAGTTAACAAAGTAATTGCCATAAGCATGACTCATATTTTGCAATACTATAAAAAATGTATGCTATCGCAATGCTTATACATTAAACTATATGATTATCGAAATTCTTATACATTAACTAGTCTAGTGTATTGTTGATATTTTTCAATCTTGATGGAAGTGTCGCAAAGTAAAGCCCCTCAGCCTTGAGAACAGCTGTCCCTAGTGTCACCCACGGCTCAGCAGACTTTTCTTCAGTTGGCCATCCATATCCAGTCCAACTCAAGCGTGAGATTGCCGGCCGCCCTTCTTACGTAACATGACCGAATTACCTCACACAATCCCGCGTCATCTTTACAGCAAGGTCACGTCTGCTCATACTCAAGGCCACTTCTGCCAGCACAACAAATTTTAAAATTTGCCCTGACATTTGAATGATGCACTTCGCCTATCGACCCCCCCCCCCCCCCCCTATCGACCCCGCCCTCATCTGGAATAACAAACAAGTTATCCGTCCTTGATGTGGATCGCGAGTTACTTCCCTGTCATAATTATGTCGAGTTGAGTACTGTTGTTCCACTATTGCTGGACAGCCACTGCGGGGGTACGTTAGAAAACAGATCGATGTGGGGGGGGGGGGGGGGGGGGGGAGTGACGTCAGGGTCTACTTCAGAGCCCCCCCCCTCCCCCTCATGGTAGTTATGATTTTTTTTAACTAGCCTGCACGTGCCGTGACGTAAGACTTGCTCAAGGCTGTTTTATAGTGGTATAAACTTTACACTCTCCTAATTGGTGGTCGATAGATTTTTGCACTGTTTGAATTGGTTCGTGATAGATTTTTAAACTGCTCAAATTGGTCCTTGATTTGCCCCGGCAGATGAGGCTCGATAGCTGGGGACAGCAACCCACCCAGGACAAAATCAAACAACTGCTGCTATGTAGTTTTTTCTTGGTTTTATAAAGGCTATGGAAGCAAATCCAAAAAGAAAAGCAGGCTGAAATCGGAGTCAATGGCATGTATGGTGCAAAGCAAGTTGACACGTAACGCTTAATTGTGTTGGAATCCATTCCAACACTAAATTAAGAACGAAGAAGGTTTTTGATGTATGTTCCACGGTTTGAATTAGTTCATGATAAAATTAATACCGTTACGATTATCAGGAGGGGATATCTACCCCGGGCTGTCCTTTTTGTTCCCTCAATAAATAAACCAGTGGAAGTACGGGACCCCACTAGTTTTATATGCGCAGACCCACCCTTCTTAACAGTTCTTTCGTCCGAATAGACAAAATCTAATCGTGAATCATATGATTCGGTAGTGTGTCTTGACCCCCGCCGAACCCCTAAGACAGACTCACCTAACCCACGGGAAGTTCGATGGAACACTGGTCAAGACTTATTTGACTTAGTACTCTTAGCTCCTTATGGAACATAGGGCCTCCACCATTTCCTTCCTTCAAGAACCACTGATATATGAATTAATTTTAAGTATGGCGTGCCTGTAGAGACACCCCACCGCCCCTGCCTTTTGTCTAGTGCTCCAACTGCCCCGTGTGGTCACCCACATTCTCCCACACATCTCTCTACCCCACACATCTCTCCACTCCACACATCTCTCTACCCCACACATCCTAGTCTTCTGTAGACATCCACATTCTCCCACACATCTCTCCACACCACACCTCTCCACTCCACACATCCTAGTCTTCTGTAGACATGTGTGCCTGTTTGTTAACATATTTTTTTTGTGCACTTTGTAAAACTTAAAAAACAAGATGAATTATTTACGTTTCCCTGCCGGCTATTCTCAGATACAACTTGAATGGGCTTATAGGGAAAATTCTAGAACTATTTTTATACCAGCTTACAAATTAAATGTAACTCTGACACCAGATACAGATGAGTACTTTTGGTTCCCCCACATTGTCTGCAGTGCTAGGTGTTAACATCATAGCACCTCCAACGAACAATTTCCGCCCTTTTTTAGGGTCGGAAACTCGCTAGGAAACGGAAGGGTTAATTTGATGCGGCTTTCTCCTTGTGGGGTATTTTTTTTTATTGTTTTTCCTTCATACAGGTGGAATCTGGCGACATTTTGTTCCTCTGACGTCATCGTTTTAAGGTTAACGCTATGCGCGGTCCATTAATCAACCAGCGATTTGACGATTAACACATTGAGCCGACGATAAACAGATACAAAGGATGATAAATAAGCTTAATGGATGAAAAGCTTAATCCGTGTCACTTTTTTATAATCTTTATCCGGATTTTCACGAACGGGATGCATTTTCGGAAGCCTAAATTGATTGCTTCTATTTTGGCATGTTTCTTGGTTATTTTTGTTTTTTATCTAATTTTTTTTTTTTTGCGACTAAGTCGTCATTGCGATATTTTTAAAAGTTCCTTTCATAACAGTAGTGGAGCTGCTATATTGTAGGGAGTGGAGCTGTTGAGGATGGGGTGTGTAAGTCTTATCCGTTAAAATGGGCGGAAAGAAATTGGTTCGTTGGGTTATCTTCGTATTTTTTTTTTTTAGAAATTTCGAAACGTGTCAGCTGTTCCGGGATTTTACAAACATAGCAGGGCATATCTGCCCCGTGGCAGGGCAAATCTGCCTCACTGGGCATTATCAGCGGCTACTGTCAGAGTTTGCGGTTCGCACCTGCTTGTATCAGGGTAACGATCGGTTGGGGGTGGGGGTTGTGGTCGTGTCACGTGACGTGTCTGTTCTATCGTCTGCTGGGGTAAGGCAAGTAACTGATATATGTGTGTGGTGTGTGTGTGAGGGGAGGGGGGGGGGGGTGACCTGACGTGGGAGATGCCAGATTTACCAACTATCCCAGGTTTTTCTCAAAGCGTGGGGGGGGGGGGGGGGGAGGCCACATTTTGTTTTTTGGTAATTTTTTCATTAAGATGCCAATATACTATACTGTTTGCCGAACATTTAACCACAGCTCAACTAAATTTTGTTAGGATTTATTCTAGTTGTTTACTTTTTCTACATAACACACAACACACAAATATACATACCCATCCATACTTATCATGTTTATCTAACTACATAAATTTAATGGTAATATTTTATTTTAGTTTCTAGCTATGTGTAAGACACTTCAACAATATCTATCTATCCTATAGCTATATAAAACATAAATACATTTCCTGTTTTGCAAACTGTCTTTATGCTCTCTATGCTACCCAAGAAATTATCCTATCTTGTGTACTAGCAAAGCTCTGTTTGGGGAGGGGGGTGTCGATTGAAAGAAAATGTGAAACATAACCCTCTTACACTTCTCATATTACGCAATAAAACTATCCTCTAAAATAACTCACACCCCCTACTCTCACATACCACACCTCCATTCCACCACACCTCCACCCCACACACCCTACCCACACCTCCCCACCCCCACACACCCCACCCTCACCTCTCCACAGGCCTGTTTCCCAGTCTGGCCCCAGTCACTTCTGGAACATTTGATAGAATTATTGCCACCATTCCCGCCAGTTTTCCCCTCTTTAACATCGACTTTTCAACAATTGATTTTTTTTTCTCCACCACCGTACCCAACCATTTCTCGACTACTTTTCGCTCGCAGCAACGTATTTTTTTTTCTCTCGATGACTCTGTACTTACATGTACCAAGTAGTTAGCACACCCTCTTCAAAATAAAAAAAATATACAAATTGATGTCCAAAAATTCTTGCATGTACTCGTGTGGTGTGTGTATGACATTTTGCTGTATGATGACGTCACGCTGTTATTTTGCAAGACTGGCCTTGTCTGTGGTTTAACGTCATACTGTCATTATGGCAGTCGACTCTGTCACAGGTCATACTGTTATTATGTAACCACATCAATTCATATATGTTACATGTCATATGTCGTTATGTAACCGCATCATTATATATGTTACAGGTCATAATGTTATTATGTAACCACATCAATTCATATATGTTACAAGTCATATGTCGCTATGTAACCACATCATTACATATGTTACAGGTCATAATGTTATTATGTAACCACATCAATTCATATATGTTACAAGTCATATGTCGCTATGTAACCACATCATTACATATGTTACAGGTCATACTGTTATTATGTAACCACATCAATTCATATATGTTACATGTCATATGTCGTTATGTAACCGCATCATTATATATGTTATATGTCTCATACTGTCACTGTATAACCACATCTTCCCCTGTGTTACAGGTCATATGTTATCCCCTTGCCCAGAGGGGGACGGAAGCTTCCAGTGTGTTCAATGTCCCGAGAAGTCGTTTCAACCCAACGAGAATTGGATTAGTGACAAATGTCGGCTCAAGTAAGTTCTCATACCTATCCATACATATATATATATATATATATATATATATATATATATATATATATATATATATATATATATATACTCTGTTTCTAATCCGCTATTTCAGTGGGGGAGGGGGGGGGGGCGATGTCCATTTATTTAAATACCCAAATGCAAAGCGTTTGGTCGTCAATGTTTAAGAATTTATCACCCAACAACGTATTGATCTCCCCTTGGCCCGTGCTTAACATGGTTGTTTCCCTTGAAGATTAAAGAAAGAAAAAAGAGATAGCACATGAAAACATAAAGGGAATTAATGACAGCGAGCGATCTTCAACGCCTGGAGTTATGTCTCCTTGTTTCTCGTTTTTTGATTCCATACTTCAGGTTGCGTGAAGCATACTTGTATACTTAAGAGAAAATGTATACTTTAGAAGAAATGTATACTTTACACTTGAACGTTGTCAAGAAATAATAATTACAATGATAAGTATCTTGTAGGAGAAAGCAGGTGTATTTCTACTCGCAGTGCTATTAAAAACTATAGATCAGGGCGGTCATTACTTTTGTACTCGTTTTATCAAAGGTAACATGTAGAGAGCAAATGTAAAAGTAAGCCTGCGTGGTCGTTAATTAGTTCTATCGTAACCAAATCATGCGGGATTCGAACCCTGATGGCGCTGCATCTTGGCCAACCTGTACCCAGTGGAGCTTATATGGAACCTATTTGGTGGATTTGATTACTCACGCCCTACATCTCATGCACACCCTTTATATCCACACCAAAGAAATAGTTTTTACGTGAAATTTTATCTGTAGTGGTGTTTAGAAGTAGCGTTGTCTTCGACAAAATATAATAGGATGTGATATTCTAGTGATAATAATATGTGATACCCTGGTGATGATATGTGATACGCTAGTGATGATTTGTGATACTGTGCTGATACTATGAGATACTGTGGTGATACTATGTGAAACTAGTGATACTGTGTGATACTATGAGATACTGTGGTGGTACTATGTGAAACTAGTGATACTATGTGATACTATGAGATACTGTGGTGATACTATGTGAAACTAGTGATACTATGTGATACTATGAGATACTCTAACAATGCGTAACACTGACGCAACAATAACCTAGCACTAATCAATCGAATATATACTTGTAAATACCTATCAGTTTCATATATATATATATATATATATATATATATATATATATATATATATATATATATATATATATATATATATATATATACCACTCGTTTGTTTGTAAGGCATTTAAAATAATCATCACAAACTTTAGTTTAATTGTCACATAAAAGCCTTACATTTCACAAATTAAACCCCTGTTGTGTCGGTGTTTGAAATGTCAAGATTAATCTTACATAAATGTCACTTGGAATTGTCGTTCCTAATCGTCATTAATTTTAGTGCTGGTGTTTGTGATTGATCGAACAGGCAGGGGCAGGGAAATAGCGGGGTGGGGAGACAACTCGATGTAACAAAGAGGGGGGACGACTCGCCATGGCAGGAAAGAAAGTATAAACTCGCCATGTAGGTGAAAACTTGCAAGGACTGGAAGACAAAACTCGCTAATGCACAGAGGGGAGAATACTCGCCATTGTCAAGGGAACTAACTTTCTATTCAATGAGAAGACCAATTCGAATGCCTTTCACCTCATAAACCTGGACGACAAGAGCCGTTTGAATGCAAGAGGCGAAATGCGAGGATTTTTTTTTAAGTGGATTCGCTGTGAAGCGAAGGAATGGTTTATTGTCAGTGGTGCGGGGATGTAATGAGATTTTAAAGGAGAGATGTTTGCGGCTTTGGTCGTGGCTGCAGAGGCGTAGCGACCCCTCCCGGCGCCCGGGGCGAACTTTCAGTTTGGCGCCCCTCCATATATATATATATATATATATATATATATATATATATATATATATATATATATATATATATATATATATATATTATATATATATATATATATGTGTGTGTGTGTGTGTGTGTGTGTATGTATGTGTGTGCGACAGTCTGGAAAAAAAATGAACAATTAAGCTGATTGTCGTTCCCTAAAACTTCACTCGACGCCAATAAAATTCCCGTTAAGATGCATTATCCTTTAAAAATGATGATTAGTAATATCAGAAAAAATTAAAATCTTAGCGGTGCTGATTCGTTTTGGCAAAGAGTGTCGCTTCCCACCCACTCGCCCCGACAGTCTGCTATTTTACTGATCAGATAGCGATTCAAGAATCCGTGATATGTATTTCTCTTTAATGCAGTGATCCAGGCAAGATATAATGCAATCAAGTAAAAGTATCAGATCTCTCTCGATGAAGTTGAGAGAATCGTAAGAATCGTACAAAGAACTAGTCGCGTTATTACTTATCAAAACTGGGTAGTGAAATCGTACATTAAGTGTTAATACAATTGATTTCTTTTCTAAGTGTTAAAAGAGTTATCTAGTCACCGATCCAGTACATATCCTGCGGTTTTTGTTGGTGAAAAAGTGCCCCACCATCTTGCACACAAATGGTAGAGTGGATTTTAAACGTCACTAACTCTTTTTTTATGTTACACAATCGTAAAATACGCTTTAGTTCAATGTGTTTCTCTTCTGAGTGATATCGGTTATTTATTCCTTGATCCGGTGTGAATTTTTCCGATTTTAGTCTTCGAAAAAGCGCCCCCCCCCCCCCCCCCCCCCCCACCCATCTAGGAAAGCTGGAAAGCGGTTTTTCCGGTCACTATTTCTTAAGGATATACGTTTTACAGTTACACAATCAAGGTAGAAACAGTTAAATCAGTATGCAAGGGCTCTCAGCCGTTACATTTCTTTACTTTTACTGTTTATAATTCAAAACTGCAGCCATAAATGAACTTTAATAAATTTTTTATACCCCTTTTGGCGCCCCCCCCAAGGGTCGGCGCCCGGGGCGGCCGCCCTCCCCGCCCTCCCCTAGCTACGCCTCTGCGTGGCTGGCTTTCATCACGTCCGTCTTGACGCCCCCCCCCCCCCCCCCAACCAACTTAACACAGGTCAGCAATACAGTTCAGCACCATAATAAACACATCTTAGTATCATCAATATATATTATCATCATTAACACAACTTAGCATTACCAACACATCTAATCATCACAAACCAATCATACACTATAGTCCAACCTCATAAACCATCACCAACATACCGTACCATCTTTACTAACACACCTTAACACCAACACAACGTAACATACACCAAAACAAAATAACATACACCAACACCAACACAACATAACATTCACCATCACCAACATAACGTTACATAATCATCACCAACTTAACATACACCTTCATCAAAACACAGTAAAATACATCTTCAACTACCCATCTTTACTACCAAATCACCATCCTAGCACACTCCCCCATCCTAACACACTCCCCCATCTTAACACACTCCAACATATCAACACCCCCCATCTCAACACACTCCCCCATCCTAACACACTCCCCCATCTCTACATCCCCCCATCTCAACAAACTCCCCCCATCTCAACACCCCCCATCTCAACACACTCCCCCATCCTAACACACTCCCCCATCCTAGCATACTCCCCCATCCTAGCATACTCCCCCATCTTAACACACTCCAACATATCAACACCCCCCATCTCAACACACTCCCCCATCCTAACACACTCCCCCATCTCTACATCCCCCCATCTTAACAAACTCCCCCCTTCTCAACACCCCCCCCCCAATCTCTGTCTTAACCCACGCACCTCGGCTCTGATCCGTAAAATATTGTAGCCAGAGGAAACTCTTGAAAAAATCGATCCAAATTTAATTACCATTTGAAGATCTCCTGGCTTCGATCTTGGCTCTCAAACTGTGAGGGATGAACCCCGACCACAGACCGACAAAAAACTACATGACTTAATCCTTTGTATCACCAAACCTGCATCCACCCACTGATAAATCAGCCCGGCTAGGTCAGAAACAGTTACCTTGCCCCTACTTTAAGGTCATGACCTTATTCACTTGCTATAAATAGACATTGATCGCTGCGCATGTTCAGTCTTACTAAGTGCAGTGTTCTAATCCATATACTAAAATAACTTGGTTTCTTAGGAGGTAATTGATCCCGGGGACTTATCTTTTGGTAACGAAAAACATAATTACTTTCCTAAAATAAATTAATTTTCTAGGCTAGTAGGTTGAAAAAGGGAGTCATTATAGAATTAGTAAAATAATTAAAGATTAATTACGGTGGGTGTAGCATAGAATCACAGGCTAACTTACACTAACGTGTGCGTAAATCTTCGCCTGGTTTTGGAACAGGAAATACCTCGCTAGAACATCGATAGACTCCTGCGTCTTTCTACGGGTAATCAATTCTGCGATGTTTTAATATCGTTTCCTTAATATATGGTCTTTGTTTCCTTCTAGATGTGGTCTTTGTTATACTCCAAATATGGTCTTTGTTCCCTACTAGATTTGGTCTTTGTTTCACTCCAAATATGGTCTTTGTTTCACTCCAAATATGGTCTTTGGTTCCTTTTAGATATGGTCTTTGTTACAACCTAGATGTAGTCTTCGCTTCCTTAATATGTGTTATTTGTTTCATTAATGTGGTCTTTGATTCCTTTTAGATGTGGTCTTTCTTTGCTCCTAGATATGGTCTTTGTTTTATTCTAGACGTGCTCTTTGTTTCCTTAATATGTGGTTTTTGTTTCTACCTAGATATGGTCTTTATTTCATTACAAATGTGGTCTTATCCTTGGGTGTTAACAATCCATATCAGTTACACAACTACACGAAAAATCTGATGCTATGAGTTGTTTACAACATTTCTTAGCTGCCGATTCATCCAGATAACATCCATCTTGTTTTTATCCACACAGCATCCATAATAATACAATCACAACATCCAGCCATTGTTATCTACAAACTATCCAATCGTAAATACCCCCTCCGCCATATCGAATCATATTTAATCAAAAGAACAATAACATTTCCCACCGTAAGATATTATTGAGCTATAAAATTATGTTTACCCCAGCCAGACACCCCCCCCCCCACCCCTTGTGTTCCTGTTATCTTCATCTCTTTAACTAGACAAGACACGACTGATAAGTTTATCTGGAACTAAATCTATTTTTACCTGAAAATTCCTTCAGCCTTGTTTGATTGCATTACAAAGATTACATTTTTATAAGCTAGCCTTGCCCAGGGAATTTCATTATATAAAGATAGCCTTTTTATAGGCAAGCGTACGGTAAGCTATTACATTATAAAGATTGCATTCGTGCAAGCAAATGTCTGTCTTGATGTAGCATTAAAATGATTACATATTGATTGTACCACAGGTAGGTTTTAACATACCTGATACCAAGAGTCACGTGCTAACATACCAGTAACCATTCCTCACTTTAAAAAAAATGTGTGTGCCCAACTTTAGAAAAACATAAACGTCTTTATTTTATTAACAGACATAGCGATTTTCCCATCAGTAAATCAAATTTAAAAAAAACAAATTTATTCGCGTTATCTTCCTTTCCAGTCCAAGTTAAAGTTATCTAATCCAGCTTTCGTTTAACCCAGCTGCCATTAAATTTAAAAAACTGAAAAACATCAGCATCATAAGCCTTTGAACGTAAACCCCCTCTGTTAGATACCAAATGTACAATGTATTTTTTTTTAATTAAGCTAATATCAGTGGCGTAGCCAGGAATTGGTCATTGGAGGGGTTCAAACATTTTTCCATATGTATACAATCATTTATATATATATATATATATATATATATATATATATATATATATATATATATATATATATATATATATATATGGGGGTCCATGAGAGGTGTTATAACCCCCCTTTGCCTACGCCACTGGCTAGTATTGTAATAATAGGACATCTGCCGACCATTTTGGATCCCAGCTACAAATTGTAAAGAGTGCTCAGAGTTCACAAATTCCAGTGTTGTAAAATCTACTATCCTTTTTTGCAACACTGTTTATATTTTATTTATTATGTCTAGCCTAACACTGCTCATTACTAACTCTGTTGATGGTATCAGCCCACCCACCCTCCCCGTATTCTGACCTGACGCTATAAAATTTGATGAAATCACCTCTCAGCCTGGTCCAAAAACCCCTCAATAAACGGCCCATAACTCTTCCTTCGTCAACACACAGTGGCCGCCCTTGTAAGCTTTCACCAGACTCAGACCTTGGCAGGCCTTGTCAAGCCGACGTCACGGCTCTTTCCACACCCATCAAGGGAGGCAACTTGCAGTTTTGACGACGGAAAAGCAAGCGCTAGACATAGCCAGATTTTTTTACGATTTCTAAGCCAAGCTAACGTATTCCGAGATTGACGAATGGATCAGTTAGGAGTTGTTTTTTTTTTTTTCAATTCCCCGAGTGGAACAATCAACGGACAAAATCTTCGACACGTGCAAACATTGTGTTAGGTTTTTTTTTATCAAGGAAAAAAATTAAACTGGTTTATTTTCCCACATACAGGGAATTCGACAAACAATTTTTTCCCAATTTATTCTGTTTTTATTTTATAAATTGAAAGTTAAAAAGAAATTTATACCCATCGATTCGCCAAGTAAGTAAAAACTTAAAGCGGTTGTTGCGTTGGTTCAACTATCTTTGTTGTGGATGGGATTAATATAATGGGTTTTTTTTTCACTTAACTGTGAGTACAAAAAGTTTAAAAGGATTAGAATCCACGAACTGAAACGGAACGCTATCGTCCTTCAGTTTAATTGAGGAACTATTTCTTACATCTTTCAACTAACTTTTAATCAAAACAGGATCCATCTCCCTTCACTTATATGCACTCACATACATACACGTACTGCGTATAAACAAGCATAACAGCGATTCTCTAGAACTGTTTAACTCCATTTTTTTTCTTCGATATTTTTACACCGTTGTGTTCTAAACACACCAAGGTATCATGGCATCAAATTTCGTGGCCATCATTACACAACACTTTAATTTTACCAATTCCTTAATATAGAAATGTTAAGGAAAACAAAACATTAAAGCCTTGTTGTGAAATATTTTTTTTTTAAAGTGGAGTTAGAAATGTCTGGTTCTGGGAAGCGAAATATGTATATTACATACACTCGCACACACACGCATAACTAACCTTTCAAACTAGTCATATCCCTAGAACATGCACACATACACACATCACATTTATACTGTAAACCAGTACCGTCCCTAGGACACGCACACATACACACATCACATTTATACTGTGAGCCAGTGCCATCCCTAGTACATGCACACATACACACAGCACATTTAGACTTTTAACTGGCCCTATACCTAGTACACGCACACATACACACAGCACATTTAGACTTTTAACTGGCCCTATACCTAGTACACGCACACATACACACAGCACATTTAGACTTTTAACTGGCCCTATACCTAGTACACGCACACATACACACAGCACATTTAGACTTTTAACTGGCCCTATACCTAGTACACGCACACATACACACAGCACATTTAAACTTTTAACTGGCCCTATACCTAGTACACGCACACATACACACAGCACATTTAAACTTTTAACTGGCCCTATACCTAGTACACGCACACATACACACAGCACATTTAAACTTTTAACTGGCCCTATACCTAGTACACGCACACATCACATGTATACTGTGAACCAGTACCATCTCTAGGACACGCACACATAGACATTACATTTAGACTTAACACCAGCCCTATCCCTAGTACACGGACACATACACACATCAGATTTAGACTTAACACCAACCCTATCCCTACTAAACCGTGTAAACCACGGCTAGACTATTGACCCTGAACCAATGAGTGCTCCACCTATCAATGTCTCAATCACCAATCATCGACAAGCCTCGTTTGACCCAAGCACGCGCAGATAGGCATCAAAGGAAGAATGGGATTAGGCAAGAATCCTGGCTGATTGTCAGTTTACAATACCAGGTTAATGAGCACATTTAATCAAGCCGGGCCTTCATCTGATATGGAAGATTAAGGTCACTTGAGCTACCCTGTGTCAATACGCATGTCTAGGGCTTTGGCCAATCGGAACTCGGCTTTTCAGATTGTTGGGTGCGAAACCATTTTGATGAGAGTTCTGTCCCTTACTTTCCCTTAGTCTGTTTAATAGACCATGTCTGTGAAGTCTATGCTTGATCAGAGGTATCCACGACTTTGGGATCAGGTATTCTTTTGATTTTGAAAGTTGTTTTTTTTTCAATCTAGATGAAGTAGAGTTGGTGTATTAAGTCTGATATAAATCGATTTTTGGTCTGTTTACAAACCGTCAAGAGTCCACCCAGCTTTGATGGGTTCCTGACTTTGTTCATGAAAAGTAAAGACAGCATGGTATAATACAGGCAATGCTATGCGCTTATAAGCCAAAGTTAAAGAAACTGATCAACTCTACTTCAACTTTGGTCTGTTCTCTTCTTTCTATTGATTTGCGAGAGTTTTATCTGTCTCCGTGATATTCGATCCCACTTCTGTAATCTTGTCCTTTCGAATTAACCAAACGCTTGTACGCCAAGTTGTCAAACTAAACATAGCCCCCCTTTCTCCCCCACCCCCCCCCCCCCCCCCCCCCGGCCTGTGGACGGCTCTAAGACTTTATTACCGCGTGTCGCGTGAGTCTAGCCAGCAATCGCGCGCGCCGGAAGTGATCAGCACCTCCTACTTCCTGTCAAAAAGGCCGGGGTTATCGATCTTGTGTGACGCGATAAGATTTGCTGCTCGACCGTCAATGCTTACGGTCGATTGGCGAACTGCTGGCTCGTGGTGTAGCCACTGACTGGTAGCCGTGGCGTAGCCACTGGTAGCCTGTGGTGTAGCCACTGGTAGCCTATGGTGTAGCCACTGGTAGCCTATGGTGTAGCCACTGGTAGCCGTGGTGTAGCCACTGGTAGCCTATGGTGTAGCCACTGGTAGCCGTGGTGTAGCCACTGGTAGCCTGTGGTGTAGCCACTGGTAGCCTATGGTGTAGCCACTGGTAGCCTATGGTGTAGCCACTGGTAGCCTGTGGTGTAGCCACTGGTAGCCTATGGTGTAGCCACTGGTAGCCTATGGTGTAGCCACTGGTAGCCTGTGGTGTAGCCACTGGTAGCCTATGGTGTAGCCACTGGTAGCCACTGGTAGCCTGTGGTGTAGCCACTGGTAGCCACTGGTAGCCTATGGTGTAGCCACTGGTAGCCACTGGTAGCCTATGGTGTAGCCACTGGTAGGCTGTGGTGTAGCCACTGGTAGGCTGTGGTGTAGCTAATCGCAGCTTATGTGGTCGCCACAGCTAGATTATGTTCTAGATATAAAAAGCTTGTATGGTAGCCACTGGTAGCTGCCCTTAGCGTAGCAGTGTAGCTGGTCACAGCTTATGTCGTAGCGACAAGTAGCTAGTCTGGTAGCCATAGTAAGTTTTTGGTGTAACTACGATGTCTCCATATTACCAAATGACCACCCTGTTCTTAATTTATGACCACCCCTCTTGAGCGGAAGTTCATGACGGACGGATGGTAGAAGATGGCGAAGGAGAGCGGATTCAATTTGTCTTTTCATCCCTCACTTGTCCCCCATCCATCCCTTGATGTATTAACACGAGTGAAATTGATTCCTGTGAAAACCGGCTATTTATTCACAGACAAGGGCGATAACTTTGATATTACTTCCCTTTGAGTTCCTGCCCTTTCCTCCCCTTCCTATTTTACCTTTGCCTTTTTTAACACGAAAAGTTTAAAGGAAACAAATTATCTTTGCCTTCTTGAGGGTGTGAGTGGTGTTTAAATGTTTCCTGAGTAGACTATAAATAACATGGCGTTTACAGTGTATGGGCCGAACTTAGCCCACAGTATCAACATAGCCCAGTATAGCCCACAGTATCAACATAGCCCACAGTCTCAACATAGCCCACAGTATCAACATAGCCCTGTATAGCCCACAGTATCAACATAGCCGACAGTATCAACATAGCCCAGTCTCAACATAGCCCACAGTATCAACATAGCCCACATTATCAACATAGCCCAGTATAGCCCACAGTATCAACATAGCCCAGTATCAACATAGCCCAGTCTCAACATAGCCCACAGTATCAACATAGCCCAGTATAGCCCACAGTATCAACATAGCCCAGTATCAACATAGCCCACAGTATCAACATAGCCCACAGTATCAACATAGCCCAGTATCAACATAGCCCAGTATCAACATAGCCCAGTCTCAACATAGCCGACAGTATCAACATAGCCCACATTATCAACATAGCCCAGTATAGCCCACAGTATCAACATAGCCCACAGTCTCAACATAGCCCACAGTATCAACATAGCCCTGTATAGCCCACAGTATCAACATAGCCCAGTATCAACATAGCCCACAGTATCAACATAGCCCAGTATCAACATAGCCCAGTCTCAACATAGCCCACAGTATCAACATAGCCCAGTATAGCCCACAGTATCAACATAGCCCAGTATAGCCCACAGTATCAACATAGCCCACAGTCTCAACATAGCCCACAGTATCAACATAGCCCTGTATAGCCCACAGTCCCAACATAGCCCACAGTTCCAACATAGCCCACAGTATCAACATAGCCCAATATAGCCCACAGATCCAACACAGCCCACAATCCCAGCAGAGCCCACGCGGCCCTGAGCCCACCATGCGAGCCACAAAATAGCCCAAACCCCACAAGAAAAAATTAGCACATAGCCCTCATGTTACACATCTTACACGCCCAAGTCCAAAGCCCTAATTTTAAGGTAAAAAACAACAACTGGAAAGGCTGATGTACACCAAAAAAAAACTAACATTTCTTGTTTTTGTTAATAATGGAAGCTAGAAAACATATTTTTAAAAGCTACGCACCAAAACTGAAACGCAAGTAAACTTAGTGCGAAACAAGACGCAGCTTGAACGTAAACACAATTTTTCTTTACACACCCAAACGACCCAATCCACTTGGTCAAGAAAATACGTACAATTTTCATTCATTTTCTTCATTTTAGTTTAAAGAAAAACACTTATCCCTTTACACTAGAAACTCGTAGTTTGTGGTTATTTATACATTCTCATTTTCGTTTCTATTTTGATTTTTTTTAGTTGAAAAGCGCAGGGGGAAAAAAGCTGGTTTTAGCACGAGTTATTCCTCTTAATTATGTCAGAGTTGTTCCTCTTGGTTATCTTTTCAACCCCACTTCACGTAGTCTGTGTGCCAAGTGTTCTTGTGGATTTGTCTTGCTGGTAGTTTGTGTTTCCCATCAAACATCAGTGGGGATGTTACCTCGGATGTTACCATCACAAGTCGATCACACCGACGTTTGGGGGGGGGGGGGGGGGGACAAAACAAAACCTTGTGGCAAAGTCTTGTTTGCCTGCATCGTTTTACTTGCGGAATAATGTTCTGGTATTGATAACAAATGGTGTGGGGGAAAAGTCATTGAACACTCACAAAATGGGTGGGTGGATTGGTGGATGGAAAAATCAATGTCTGTATCTATATATATACATATATATATATATATATATATATATATATATATATATATATATATATATATATAGATATATATATATAGATATATTTATATATAGATATATATAGATATAGATATACAGATAGATATAGACATATATATATATATATATATATATAGAGAGAGAGAGAGATAGATATAGATACAGATAGATATAGACATATATATATATATATATATATATATATATATATATATATATATATATATATATATATATATATATATATATATATATAGCTTGTCTGTATAATTTCACTGTAAATATTTAATGATTTATCCAAATATAAATCACAATAAGAAATCGATAAAGCTACGTAATTTGTGTCCGAGGCCGAATCTTTTTTCTGTAATTTAATCTCCATCTCCCTCCGTATTCCCGCGGCTTGAATTCATCGATAAATTTCATATTTGCAGTTCTGGCTTTCAAAATGAACATTGCTCGCTAATTCAATCTCCCCCAATAAGAACGCGATAGAATAAAAAAAAAAAGGTATTCAACCCTCCCTTCTTGTCGTCAGCTAATAAAATCCCGCTTTCGAAAACACTTTCCCTGACTGGCGAAGACCCCTGGACGACCGGTGTCGTTCTCTCACTGTCTACCCCGTCAATAATATCCTAGGGTGAAATTAATTTCTACTCACCGGCCTCCCAGTCTGGGAGAGTTCTAAGGCCAGCTTAGCGGTGCCACGGGTAATGAACACTCGAGAAGACCGTGGACGGGGTTTAATCTTATCCCACGCCTCTCCAAGACTAAATCTGATGCTGGGAAGATGAGGGTGGTGATGGGGGGGGGGGGGGGAGAAAAAACATTTCTATCCGGTTCCTCTTTGGGAATCAATTTGTACGACAGCTGCTAGAAGAAATGGGGTATCGATGGTAATCGATGGGGGTGTGGGGAGACACGAGCTTCTATGGTTACCATGGGTATACCATCATGTTTTGTCATGGGTATACCATCATGTTTTGTCATGGGTATACCATCATGTTTTGTCATGGGTATACCATCATGTTTTGTCATGGGTATACCATCATGTTTTGTCATGGGTATACCATCATGTTTTGTCATGGGTATACCATCATTTACCATGAGTATTTAATCTTTTACCATGAGTATAGCATTATTATGGGCATACCATCTTTTACCATGGGTATACCATCATGATTTATCATGCGCATACGCATCCGTTATCATGGGTATACCATCATCTTTTGCCATTGGTATACCATCATGTTTTGTCATCAGTATACCGTCATTTACCATGGCTATATAATCTTTTACCATGAATATAACATTATGTTTTATCATGGGCATACCATCTTTTACCATGGGTATACCATCATGATTTATCATGCGCATACGCATCCGGTATCATGGGTATACCATCATCTTTTGCCATTGTTATTCCATCATCTTTTGTCGCCATAGGTATCAGCACTTTTTGTAAACCATATCTTTTTGGGTATACCGTAATATTTTGAAGCTATAGCTATTCTGGTACAAAAACAATGCTTTGGAATCCCCATTCACCATTCATCTTTGAGATTCCTAGAATTGTTTGTCCTACACCAAAACCTTGTGTTAGCCATTAATATTTGCGTTAGTTGAAACCTAGGCAGATGACGCTTATCTGCCGGTGACATCAACCTATCTAGGAGAGAAAACTTTAAAAATTAAACCACTGCTCCTTGGTAGATGTTTCTAGTTTATAGACATTTGAAGCACACCCAGAAAATAAAGCAGGCTGAAGTTTGAGTCAATGCCATATGCTGCATAACAGTTTGACATGTGTAAGAAGAAATCCCCTGCAATGTTATTATTATAGAGTGAAAGGGTCGACGTTTGGTTTAAAAAATGTACACCGTGTATGACTGCCTATTTTTCATGACAATCTGTACAGAAGTTAAACAGGGAAAACAACATACAGCTATACAAACTACGGCCACTAAAAAAATTTTGACCCGTTTATTCTTTTAATACTTGAGTATACTTTTTATCTTACAGGCAACAGTGCAACAAACCACACATGAAATACAAAGACTTTGGATCAACTGTGAAGGACGCTACATGTGCTTGTGCCGATGGCTACCACTTCCCTAACGAGGACCAGAGGGCCTGTATACCCAACAAACGCTGTCCTAAAGGCACATACCACGGGATATATGGTCAGTTGTAGGCCAGAGGGCCTGTATACCCAACAAACGCTGTCCTAAAGGCACATACCACGGGATATATGGTCAGTTGTAGGCCAGAGGGCCTGTATACCCAACAAACGCTGTCCTAAAGGCACATACCATGGGATATATGGTCAGTTGTAGGCCAGAGGGCCTGTATACCCAACAAACGCTGTCCTAAAGGCACATACCACGGGATATATGGTCAGTTGTAGGCCAGAGGGCCTGTATACCCAACAAACGCTGTCCTAAAGGCACATACCATGGGATATATGGTCAGTTGTAGGCCAGAGGGCCTGTATACCCAACAAACGCTGTCCTAAAGGCACATACCACGGGATATATGGTCAGTTGTAGGCCAGAGGGCCTGTATACCCAACAAACGCTGTCCTAAAGGCACATACCACGGGATATATGGTCAGTTGTAGGCCAGAGGGCCTGTATACCCAACAAACGCTGTCCTAAAGGCACATACCACGGGATATATGGTCAGTTGTAGGCCAGAGGGCCTGTATACCCAACAAACGCTGTCCTAAAGGCACATACCACGGGATATATGGTCAGTTGTAGGCCAGAGGGCCTGTATACCCAACAAACGCTGTCCTAAAGGCACATACCACGGGATATATGGTCAGTTGTAGGCCAGAGGGCCTGTATACCCAACAAACGCTGTCCTAAGGGCACATACCACGGGATATATGGTCAGTTGTAGGCCAGAGGGCCTGTATACCCAACAAACGCTGTCCTAAGGGCACATACCACGGGATATATGGTCAGTTGGTGGACTGTGGGGTTTATGTATGGTCAGTTGTAGGCCAGAGGGCCTGTATACCCAACAAACGCTGTCCTAAGGGCACATACCACGGGATATATGGTCAGTTGGTGGACTGTGGGGTTTATGTATGGTCAGTTGTAGGCCAGAGGGCCTGTATACCCAACAAACGCTGTCCTAAGGGCACATACCACGGGATATATGGTCAGTTGGTGGACTGTGGGGTTTATGTATGGTCAGTTGTAGGCCAGAGGGCCTGTATACCCAACAAACGCTGTCCTAAGGGCACATACCACGGGATATATGGTCAGTTGTAGGCCAGAGGGCCTGTATACCCAACAAACGCTGTCCTAAGGGCACATACCACGGGATATATGGTCAGTTGTAGGCCAGAGGGCCTGTATACCCAACAAACGCTGTCCTAAGGGCACATACCACGGGATATATGGTCAGTTGTAGGCCAGAGGGCCTGTATACCCAACAAACGCTGTCCTAAAGGCACATACCACGGGATATATGGTCAGTTGTAGGCCAGAGGGCCTGTATACCCAACAAACGCTGTCCTAAAGGCACATACCACGGGATATATGGTCAGTTGTAGGCCAGAGGGCCTGTATACCCAACAAACGCTGTCCTAAAGGCACATACCACGGGATATATGGTCAGTTGTAGGCCAGAGGGCCTGTATACCCAACAAACGCTGTCCTAAAGGCACATACCACGGGATATATGGTCAGTTGTAGGCCAGAGGGCCTGTATACCCAACAAACGCTGTCCTAAAGGCACATACCACGGGATATATGGTCAGTTGTAGGCCAGAGGGCCTGTATACCCAACAAACGCTGTCCTAAGGGCACATACCACGGGATATATGGTCAGTTGTAGGCCAGAGGGCCTGTATACCCAACAAACGCTGTCCTAAAGGCACATACCACGGGATATATGGTCAGTTGTAGGCCAGAGGGCCTGTATACCCAACAAACGCTGTCCTAAGGGCACATACCACGGGATATATGGTCAGTTGTAGGCCAGAGGGCCTGTATACCCAACAAACGCTGTCCTAAGGGCACATACCACGGGATATATGGTCAGTTGGTGGACTGTGGGGTTTATGTATGGTCAGTTGTAGGCCAGAGGGCCTGTATACCCAACAAACGCTGTCCTAAGGGCACATACCACGGGATATATGGTCAGTTGGTGGACTGTGGGGTTTATGTATGGTCAGTTGTAGGCCAGAGGGCCTGTATACCCAACAAACGCTGTCCTAAGGGCACATACCACGGGATATATGGTCAGTTGTAGGCCAGAGGGCCTGTATACCCAACAAACGCTGTCCTAAAGGCACATACCACGGGATATATGGTCAGTTGTAGGCCAGAGGGCCTGTATACCCAACAAACGCTGTCCTAAAGGCACATACCACGGGATATATGGTCAGTTGTAGGCCAGAGGGCCTGTATACCCAACAAACGCTGTCCTAAAGGCACATACCACGGGATATATGGTCAGTTGTAGGCCAGAGGGCCTGTATACCCAACAAACGCTGTCCTAAAGGCACATACCACGGGATATATGGTCAGTTGTAGGCCAGAGGGCCTGTATACCCAACAAACGCTGTCCTAAAGGCACATACCACGGGATATATGGTCAGTTGTAGGCCAGAGGGCCTGTATACCCAACAAACGCTGTCCTAAAGGCATATACCACGGGATATATGGTCAGTTGTAGGACGGTGGGGTTTATGTATGGTCAGTTTTAGGCCAGTGGTGTTTATGTATGGTCAGATGTAGGTCAGGGGTGTTGGTTGTATGGTCAGTTGTAGACCAGTGGTGTTTATTGTATGGTCAGTTGTGGGCTAGTGGTGTTTATACTATGATCATTTTCAATTCAGTCTTTGGTTTAATACTTAGTTGTTTTTAAGCTCAGATTTAGAATAATTCAGTCAGTTACAGCACTAAATATTGCACTAAATTCTAGTTGCAATGTTTTTCTCAAAGATTCCTTAAAGAATAGTATATTAGGGGCTTTAGAACTTAAAATATTACTTGTGCAATTGTTGACACAATTGGCTTATTTTAATAATTTTTTTATAGCCTAATTTTTTAATATATAGCATGTGTTCTTTATATTTTATGTACTGTGTGTTTATCTATGCATTGTGTGATTAAAGGATACATTTTGTACCAGTTGTATGTGTGTGTTTTGCGACTTAATAGATCTATTAATAGTTTTGCCTTGTTTTCTCAGGCAACTGTGAGAAATGTTTGGACAGGGGAATGTACTCTGACACATCTGACACCATGAATAAATGTAAACCACTTACAAAGTAAGTTTTTTTTTTTTTCTGTTTGATTGCTGTAGCTTATCTGTCTACAATTTTCAAAATCAGTGCTCAGTTTTTATTCACTATCTTTTTAGTTTCATTGTTTTGGACTAGTCTTAAAATGCTCCATTTTAATATTCTCTGTGAGCTTATCATATAAATCTACTATTTTAAAAAAAAAAATCCAAGTTTAAAAAAAAAAAAACAATTGAAAGGATAATAACATTAGAGCAATGTGTGTTGTGTTTATAAATAGATGTGTATTAGTTTAGTGGTGCTGTGTAGGACATAAGATAAATATGATTTGTTTACTTCAGCTGTGCTAAACAGAGCAGGTGTATTTTAACAGCCAGTACTGGAGAGGCAGACAACATTTGTGGGCCTGTGGTCAAAGGTAGGCAACTCTATGTTTGCACTTCATAAAAATACATCAACGCATATTTTTTTTTTTGAATCATTATATTAAAAAATTTATGGTTATTAAATATTATACATTTTCATTAAAAATCTATTATTATACATTTTTTATTTATCTACAATTTTTTATTAGATTTTTTTCTTACCCTTTAAAATTAATTTTATTCTCTGTTTGGTAGTTTATTGTATATCTTTTCAAAATAAACCTGTTTCTGTTCGCGTCAATCTCAAGTCAACTTTTGTAATTTCAGATCTGACGACGTGTGAGGAGCTGAACCACCACGCCTCCCCCTCCTCTGGCATACTGACCTACACTATTGTGGGCGGGGTGGTGGGGGCCCTGGTGCTGTTCTTGGTGCTCATCCTCATCTTCTGCTTCAGGCGGCGGCAGCTGCGGCGCCAGTGCAACCAGCGCGCGCTCACAGAGACAGAGGTTGAACAGCTGAGGGTCAAGGTCGTTAAGGACAGCGAGAGGGACCCAGTCTTGTTCAAGAAAGGTAAATTCCATTTTTTGGTCTCATAGATTCCTTATGTTAATTTGCGAATCTGTCTTTTTGTTGAGAAATAAGGTAATACAGTATCTGGTCTAATTTGAAATGGTACCATTAAATAACAAAAGATGAGAAAAGATTTTTTATAAACATTGCTCCTATAGTACCTAAGGTTTAGAGATGAAAAGCTAAAACTAATTATTACTCATAATCAAAGCTTTTTAACTCTTGTGGTGGGTATTAATTTTAAGAATAAATTATACTAAATGTTTAAATTATATTGATCCAGCCATATTTAACAATTAACCTTTTACCTTCCAGTTTTATCCACATCGTTTAGTTTTATTGAGGAGAGAATTGACCGCCAAATCTGGACACTCGCACAAGAACTTTTTAGATCCCATCCAAAACAGGGGCACTTCGAGTTCATTGTTGACAAATATAAAGGTAGATTTTTTTTTTCTCTGATATAGCCTTACATAACAGTGTAAACATACAACTAAGTTAGTTCACTTTTTTTCTGAACAGTTGACTATTAACACAACTGTTGACTATTTCCACAACTGTCAACTATTTCCCACAAGTTTTGATTATTAACACAATCATTGACTATTAACACAATCATTGACTAGTCAGAGTTGCTGACTCTCCACATCTATCAACCATTAATGCAACTGTCAGCTATTCCCAGAACTGTTGACTGTGAACACAACAGTTGACTATTTCCACAATTGTTTCCCAATCGTTTGGTTCTGTGTCCACAGACAGCCAAGCCAAGTACACCATTAACGGCTACCTCCAGGAGTGGAAGCTGTGGAGAGGGGAGAGCAAGGACACAATATCAGAGCTCTTCAGGTGCCTGAGGGTGGTCAAGAGAGACGACATTGTCAATGAAATTTGCATGTGTCTACGCAAAGATGTTGGTGAGTTCAGTTGGTTCTCTCTGTGTTTTGTGGGTCTAAATGTTTGCTCTTAGTGTCAAAATGGTATACGGTTTAATAGATATCAGGGAATATGTTTTTCTTAATGGAATGGTTTTGTACAAGAGTCTTTATGGTTTCTATGACTTTATTATTTGTAATGTCAGTTGCCATGGACTGTCTTGTTAAGATTTTGGTCCAATCCAGTATCAAAACACTAATCCCTTTGATGAGAAGTCACTTTCCATACCCAGGCTTAACTAAATCTGGTCGAGATTTTAGTTTATCCCAGTATCCAAGCACTAATCCCTTTGATAAGTAGTCAATTACCATACCCTATCTTCCATAATCTGGTCAAGATTTTGCTCCATCCCAGCAGTCATTTACCATACCCAACTATCTTAAAAATAGTGTGTAGATAAATTTAAAATTGATGGCTTTTTATTAGTTCCCAATAGTTGTATTGTTTTGTGTTTCGACTTTACAAATAACAAACAACTGATTGAAACAAATAAGTTTGAAATGTCTAAATAACTAAAGATGTGTTTTATAATGTATTATTTTCTCCCCATTAATTCCGCCTTTATTTCTCTACTGCTGTAGACTACCACACAGACATGGACTACCAACACGGCTACCACAAACAGACTCTGACAGACGAGTGCGTCTACATCTTCTTCCCCTGCTGCTACCACAAGAACGAAAAGTCTCCATCCACACCACTTGGGAGCGTCGTCGTCGTAGAAAACGATGGTGGGGAAGCCGGTACCAAACTCCTGGCTATTGCGACAGACGATATAGAGGACGGCACTGACGAGGGCACGGGTGGGGTGCGGCCACCACCAGGGACCTTCTACCGATCCCACCCCTCCCCCAGTGCCCCGGCGCTTGATGACACAAACACTGCTTTTCCTCCGCTAGAAAATGTCAAGTTTAGTCGCCAGTGGTCTCAGCCTGTTCAAGCTACTTCTTGAGTTTAAAAACAAACTTGAAGACATTTTAGATCCAGTTCCACAAGAGTAGAACCAACAGGGGAGATCACTCCCAACAAAGAGATGAAACATTAATGGCGAGCATGAAGTTCATTCAGTACAAGTTCTCCGACGCTAGCAGCTCATTCCTGATACTGCAACTTGTCGAACTGTGGATAAATTTTTTTTTTTTAATTAAATCAGCCAATCAGAGTTTTTTTTATCTAAATTTGTCATTTTTATATCTATTTTTTTTTTATTATTATGATTTTTGTAGCTATAATACTAGGCTATTATTAACTCTTGGTCATGTGACCAGCCAAATATAACTTACAAAAATGTGCAGTGATACAGCATTTGTGATTGAAATGTGTTTGTGTGTGTGACTATTTCTATGTGAAAAGTACTGGCTACTAGCTATGCCTGTCCATGGCATGTCAATGTCTGCCAGTGATGTGTCTGTTAACGGTGTCAATGTCTGCTAATGTCAAAGTATAAATTATACATCTTGACGTGTAGATATGTATAGCTTACCATTTGTGTATTATATTCTAACTAGCTTGACACATGCTATCACACTTCACAGAATACAGGTCAGTCCCCAGTGACCATAGTTTAATGAAACATGAGAAAATGGTGTGCCATAGATGTGACATTAGTAGAGTTCATTTTGTACATTCCATTGTATTCTCATTTTAAAAGAAGTCAAAAGTTAACTGCTTTTAACATTTTTAATGAATTTTTTTTTGTATATGCAATGAATTTGTTCTCTATTTACATTTTAACGCCATCTTTTAAAAATAGTCCCACACTGAAATAATAAGTAAAAACCAAATTAGCCTATAATTTATAATATCCAATTTAAGAAGAAATATATAAAGTTTTATCTTTCTATTTTTTGCACAGTTCATGTGGAGATGAAGATGTTTTCTATATCTTGAGCTATGATTATCAATATGCTTACTGCACACAATATGTAAAACTCTATACTCCTTCTCCCCCACTCTCATTGAATAAAGTCAGCCAATTTGTGTTCAGCTAGTTTGTTTTCTAATCATCTCATAATTCATTCACTTATTGGTTGTTTATTTATATTCCATCTCATTTGATTGGCTGTTTAACATTTCAGTTGGATTGGTTGTTGCTTTTCAGTGAAATTGGATTGGCCGTTCATGAATAAAACTGATATTTGAATGGTATTTGTGTGTAAAAATGAGGACTATAAACAATTTGATGAATGAAATTAAATTTTGTTGCAAATTACAAAATACATCAGAAAAAGTCAAATAAGATTGGTGGCTCATTCAATCATCACTTCTTTTAAAAACAAAAATAAAATTGTATTCAAAATATGACCATAAAATTAAGATTTGAATGTAACTGTTGGAATTTGAAAAACCTAATGTATGCTCTTTTTTTTTTAACTTCTTATCACAAATTTAAATCTGGTTTTTAGTTTAACCAAAACCATACTTCTGTTGTTTGTTTTTATAATTTCCTTCATAATTTAGCTCATGTGAGTGACAGAATTACTCTTGAGCTAAAATCATAGATTTGTTTCTTTATTACAAGCACAAATTATTCTGGCTTTGATTTTTTTTTTGGGTTGTCATGACAACAGCTTTATTTTGTTTATGCATTTATGTACATATATCTCTGTTGCTGGTACAAAATACTGTGGTCCCATACGATAGTCATATGACTTATTTTATGTGGTCCCATAATATATTAGTCATGTGACTTGTTTAAAAATTTTGACTTTAAAAATCACTGAGTGTGAAAAAACTTTTTTTTTTCTTTTTTTTTTATCAAAAATGAAGATTTGGTTAAAAAGTATTACGTGTTTCATTATGTTTTGATAGTATGTGATATTTCTGTTGATCTTGATATGACCCTTGACCCCTGAGTGCCATCACTGTGTTACTCAACAACTTCACAGGTGATATGTGTCGGATACTGCGTCAAAATATAAAGTGACATTTTGTTTTCTGTGATTTGATCAAAGTCCTGATCTTTGTTGTGTCTGATGGGGGGGGGGGGGGTGTAAGATGTCCTGTCAATGAAGACATGTCTTGTCAACTTAAGACATGTCTGAATAATTGCCAGACATTTGTGAAAAACAAATTATTGTCAACTTGTATCTGTAAGTGGGCACAGGTTTCTTTCATGATTTAGGTATCTTGAGTGATTCAAGTTGCTTATATGATTTGAGTTTCTTATATGATGTAAGTTATTTGAATTATATAAGTTGCTTACATGATTTGAGTTTCTTATATGATGTAAGTTATTTGAATTATATAAGTTTCTTACATGATTTGAGTTTCTTATATGATGTAAGTTATTTGAATTATATAAGTTGCTTACATGATTTGAGTTTCTTATATGATGTAAGTTATTTGAATTATATAAGTTGCTTACATGATTTGAGTTTCTTATATGATGTAAGTTATTTGAATTATATAAGTTGCTTACATGATTTGTTACTTGAAAGATTCAAGTCCCTGTAATGATTTAGGTTACTTACATGATTTGAGTTACTTAAATGATTTGAGATGTATGATAGGACTATTGAGCTTTTGTGGTTTTTTGGTGCCGGATGTTGTAGATTTGATGGTGCAGGATGCTTTGTTGAAGAAAGTCTTGGTACAATTTGTGATCTTGTTGGTCATTGTATAAGGACAAGTTGACCTTGTGATGTAGAATTTTGACCCATTGTATGGAGAAAATGTGACCTAATTAATATGTGGAGAAAATGTGACCTAATTAATATGTGGAGAAAATGTTACCTAATTAATGTGTGGAGAAAATGTGACCTAATTAATGTGTGGAGAAAATTTAAGTGTGGGGATAATATAAACATAGTGTGTAAACTATGAGTGTGTGGTGATGGTTGTGTGTATAGACCGAATGGTTTAGTGCGGGACAGTGTCTGGTTTTGGTGTAGGCTACATGGTCAAGTCGGCTTAAGAAAACTTATCTATTTAACTTTTGCATGTGTCAATATATTGTGCTCGTATATTGGTACAAACCTTTAACAATTATCACAATGTTTATTTCTTCAATTTTGAAGATGCAGGTGCAAACTTTATTACAATTCAAACTAATTACCTTGTACATAGGTCTTTGACTATTAGCTTTTTTGTGTACAATAATCTTTAACTGTAAGATTTTGTGTACATGGTTCTACAACCGTGAGAGCCTTGTGTACGTTGATCTTTGCTAGATCTTGTGTGCATAAGACTTAAGCTGTAGTGGATCTTTGTTTGCATAGATCTTTGACTGTTCAGACTTGTGTACAAAGATCTTTAAATCAAGATCTTGTGTACATAGATCATGTTTTTAAAAATTGTGTCAGATTCTTTTATCTATTATATAATATGTTCACTACTATTCAAAATAAATAAAACATATTTTTAAATGCTAAAATATATTGTTTTTGTCCTCATTTGAATATAGAAATAGTGATCTATTTTAAGAAACAGAACCATGAAATTACAATTAATACATTGCTATTTGATGGAGATTATTTCATTTTCCTAAAAAGAAGAGTTTCCTTGTAAGACTCTTCTTGTGGATTACTAATACCTTTTTTTTTGGGGGGGGGGGGGGGGGGGGGGGGCTGCAAGTCTGCCGCTTCCCCCCCCCCCCCCCCCCCTATTCAGACTTAATATTAAAAAAATAGTTTATCTAGAATATATATACTTAAATAAGTGTGCGCCCCTCCCCCTACACACAGGTAGTTTATTGTGCCCAGCTCTCTCTATATATAAGTGTTATGATAATTAAAATTCATTTCTATAACTTGCTAGCTTGACAACCTTGAACCTTTCACGTATTTGAGAGAGAGCGAAAAAAGTAGAGACACGAAAATTGTAGGCTATAACTCAGGAATCTTGTGAGTGCGGGAATCTCTTCAATCTTTGTAGAGCGACATGTGACAGGTCAGCCTGGGATGTTCGTTGGGTGAAGGTTGGGGGACGGCAGTGGCGGCATTAGAAAAACTGCCCCCCCCCCTAGACGAAATGGAACTTACATAAATATATTTTTTTAACAATGTCCGCGGACCCCCCCCCCCCCCGGCGGAAATTATAGTTCGCCCCCTTTTCCCACCCGAAAATTTTAAGTGCCCCCCCCCCCCCGGAGAGAAAAAGTTTGAAAGAAACACTATATATATATATATATATATATATATATATATATATATATATATATATATATATATAATATATATATATATATATATATATATATATATATATATATATATATATATATATCCTAATTTATAAAAGGCCATGTGCGCTCTTCTCTCTCTCTCTCTCTTTCTCTGTCCGCAAAAAATTTTCGCCGGACATCACGTCAGAATCGGCAGCGATATATCGAGAACTTTTTACGGACTTTTGTTGAAAATAATATGTTAGATGTTTTAAATGTATAACCACAATTTTACTTAAATAAGAAAAATAAAAATTAAAGGCGTATTCGAATGTAGAGAAACAGTATTATTTATGCAACCGGAAAAGCATTAATAGATGTGTTAAAGAACGCACAAAACTGTGACGACACTATTGCTTACTAATGACGTCATCTGCCGTGTTTAGAATAAAAAAGAAATGAACTATTTCATTCAAATTTGATTTAGATCTACGTACACTATGAAATGTATACAATACAATTTTTCCGGCCTAAACTCATAACATTTATTTATACAAAATCTTTGTTTGGAACTGGCTAATTTGGGATAAAAAAGTTAATTTGAAAGAATAGGCATATTCGCGTAAGTTAAGATTTTAAAATACGTCTTTCATTCTCTGTATTTTATAAGGTGCCTAAATAGCGGAGATGTTAGTGTACTATAAACCACGCAGGTGGTGCGGGTTCGAGACCCACCAAATCAACTTGGTTAATGTATTTTTTTTATTTTGCTCGGACTAAACTTAAAAAAAAAAATTCAATTAGGATTCTAGATCTAGATCTAGATTGTCGGGTGTCCGATAAGGCACTTCCCGGCGCCGCAGGCGCTTCAAATTTGGCAGGATCTTGCCTTGGGGCGACAGAACACGGGGGCCGGTTGGCCAAAAAGTCTACGATGAGGGGGTCAAAACTGACCTCGACTGACCGGTACCTTATATGAGCTATAAATCGAAAAAAAATGTCCACGGAGGAACCTCTTCATAACTCTTGAGGTCGTAGACCGACCCTCGGGCGAATTAATTAAGCATTCAAATTCTCAATGTTTTCGAAAGCCTAAGCGAAGCTGGGCAGCATGCCTAGTATATATATAAGAACAAAGAAGACATTTATTTTTTTGTGGTCTAATTTCTAAAATGCAATCATTTGTTTTGAAATGTGTGTATATCGTAACGAGTTTTTTAATTGTTACTCATTGTCGATTCGCTTTTGGCGCCCCGTATGTTTGGGAGTGCATCCCCTACATTCCGCAGCAACAGCCACGCCTCTGCTTTAAAGTACACATAACTTAAGCACGTATCTAGTGGTGGTCTGACCGTCCATTTTGATCCACCTGATTCATAAAAGTCGTCTGGTCTGTAAAAATCTTGTCCAGAAGCGGGACATCAGCTAGTTAATTCACAAACTTGCCATCTGCCCCGAGATTTATGTGCCCTGTGTAAGCCTCGTCAGCTCACGGCGACTACGTCACTCTGTCACACGTCTCGACTATTTCCGGCTGGAGTTTTCGAAAGTCAAGGTCACACATCACGTGAATAGGTTAGATCCACGAGCCACAGTTGAAAAAGTTGGTCGAGTGAAACGGTAAGGTGCGCATTCTTTTTTAAACAGAATTTTTTTTTCAACTTTTTTAAACAGCACATTAAAAAAAATGATAATTTTTATAAAACAAAATACCAGCAGTGACTTTAAAAAAAAATTAAAAATTGTTTCATCTGCAACTCTATGCTGCAAATAATTTTAGCTAAAGTCAGAGGAAAAAAAAGTTCCCCATTTTTCCCCTCAATTAATCCGCAACAAAAGTGGAGAACCTGGAGAGCTAATTAATTAATTAACGTGTCGTTTAAAACGTCTTGACTTGGTCTCGAGTGTTTCTTTATGTATAAACGTAGTTTTTTTTAAAGCCAGATTTACGGTTCTTGTAGCATGCACTTTTCAGTTACAATTTAAAAGAAAATTTAGTTTTCAGATAATTAGCCATTATATTTATTAATTTCCAATTATTTTTTTACGGAGTTCGTATATTGAAATGGCGTAGTCCCTATGTATAATAAATAGTGTTTCAAGTGTCTGGTAATTTTCTCACTGTGCTTAACTAACTTGCAGTTGGCTTACAACTTGCGGATATTTCTCGCACCGACGACTGAGAAGGAGTGAGTGGACCCTGGAGTGAGTGGACCCTTGAGTTGATCATGCAGAGCGAGTCTGGCCGGACACCCCAGTGGGTCACCCTAGACGTGGAATCGGCTGACACCCACGGGGAGCTGCCCACACACGTGACAGGTAGGTTTAGGTTAACACGGGTGTGAGGTAGGTTTAGGTTTACACGGGTGTGAGGTAGGTTTAGGTTTACACGGGTGTGAGGTAGGTTTAGGTTAACACGGGTGTGAGGTAGGTTTAGGTTTACACGGGTGTGAGGTAGGTTTAGGTTTACATGGGTGTGAGGTAGGTTTAGGTTAACACGGGTGTGAGGTAGGTTTAGGTTTACACGGGTGTGAGGTAGGTTTAGGTTTACATGGGTGTGAGGTAGGTTTAGGTTTACACGGGTGTGAGGTAGGTTTAGGTTTACACTGGTGTGGTGTAGGTTTAGGTTAACACGGGTGTGAGGTAGGTTTAGGTTTACACGGGTGTGAGGTAGGTTTAGGTTTACACTGGTGTGGTGTAGGTTTAGGTTAACACGGGTGTGAGGTAGGTTTAGGTTAACATGGGTGTGAGGTAGGTTTAGGTTTACACGGGTGTGAGGTAGGTTTAGGTTTACATGGGTGTGAGGTAGGTTTAGGTTTACACGGGTGTGAGGTAGGTTTAGGTTTACACGGGTGTGAGGTAGGTTTAGGTTTACATGGGTGTGAGGTATGTTTACACGGGTGTGAGGTAGGTTTAGGGTTACACGGGTCTGATGTAGGTTTAAGTTTACACGGGTGTGGGGTAGGTTTAGATTTACACGTGTAGGTTTAGCCTAGATCGAGAATGTACCAAAGAGGTTTATGCGTGTTTAACACAAATCTATCCAACTAGGTACCAAGCCCTATAGGTTGGAGAAGATATTTTAAACTAAATAGACCGTTCTAAAGATCTAATAAGATCTTTTAAATAATTAGCTCGTTCTAAATATCTATGTAGCTAGGGTGGGCCTAACTACTAGTTACAAATCTGATAACGAACGATAAGCCGAGACGCAGTATTACAGTCTGACGCAACATAGCAGGTGGCTTATTGGAGCGGACTGATAACAATCTCAAAGCCAACGCGTGCTATTTTGGGAAACGGTACGAAGAGAGTCAAAAGGCCTGTCAACTTTGATTGATAGGATGCAGATGTTATTTCACGGACTGTACGCTAGAACTGCGTAACTAGTGGTCGGAGACATCGAGTACAAGTATCGATTACGGAGGAATACAAGTATGCAGACGAGTACGGATACAAGGCATAAATAGGAGGGGACGACTGAACTCGTTCTCTTACGTCTCTTACGGCTCTTACGGCTCTTACGGCTCTTACCGCTCTTCCAGCTTCATCGCTTGCTTTAGATCAGTCAGTCTGTGTGACATACTCAAGTTGGTTATATTGTGTTAAGAAGGACAATAGACATGTGGATTCAGTTATATGAAGCCTAGTGAGGACTGTTAGGGGGTCAGTTGATTCAGACTATTATTGTGAAACATTTCTGTTGATTCATTGTGTTATATTGAAGCATTTCTTGATTCATGTAATAAAAGGATCAATAGCGAACCTGCATCTTCGAGTCTTTCTACTGTAGTCGATGTTGTGTAGCATGAGTGGTTCAACTCGTTACAATTGGCGTTGTCGGGCAGGATAGACTCGGGGAAGGTCACATTTGGCGTTGCGAACAGGAAAGATGCAACTAGCCTAGGTCACATTTGGCGTCGTCGAGCAGGATGAATTCAACTAGACTTGCCGTTTTAGGCACCCATAGTCAACCTTGTGCATAACTGTGTTTTGTGTGTATGTGAATTCGGACATTCAGGAACTGTGAAAATTGAGGAAAAAATTTTTCATATACACACGGTAAGAAAGAACTCTTTTGTTTTACTTACGGAATAAAATGTCTACTCTGGACGAGAAGCAGACCCATATAGTGGTCCTACCCAGAGAGTCCCACATTAACAAATTTTACGGGGACGGTGATCCCACTTTAACCAACAGGTTCAGTGAAGAGGTCAAAGCGGCCTGGGCCTCGAGAGGCATGTCACCAGAGGAAAGATTAAGACTGCTGATGGGCAGCATAGGAGAGACGGTTAGGGCAGAGGTCAAATGCCACGATAAAACCATCCAATCAGATCCAGATAAGGTGCTGGATCTGATTATGGAGACCTTTGGGGAGAGACGGTCGGGATCGCAACTGCTAGCAGGGTTCGTAGGCTTGAGGCAGAGATTGGCGGAGAGTGTGATGGAGTACTCACACCGGATGAACAGTGCCTTTGATTCGGTAAAGGTCAAAACACCGGACATTGATGTACGCCTACTGAGGGACCATTTCATTGAGGGGCTGGCAACCCCGATCCTAAGAAGAGAGTTGAAAGAGGAGGTCCACAAAGAACCGCAGTTGACCTTCCTTCAGGTCAGGAACTCAGCGATCCGCAGGTCCGAGGATGAGGACCAATCGAACTGTTCGGTGGACAAAGTCTCTGTGCCTGAACAGAGACAATCCCCACCCACAGGGGCCGACACGATAGAGACCATGATGGCTCAACTGTTGGCCCACCTAGATAAGGTTGACCAACGTTTGGAGAGGTTAGAAAGCAGGTCAACAGCTGAGAATCGGGAAAAGAACGGGACAAAACAGGGACGGGTTGGACGGCCGCGTCCGGCCAAGCCATCACTCCAATGGACGGCCGACGGTCGACCAATTTGTTTGTCTTGTTCACAACCCGGACATATGGCACGGTACTGCCAGGGAAACGGTCGTCCTCTGTAAGGCAAGGCCAGGCTACAGAGGGGCGAGGGTATGGCCCAAGAAGCAAAATGATGGGAGTCTGTCCCGAAATGGTGATTACGATTGGGGACATCGCGGTGAAGGCAATTGTGGATACAGGCTCCCAGGTGACGACAATCACGGAAAATTTTTACACCAAATGGATGAAAGGAAAAGACCATAGGTTGAGGTCTGACACATGCATGCGCCTGACGGCAGCTAATGGACTAACCATTCCATACTGTGGTTATTTTCTGGCGGATGTCGTGGTGGCAGGACATAGGTTGAAGCAGGTTGGGGTGTTCGTTACGAAACACAACCTAGAGACAAATGTGTCAAATATACCTTGCCTGTTGGGCATGAATATTCTTGGCCAGTTGCCAGAATTTCTTACAAATATTGTCGCATCGACCACACCAGGTCGGGGATCCAAGTTGACCAGGTTTGCCAAGACCAGAGGAAGGACAGCAGTCCCGGCAAACACGGTCAAGGCAATCACATTACAAATTGGTGATAGAAGCGTGAATGGTGATGTGATGATAGAACCATGTGGCGCCGCACTGAGGGCAGGCGTCGTGTTACTGCGGACATACACATCAGCGGAAAATGGACTAGTTCAAGGATTAGTGGCAAATGTTTTGGATGAGGAAATTTTTATACCGCCTAATACTCTGGTAGGAGTACCACAGAACGTCGAGGTACAAAGGTCGGCACAGTGCATCGAACTGAGCAATACCAGCAGTAATGAAGTAACAGTTAGGTCGGTCAATGTGACGGCCGAGGTGAAGAAAGAGGATGGCCGATCATATACATTCCCGGAAACTGAGGACCCAAAACTAAATGAATTGCTGAATAAATACAGTGATATATTTGCCTCGTATGAGGGTGATTTGGGGTACACGGAAGTAATAAAACACCAGATACCCTTACTACAAGACAAGCCGGTGGCGCAACCCTACCGAAGATTACCACCGAGTCACTACTCTGCGGTGAAAGCACACCTGAATGACCTACTAAAAAAGGGAATTATTACAACCAGTACGAGCCCGTATGCGGCACCGATAGTAGTGGTAAAAAAGAAGTCAGGGGAGATAAGACTGTGTTGTGATTACCGGAAATTGAACAATATCACAAGAAGGGATGCATTCCCCTTGCCTCGTATTGATGAATGTCTTGATGCGTTGGGGGGAGCAAGATTTTTTTCTACCTTGGATTTGGCTAGTGGCTACCACCAAGTGGCCATGCACCCCAACGATCAACATAAAACTGCATTTATTTCTCCACTGGGACTGTACGAGTGGACCCGTATGCCGTTTGGTCTAACTAATGCACCTGCTACATTCCAGCGAGTAATGCAGAGTGCTATGAGTGACTTTCTATTTCAAATAATGTTGGTGTATTTGGATGATATTCTAGTTTACTCAAAAACTTGGGAGGACCATCTAAAAAGATTAGAACAAGTGTTTCTCCGTCTTAGGGAGATAGGAGTAAAGCTGAACCCAGACAAATGCTGCTTTGGTTTGAAATCGGTACATTTTTTGGGTTACGTGATTTCGTCGGATGGCATCGCCACTGACCCAGATAAAATTGCAGCTGTTAAAGAATGGAAACAACCAACAACTACGGTAGAGGTCAGGTCATTCTTGGGTTTTGCTTCCTATTATAGAAAATTTGTGCCGGGTTTTGCAAAAATTGCCGCACCATTGCATGACTTGGTAAACAAAATGACAAAGAAACACAGTAAGGAGAAAAAGAAAGGTAAAACACAACTGATAGGTGAATTATGGACTGATGAATGCCTGAACTCGTTTAAGCTATTGAAAAAGGCTTTGACAGAGGCGCCGATATTGGGATACGCAGACTTTGACAAACCATTTCGGCTAGAAATTGACGCCAGCTCTAAAGGTCTGGGAGCTGTGCTATCACAACAACAAAAGCAAGGTTTCAGGGTTATTGCGTATGCAAGTCGAGCTCTGAAGGGATCAGAGAGGAACATGACAAATTACAGCGCCATGAAACTAGAACTTTTGACATTAAAATGGGCTGTGACTGAGAAATTCAGGGACTATCTATTAGGTGCTAAATGTGTGGTATACACTGACAATAACCCCTTGAGCCACCTAAAGACAGCAAAGTTGGGATCCATCGAACAGCGATGGGCAGCAGAATTGGCACTCTTTGACCTAGAGATAAAGTATCGCCCGGGGCGGTCCAATGGCAATGCGGACGCCTTATCAAGGAATCCTTACGAGAGACCGGGTGATGAGGAAGAAACACTGACAGGAATATGTGAGGTCAGAGCGTCAACAGATATCCCTCATGGGGTACAAGTGATGCAGAACGGGCAGACCGGGGTGGAGCACATATCCACGGAACCCGGACATATGGACAATAGTGATTTTAATTGCCTTAATCACCAAAAGATAAGAGATGCCCAGGGAACGGATAGTGGCTTACAACCGCTATTGAAATACGTCCAGGAACAAAAATTCCCAGGAAGAAGGGAAAGAGAACAATTTGGTCGAGAAACAAAGAAAATACTGAGTCAGTGGGACCGTCTCAGTATAGAGGATGGTGTTCTCATGCGGAGAATTCATGACCAAATTGATGGGACAATACACCAGGTGGTGGTGCCTGGACAGTTACGAGAAGAAGTGCTAAGGTTGGCACATGACAGGGCAGGACACCAGGGTCAGGACAGGACGCACAAAATATTACGACGGAGGTGTTACTGGCCCAATATGGAAATGGAGGTCAAACGCCATTGTGAGGCTTGTGTGAGGTGTCAGCATGCGAAAATGCCAGTTGTCAAAATGAGACAGCCATCAGGACACCTACTAGCGACAAAACCACTAGAGATTGTGGCTATGGACTTTACGTCGTTGGAGCAATCATCGGATGGGACGGAACATGTGTTGGTAATGACTGATGTATTCACCAAATGGACGGTGGCGGTGCCCACACGAGATCAGACTGCCAAAACAGTGGCAAAGGTCTTAATAGAACATTGGTTCATCAAATATGGCATACCAAGACAATTACATTCTGACCAAGGAAGGGCTTTCGAGTCAGAAGTAATTAACCAACTGTGCAGCCACTACGGGATTAACAAATCTAGAACAACCACATTTAATCCGAAAGGAAACGGACAGTGTGAACGGTTCAACCGCAGCATGCATGATTTGCTGCGTACGCTAGAACCTGAACAGAAAAAACGTTGGCCTGATTTTCTCCCAGAGTTGGTATATCTATACAACTGCACACCCCATGCCACAACCGGCTTTGCGCCATACATGTTGCTGTTCGGACGGGAGGCTCGACTCCCTCTTGATTTGTTCCTAGGAAAAAGGGAGAGTATGACTGGCTCATACACCGCACTGGAATATGTGAATGAACATATGAGAAGAATTAGAGAAATGTACAGGGTAGTACAGGAAAGACTAGAACATGAAGCACGGCGAAGGGAACCGCCGGTACAGACAAAGGACCCGCCACTCAAACTGAATGACAGGGTATTACTGCGTAGTCACCCGTTAGGCAGAAACAAAATCCACGATCTCTGGGGACAGGAGATATGGCAAGTCGTGGAGATGCCTAAAGTAGCAGGTGGCCCCTTTAAGATAAGACCCATCGATCACGCCAAACCGGATCGGTGGGCGAATATTGCTCAATTAAAGAAATATTGGAATAGGCAAGAAGAGCAGTTACACACAAGGAAATCCAAGACAATTAGGGAACCGGAAGTTACAACGGAAATTCACATACCCATCCCGGAACCATATCACCATCATCAGAACAACCGCGATACACAAGTGGAGGATAACGGCAACAAAGAGGATCCCGTTCCTTCCAGAAGCAGAGAGACAGTAGACCATCAGATAAGTGGTCCGCGGAGAAGTTTGAGGAACAGAAGGAAGACGAAATTTTTTGTCAGCAACCATCAAGTCTTTCATGGTCGCGCTGGTATGAGAACAGACTGTTCAAAAAGCTATAAAAGTGAACTGGTGAAGGCACCAAACGAAAAGGTGGATGTGAATTCTAGAACTGTTTTGTGTCTCAGGAAGACGATGTAGACACAGTTGAGATGTGAAATAGGTATAACTGTCAATCGTATACGAATGGGACGTCGTGGACAGTGAGTGGAACAATAATTTTTTTTTACGATTATGCGATTGACTCTGGAGGAGTGCACCTGCCAGGCGTTGTTTGTGGTTGAAAACACACAAAAAAAGGCAGGGGTGGATGTAGCTAGGGTGGGCCTAACTACTAGTTACAAATCTGATAACGAACGATAAGCCGAGACGCAGTATTACAGTCTGACGCAACATAGCAGGTGGCTTATTGGAGCGGACTGATAACAATCTCAAAGCCAACGCGTGCTATTTTGGGAAACGGTACGAAGAGAGTCAAAAGGCCTGTCAACTTTGATTGATAGGATGCAGATGTTATTTCACGGACTGTACGCTAGAACTGCGTAACTAGTGGTCGGAGACATCGAGTACAAGTATCGATTACGGAGGAATACAAGTATGCAGACGAGTACGGATACAAGGCATAAATAGGAGGGGACGACTGAACTCGTTCTCTTACGTCTCTTACGGCTCTTACGGCTCTTACGGCTCTTACCGCTCTTCCAGCTTCATCGCTTGCTTTAGATCAGTCAGTCTGTGTGACATACTCAAGTTGGTTATATTGTGTTAAGAAGGACAATAGACATGTGGATTCAGTTATATGAAGCCTAGTGAGGACTGTTAGGGGGTCAGTTGATTCAGACTATTATTGTGAAACATTTCTGTTGATTCATTGTGTTATATTGAAGCATTTCTTGATTCATGTAATAAAAGGATCAATAGCGAACCTGCATCTTCGAGTCTTTCTACTGTAGTCGATGTTGTGTAGCATGAGTGGTTCAACTCGTTACAATTGGCGTTGTCGGGCAGGATAGACTCGGGGAAGGTCACATTTGGCGTTGCGAACAGGAAAGATGCAACTAGCCTAGGTCACATCTAATTAGATCTAATTTAGATTTTTAAATAATAGCAAGATCTAAAGATGTGACAAGACAAATGTGTTTAAAATAAATAGTCTTTAGATTTTTTTTTAAATATGCGTTAAAAACGTTTTAATAACAAGCTTTAATGCAATAACGCACTAAGGAGAAAATAGATTATATAATGAACTACTTTTCAAGTAACTAAAAATAAATGCGTGGGTCGCTCTTTTATGTATTGAATACCTTTACTAGAACTCAAGAAGCGGCCCACGCTTTTATTTTTAGTTAATTAAAAAGTAATTCATTATTATTTTTTTCAAAGAAAATATTTTTTTCTATCAATATTAGTGCTTTATTACATAAAAGCTTGTTATTAAAACTTTTTTATGCATTTTTTCAGCACTTTCATATTTTTTAAAATTACAATATTGTTGCATGAGTTAAAAAAAATTGTGCGCCAAATGAACAGGAGAAAAATGTGCGAGGTAATTAATACTTTAAATAGGAAATTTTAATGAATTCTTTCAAAATTAATTAAGCATACAATTAAGTCAAATTTGATATCAAATTGCATTTTCTTGGGTTTTGACCCACGTTTCATGTTTCAGAAAAATTTCTCGGTTAAAAGAGGTCGAAATTTTGATTGCCATTTCCGAACCATACGGACATGACCAGGATTCAAGTTAAATAAAAGCTTGTAAAAATTACCCCGTGCTAATGGTTGAAAAATATCTTTAGAATAATTAGCAAGTTCTAAACAACTAATTACAGATTTTTAAAAATTATCGAATTCTAACATCTAAATAGATATGATCTTTTAAGTAGACTGCTTTAAAGATCTGAAAATATGTCTTACTATTCTGATAAGCGTAGTAATAACAAAGCTGTTATTTGGTATAATTCTTACA
Source organism: Physella acuta (assembly GCF_028476545.2). NCBI lineage: Eukaryota > Metazoa > Mollusca > Gastropoda > Physidae > Physella > Physella acuta. The sequence goes on along the minus strand of NW_026732066.1, from coordinate 107,475 downwards.
CTGTCCACAACACGAGCCATGACCTAACACTGACCAGAAAATGACCTAACACTGACCACAACCCTAGCCATGACCTAACACTGACCAAAACCCGAGACATGACCTAACACTGACCAAAACCCGAGACATGACCTAACACTGACCACAACCCTAGCCATGACCTAACACTGACCAGAACCCTAGCAATGACCTAACACTGATCAGAACATGACCTAACACTGACAACAACCCAAGCCTAACACTGACCAGAAACCCAGAAAAAGTTTCTTAGCAGAGCATGTTGATAAAAAATATCAAAATAATAACTTTTGATGTAATAATCATAGCGACCCCTGATTGAGTCTACCCCCCCCCCCCCCCCCCCCCCGGGGCTCCACTCACCTGTCACCGCCCCTGTTGCCGCCCACAACCTTAGCGACAGGCCGGCGGTGACTTCCGTGTACCTTATCTGCGGCAGGTGAGAGGGTTCGCTGTCTAATTTAATTAAGTTCCAAGATTTGACCTAAGGGAGTTAACCTAGTGTGACGCATTATGACAAGGTGAGAAAAGCGAGGCGTGTACGACAAACCGCATTACCTTATGGAAAACCGCCTTCAGCTCTTTAACATTTTCTCTTTTATCAAATTTTTAAAAAAATAAAAAATCAACCAGATGTCCCATTCATTCTACCAAAACTCCACCCATGACGGCCCAATGTAAGGAGCATAACTCTGTATGATCAAGTGAATAGTTTCACAAAATATTTGTTTTTGTTTAAATGAAATTGAAAATTAAGATAAAAATTAGTGCTTAATGTTGGGAATAAACCTGGCTTTCCAACAGTATTAAATAGAATATATTATATTCGGTAAAAGTACAGTATAAAAATAAAAAATGTCTGAGAAAATTCAAAACAGGTCATTTTCGGTAGTCAACTTTATTTATTTTTGTCTTAACAACTATGCATCGAATTTAACAGTTAAATATCAATTTGGTTATGTTTAACATATATAATTCATAAAATACATGCCTAGATACGTTTAGAGGCATTAATTTTTTTTATTTTTAATATTAAATCTACTAAAAATACGACAGATGAGTCGAAAATTTCGAGATAGAAAGAAACTATTATTTTTTATCTTTCAAAAGCGCCATTGAAATTACAAGACCGGAAAAGGATGCTGAAACCATCCGACTTCCTGTTTAGTTAAAAATTAGGATTTGTAGGCCAAATTTTAATGAAACAAATTTAATTTTTCTATGCTTATTGTAAGCGGGCGGCAGCGGGCGTTACGGGACATTAACGGTGTCGGGCGGCAGCGGGCGTTACGGGACATTAATGGTATAAAATGTAAGGATTTTTGTAGTTAACAAAAACACAAAAGGGAAAATTAATAATATTTTTTCTTAGTCTTGGCTAATGTTTCACAAAATAAATGAGCAGGGGACGAAATAAAAATAAGCTAACAAAACATCTTTGATCCCAAATGTTTAAGATCTTAAGAGAATATTTTAAGAACAAAAAAAATATTTTTCTTAAAATAGAACATCGTGTTTAGAATCAAACCAAGGGACAACGGAAATATACGTTAAAAGAACATTACATGTCGGAGGCATTTATAATAAAGGGAAAAAAATGTAGAAAAAAAAATGAATAAAAATACTAATTTTAAAAAAAAAAGAAACAGCACTATTATATTTAGCACTGTAATGTCGTAGAAAATTATTTTTAAATGCAAGTTTCAGTCAACGACTGGATTCAGTAATGATCTGTGACGTCATCAGGTCGGGTGTCACTAGGTCGTGTGTCACCCTTCTTGGTAGCGGGGGGGGGGGGGGGTCACCCCACCTCCTCCAACAATTAAGCATTTTCGATTTGAAGTAATTCCTTTTTCACAACCATCCTCGTTTTAAAATGGATAGAACATTGTTTTGACATTAAATTGTAAGATTTTTGAGTTGGAGTCTCCCCCTAAGGCTGCGGTTACACTATCCGTCGGCAGACCGAATTTTTTCATCTGACGTCAGGTGTTGTCCAATCTGCCGAAGAAGGGTGCGCCCCAGCGGTTACACTGTAGCCCGTCAGAACGTATGTCTGACCACCGGCAGGCATTGGTTTCAATACAAAAAATCTACTAACAAATGCAGCTTCATTTTTTAGCAGAAAACAATGATGCTTCCAAGATTATTTTGCTTAATGAAAAGGAAAGAGAAAATCATATAGGAAATGCATTTCTCCAAAGAAACGCTTGGCTTTGACATTGAGGCAAGTGTCTTTGTACAGTTAATTCTTATTAAATAAGATATTTTGTTACAGTAAGTTGAGTAAGGCCTATTCTAAATACCATTCATTATTACAATTGTGTGTTCTATGTAATCTATACATTTAAAACAAGTAAAATCTAAGCTATAAATTTGGTTGCAATACCTCAGTAGTGGGGAGTAGATCTAATCTATAACTATAAGGTCTTGATTCTATGTTCTGGCCTGCTTTTAGTGCTAAATTAAAATAATTTCATTTACAGATAGGCCCCTCACTACAACTGTATTGGCCTACTAATATCGAATTGTCCATTCACCTATCACCACAATTATCTATGAGACATTTGATATTATGTGGAGATGCCTCACTAAAAAGCATGTACCATTACCAACAGCAGCAATGTGCCAAGGCTTTTGAAGACTGAAGACACCATCTGAAGTATTATGAAACATGTTGAATTTGATATTTAATTGAAATAAACTTCTTTTTGTTGTTTTGTTTGTTTTATTTATATTATTCATAGATAATAATAAAATCATTGGCCAAATCACCTGATCAATATCAATAATTCCTACTAGTTAGGCCTACTTGACTAACTTTGACTTAGTCCTACTTGCTCCTTATAGTTATAGAACATAGGGCCTCCACCATTTCCACCAGTTAGGCCTACTGGTTAGACTTAATTTTCTAACTCAATGTCAGTTACATGTTAGATTGTTACAAACTAAAATGGTATTGGTTTTTGATCATTTAAAAAGCATAATTCATTGTTTTAATTTATTAAGCAAATCTGTAAAACATGTTTAAGTAGCATGATTAACAGAAATACATCTCATAAGACACAGGCCTCATTGAATTATTAATTTAACTATTTTAACTACTGGTATAGGTAATTCTCCATTACAGTTTAGGCCTGCATTTAAAGAATTCTTAAAAATAATAAAACAGTAAACAACATACACTTTTCAATTAATTTTTTATTCAGGCATAACACAAAATTAATTAATCCTGGGTCAGGATCTTTAGCAATTGCTTCTTCCACAATTTGAATCAATGTCTTCAAAAATAAAATATCTTTTAAACAATGGTTTCACTTGATACTGAATTGAAGTTGAAGGTATCTGTATGCTGCTTATCGTTTGCTTGGAAGCGAAACAATCATTCATAAAGGATAATTGATTATAATATGTCCATGGTTTGTTTGGAGCTATACTGCCAGTTACTCTTTTGTTGCTAATCTTGATATGCTCCTTTCTAAATGTATCAAGCAGGTTTTTCCACTTGGTTTTTGCTTGTGCACCTGAAATGAATTAAATATAAAGATCAGTTTAGACTGATTGTAACTTTAATATGTTGGATACATATAATTTATATATATGCCTACAGGCTATAAATGAAATAGGTTTCTAGATAGAAAAGGGCGGATAAAAAATAGTTAGGACTGTAGTGACTTAAGTAATCAGCTCATTAATTAATTACTACTAGATCTAGATCTAGTGGTCTAGTCCTAGATCCAGACTTTTCTATCATAATTGTCTGGGCCTAAGCCTAGATCTTGATTCCTATAGACAGTTATATCGATCTAGTAATATATAGTAACATTACAGTACAGGAATCTAGATCTATACTCTTAATTTAGATTAGATTAAGGCCTATTAATATTAATAGTATTATTGTACTATTAATATAAATTTTAATTATTAATCTAAAAATAGATTCAATGGAAATAGAATAAATTTAAATATAGGCCTATACTATTATACTTCATACATATTACTATAGATCTACCAATAGTCCTATAGTCCCTATAGATAATAATATACATAGAGATCTAGATCTAAATCTAGAAAGAATCATAGAATACTAGAAAAATAGATCTATTTCATAGATTCTAGATATTAGAAATTAGATAGACTATCAGATAGGCCTAGCCGAGAATGAAAGATTCAATTTTAGAACCAAGAGTAGAGAGTAGAGAGAGTCTACTACTAGAGACTAGAGAATATTAAATTCAATGAGTAGATCTAGAGGTAATCTATCGTTTTGGGTACGTAAAATCGCCCGCGGCTATTAATGTACGAAAACGTTACCTCATTGTCAAGGCTGTAATAGAAGTATATTGTGATATGTTTGTGTCAAATATTATAGATAAATGAATAATAAACCCAAATCAATGGCTAAATATATTAATATAGGCCAGAAATTAACTTTAAACATCAGTGTCTGCAAGCAAGATTTGCTATATAAACAGCAGCCATTTGTAAAATAGAGTGACTTCCGCCTGAATCTCGAGCTATAAGTCTATAAAAATAAAATTTTAACAAGATGGCTGCTATAGTAAATGAGCATGGTTGCATCTGTTGGAAACATCGCTGGTGTTCATTTATTACTGAAAAGTTTTAATTCAATTGTTTAAAAACAGGTACATAAATGAAACAAGGAAACATTTTTGTATTTTTCAAAACATAAATCCTCCTCAAAATGTGAAATAATTATTAAAATGTAAGGAGTCACCTGTTTTTCACATTACTAGTCGCGGGCGATTTTACGTACCCAAAACGATAGATTACCGATCTAGATCCTATTATTTAATAGGCCTAACTAATTATTTTACTAGTTATTACTAGATCTAGATCTAGAATCTATTTTGAGGTTACTTACTTTTCTATTACTTAGTCTTAGCCCTAACTAGACCTAGTACTAGATCTAACCCTTGCCTTAGTCTAATCTTAGAATTTAGAACGATGACGATATCTAGATTCTCTAGATCTAGACTAGATCTAGATTCTGGATTAGATCTAGAGTCTAGAATAGTCTAGATCTAGAATCTAGATCTAGATCTGAATTCTACTTCTTCAGTACTTCGAAGCAAGATCTAGAATCTAGATCTAGATCTAGATTTTCTAGATCTAGTCTAGAATCTAGATATAGATCTAGTCTAGAATCTAGATCTAGACTCACTCTGCACTCTAGATCTAGAAAAAAGAATTAGATTTAATAGTATAGATCTAGTTTTCTAGATCTAGAGTCTAGAATCTAGCTTAGTCTAGAACTAGAAATAATCTAGATATCTAGATCTAGAATCTAGATTCTAGATCTAGATCTACCAGTTGAGTAACTTGAGTGACTTGAGTGAGTTGAGTGAGAGTCGATAACCAAAAAAAAAAAATGTGAATGAATGATAAAAATTAATCAATGAAGTGAATAAGTGAAATAAATTACTTAACTTGTACATCCGAGTTAATCGGCTATTTCAGACCTTTAATTTTCTCTTCTGGATAAGTAAAAATCATCTTCTCTGTGTCAAATACTAGATCTACAACTTTCTGTTCAAACTGAAGTCCTCCATTTTATATTTTGTTTATCCTGCCAGATAAATTTTCATCAGAATGTGTTTTCCGTCAGAACAGAAACAAAATTTTAAGTTCATCATCAGGCGCCTGACGTAGTCTGACGACTCGGACGATGAGTTCGGATCTAGTGTAACCAATAGAACTGGGTTATACTTTTTGTTTGCTTTCCAGTTGTTCGGCCGTGTTGTCAGAAACAGAAATTCGGACTGCCGACGTATAGTGTAACCGCAGCCTAAATGGTGTCACCCCCTAAATGCTGTCATCCCCGAAATGGTGTCACCCGTTGCGAACCGCCCCACCCCCACCCCCACTGTCGTCCTGTTACTTATTCATGGGTATGATATCTATTTTATGGTAAGGATGTACACATTAGCAGAGTTTCTTCCAGGTATCTCTTGGGGGGGGGGGGGGGGGCATACAGCCGCCCCACCCCCCAAATCCCGATGAAAGTCTGCCGCCCCTCCCCTCCAGAACGAAATGTAATTTATATGGACATTTACTTTTACCCGTGTCCGCCCCCCCCCCCCCCCCCCCGGAGAAAAAAGTCTCTAAGAAACAATGCACGTTATGTGTATATATGTGTAGGCCTATGATACTTACTTTATGAGTGAGATACTAAATAACTTTATATATATGAGTGTGATATATTATGTAGGCTATATGGTAATTTCTTTATGGAAATGACATATACTATATGAATATGATAATTTAACTATATGTATATGTTAATTTTTTGGTGTGTATGATCGACCTACCTCAGGGGTCGGCAACCTGCGGCTCGCGAGCCGCGTGCGGCTCTTTTGATATCAAGATGCGGCTCTCCAGCTCCTTGAACAAATACTAATAATCTTAATAAAAAAAAATATTTGAAATAAAAAAAAATGTTAGTGGCTCTTTAAAACCAGGGAAATTTTGAAAATTGTAACTTTTGGCTCTTCCGCTTCAAAAGGTTGCCGACCCCTGACCTACCTATTATGTGTATGATGTTTACATTATGTGTATGTTCTTCCCTCTATGTGATTGCTATCTGTAACACAGGACACATACCACAATGGCTGAATGGGTGTCTGTACAGAAATGGCGCCGGTGTCTATCAGGTCAAGGACACCAACATCCGCCATTTTTTCGACGGCTTCTCCGTCCTCCACAAGTTCACCATCCAGAACGGTCACGTGACCTTCCGGTCCTCCCTGCTGGACACCCACACCCTGCAGCAGGCGATGGGCATCACGAGAACCGTCACCAGCAGGTCTGGCGTGCACAGGGTGTTGGACCCATGCAAGAACATTTTCAAAGAGTAAGTTGCCAGATCAATTTGCTCGATAAACGACAAATTTGTTAAAAGCAATTTTAAAAAAAAAATACAATTAGTGTTTGCCTACATAAAATCAAATCAAATAAGACTAAATGTTTACTTTTTTTTAATTTATCGACGACATGGGGGGGGGGGATAGATTAACTGCGGTTTCCTAGAAAGTGACGTCATCCCATCGACAGCTAATAGACTGAACTCTATGGTGACGATAGAAGTGAATTAATTTAATTATGGGGTTTTAGAAGATTTAAGCTTTTAATTAATTGAATAAATTAGCTTTTGATGGCAGGTGATTTATTGAATGAGTTAAATGTTGTGAAGTGTTGGATTGAATTTAAAATCTAATCTCAAGAAATGTTCATGTTGTTAATTAAAAACAAATTGCAGAACGTCTATTGAATAAAACCATGAAAGTTATTCTTTATAAACTTGTGGTCCATGAAGCAGATGAAGTAGCGATCAACTGTTTCTGTTATCTCGTCATACGGAGTGATAATGTAGCCAACATTATGTCCAGTCGCCTTTACTTTCCTAAATGTTATTCATGTGCCCATTGGGTTGACTGCCCATTGGGTTGACTGCTGATTGGGTTGACCGCCCATTGGGTTGACTGCTGACTGCCCATTAGGTTGACCGCCCATTGGGTTGACTGCTGATTGGGTTGACCGCCCATTGGGTTGACTGCTGACTGCCCATTAGGTTGACCGCCCATTGGGTTGACTGCTGATTGGGTTGACTGCCCATTGGGTTGACTGCTGACTACCCGTTGGGTTGACTGCCTATTGGGTTGACCGCCCATTGGGTTGACTGCTGACTGCCCATTAGGTTGACCGCCCATTGGGTTGACTGCTGACTGCCCATTAGGTTGACCGCCCATTGGGTTGACTGCTGACTGCCCATTAGGTTGACCGCCCATTGGGTTGACTGCTGATTGGGTTGACTGCTGATTGGGTTGACTGCTGTTCACTTTAAAACTTTTTAGTTTTTACTAATTCACATAGACCCTTGTTTAATTATTTTTACATCAAATATTTTTAACCAATTTACATTGACCTTTGTGTAAAGACATGTCAACCTTCATGTCAAGAAATATTTTAACCAGTACACATAGACCTTTCTGAAAAATTTTCCAAGCAGTTCACAAAGATTCTTGTAACCTTTATGTGAAAATCTTCCCTTGTATTAAGACATTCATGAGAAAATCTTCCAAGTAGTTCACATGATTCTTGTATTTATTAAGACCTTTATGTGAAAATCTTCCCTTGTATTAAGACCTTCAAGTGAAAATCTTCCAACCAGTTCACATGATTCTTGTATTAAGACCTTCATGTGAAAATCTTCCCTTGTATTAAGACCTTCATGTGAAAATCTTCCCTTGTATTAAGACCTTCATGTGAAAATCTTCCCTTGTATTAAGACCTTCATGTGAAAATCTTTCCCAGTAGTTCACATGATTCTTGTATTAAGACCTTCATGTGAAAATCTTCCCTTGTATTAAGACCTTCTTATGAAAATCTTCCCTTGTATTAAGACCTTCATGTGAAAATCTTCCCTTGTATTAAGACCTTCATGTGAAAATCTTCCAAGCAGTTCACATAGATTCTTGTATTAAGACCTTCAAGTGAAAATCTTTCCCAGTTCACATAGATTCTTGTATTAAGACCTTCATGTGAAAATCTTTCCCAGTTCACATAGATTCTTGTATTAAGACCTTCGTGTGAAAATCTTCCCTTGTATTAAGACCTTCATGTGAAAATTTTCCAAGCAGTCCACATAGATTCTTGTATTAAGACCTTCATGTGAAAATCTTTCCCAGTTCACATAGATTCTTGTATTAAGACCTTCATGTGAAAATCTTTCCCAGTTCACATAGATTCTTGTATTAAGACCTTCATGTGAAAATCTTCCCCAGTTCACATAGATTCTTGTATTAAGACCTTCATGTGAAAATCTTCCCTTGTATTAAGACCTTCATGTGAAAATCTTCCCTTGTATTAAGACCTTCATGTGAAAATCTTCCCTTGTATTAAGACCTTCATGTGAAAATCTTCCCTTGTATTAAGACCTTCATGTGAAAATCTTTCCCAGTAGTTCACATGATTCTTGTATTAAGACCTTCATGTGAAAATCTTCCCTTGTATTAAGACCTTCTTATGAAAATCTTCCCTTGTATTAAGACCTTCATGTAAAAATCTTCCAAGCAGTTCACATAGATTCTTGTATTAAGACCTTCATGTGAAAATCTTCCCTTGTATTAAGACCTTCATGTGAAAATCTTCCAAGCAGTCCACATAGATTCTTGTATTAAGACCTTCATGTGAAAATCTTTCCCAGTTCACATAGATTCTTGTATTAAGACCTTCATGTGAAAATCTTTCCCAGTTCACATAGATTCTTGTATTAAGACCTTCATGTGAAAATCTTCCCCAGTTTACATAGATTCTTGTATTAAGACCTTCATGTGAAAATCTTCCCTTGTATTAAGACCTTCATGTGAAAATCTTCCCTTGTATTAAGACCTTCATGTGAAAATCTTCCCTTGTATTAAGACCTTCATGTGAAAATCTTCCCTTGTATTAAGACCTTCATGTGAAAATCTTCCCTTGTATTAAGACCTTCTTATGAAAATCTTCCCTTGTATTAAGACCTTCATGTGAAAATCTTTCCCAGTTCACATAGATTCTTGTATTAAGACCTTCATGTGAAAATCTTTCCCAGTTCACATAGATTCTTGTATTAAGACCTTCATGTGAAAATCTTCCCTTGTATTAAGACCTTCATGTGAAAATCTTCCAAGCAGTCCACATAGATTCTTGTATTAAGACCTTCATGTGAAAATCTTTCCCAGTTCACATAGATTCTTGTATTAAGACCTTCATGTGAAAATCTTTCCCAGTTCACATAGATTCTTGTATTAAGACCTTCATGTAAAAATCTTCCCCATTTTACATAGATTCTTGTATTAAGACCTTCATGTGAAAATCTTCCCTTGTATTAAGACCTTCATGTGAAAATCTTTCCCAGTTCACATAGATTCTTGTATTAAGACCTTCATGTGAAAATCTTCCCTTGTATTAAGACCTTCATGTGAAAATCTTCCAAGCAGTCCACATAGATTCTTGTATTAAGACCTTCATGTGAAAATCTTTCCCAGTTCACATAGATTCTTGTATTAAGACCTTCATGTGAAAATCTTTCCCAGTTCACATAGATTCTTGTATTAAGACCTTCATGTGAAAATCTTCCCCAGTTCACATAGATTCTTGTATTAAGACCTTCATGTGAAAATCTTCCCTTGTATTAAGACCTTCATGTGAAAATCTTCCCTTGTATTAAGACCTTCATGTGAAAATCTTCCCTTGTATTAAGACCTTCATGTGAAAATCTTCCCTTGTACTAAGACCTTCATGTGAAAATCTTCCCTTGTACTAAGACCTTCATGTGAAAATCTTCCCTTGTATTAAGACCTTCATGTGAAAATCTTCCCTTGTATTAAGACCTTCATGTGAAAATCTTCCCTTGTATTAAGACCTTCATGTGAAAATCTTCCCTTGTATTAAGACCTTCATGTGAAAATCTTCCCTTGTATTAAGACCTTCATGTGAAAATCTTCCCTTGTATTAAGACCTTCATGTGAAAATCTTCCCTTGTATTAAGACATTCATGTGAAAATCTTCCAAGTAGTTCACATGATTCTTGTATTTATTAAGACCTTTATGTGAAAATCTTCCCTTGTATTAAGACCTTCAAGTGAAAATCTTCCAACCAGTTCACATGATTCTTGTATTAAGACCTTCATGTGAAAATCTTCCCTTGTATTAAGACCTTCATGTGAAAATCTTCCCTTGTATTAAGACCTTCATGTGAAAATCTTCCCTTGTATTAAGACCTTCATGTGAAAATCTTTCCCAGTAGTTCACATGATTCTTGTATTAAGACCTTCATGTGAAAATCTTCCCTTGTATTAAGACCTTCTTATGAAAATCTTCCCTTGTATTAAGACCTTCATGTGAAAATCTTCCCTTGTATTAAGACCTTCATGTGAAAATCTTCCAAGCAGTTCACATAGATTCTTGTATTAAGACCTTCAAGTGAAAATCTTTCCCAGTTCACATAGATTCTTGTATTAAGACCTTCATGTGAAAATCTTTCCCAGTTCACATAGATTCTTGTATTAAGACCTTCATGTGAAAATCTTCCCTTGTATTAAGACCTTCATGTGAAAATCTTCCAAGCAGTCCACATAGATTCTTGTATTAAGACCTTCATGTGAAAATCTTTCCCAGTTCACATAGATTCTTGTATTAAGACCTTCATGTGAAAATCTTTCCCAGTTCACATAGATTCTTAAATTAAGACCTTCATGTGAAAATCTTCCCCAGTTTACATAGATTCTTGTATTAAGACCTTCATGTGAAAATCTTCCCTTGTATTAAGACCTTCATGTGAAAATCTTCCCTTGTATTAAGACCTTCATGTGAAAATCTTCCCTTGTATTAAGACCTTCATGTGAAAATCTTCCCTTGTATTAAGACCTTCATGTGAAAATCTTTCCCAGTAGTTCACATAATTCTTGTATTAAGACCTTCATGTGAAAATCTTCCCTTGTATTAAGACCTTCTTATGAAAATCTTCCCTTGTATTAAGACCTTCATGTGAAAATCTTCCAAGCAGTTCACATAGATTCTTGTATTAAGACCTTCATGTGAAAATCTTCCCTTGTATTAAGACCTGCATGTGAAAATCTTCCAAGCAGTCCACATAGATTCTTGTATTAAGACCTTCATGTGAAAATCTTTCCCAGTTCACATAGATTCTTGTATTAAGACCTTCATGTGAAAATCTTTCCCAGTTCACATAGATTCTTGTATTAAGACCTTCATGTAAAAATCTTCCCCAGTTTACATAGATTCTTGTATTAAGACCTTCATGCGAAAATCTTCCCTTGTATTAAGACCTTCATGTGAAAATCTTCCCTTGTATTAAGACCTTCATGTGAAAATCTTCCCTTGTATTAAGACCTTCATGTGAAAATCTTCCCTTGTATTAAGACCTTCATGTGAAAATCTTTCCCAGTAGTTCACATGATTCTTGTATTAAGACCTTCATGTGAAAATCTTCCCTTGTTATAAGACCTTCTTATGAAAATCTTCCCTTGTATTAAGACCTTCATGTGAAAATCTTCCAAGCAGTTCACATAGATTCTTGTATTAAGACCTTCATGTGAAAATCTTCCCTTGTATTAAGACCTTCATGTGAAAATCTTCCAAGCAGTCCACATAGATTCTTGTATTAAGACCTTCATGTGAAAATCTTTCCCAGTTCACATAGATTCTTGTATTAAGACCTTCATGTGAAAATCTTTCCCAGTTCACATAGATTCTTGTATTAAGACCTTCATATGAAAATCTTCCCTTGTATTAAGACCTTCATGTGAAAATCTTCCAAGCAGTCCACATAGATTCTTGTATTAAGACCTTCATGTGAAAATCTTTCCCAGTTCACATAGATTCTTGTATTAAGACCTTCATGTGAAAATCTTCCCCAGTTCACATAGATTCTTGTATTAAGACCTTCATGTAAAAATCTTCCCCAGTTTACATAGATTCTTGTATTAAGACCTTCATGCGAAAATCTTCCCTTGTATTAAGACCTTCATGTGAAAATCTTCCCTTGTATTAAGACCTTCATGTGAAAATCTTCCCTTGTATTAAGACCTTCATGTGAAAATCTTCCCTTGTATTAAGACCTTCATGTGAAAATCTTTCCCAGTAGTTCACATGATTCTTGTATTAAGACCTTCATGTGAAAATCTTCCCTTGTTATAAGACCTTCTTATGAAAATCTTCCCTTGTATTAAGACCTTCATGTGAAAATCTTCCAAGCAGTTCACATAGATTCTTGTATTAAGACCTTCATGTGAAAATCTTCCCTTGTATTAAGACCTTCATGTGAAAATCTTCCAAGCAGTCCACATAGATTCTTGTATTAAGACCTTCATGTGAAAATCTTTCCCAGTTCACATAGATTCTTGTATTAAGACCTTCATGTGAAAATCTTTCCCAGTTCACATAGATTCTTGTATTAAGACCTTCATATGAAAATCTTCCCTTGTATTAAGACCTTCATGTGAAAATCTTCCAAGCAGTCCACATAGATTCTTGTATTAAGACCTTCATGTGAAAATCTTTCCCAGTTCACATAGATTCTTGTATTAAGACCTTCATGTGAAAATCTTCCCCAGTTCACATAGATTCTTGTATTAAGACCTTCATGTGAAAATCTTCCCTTGTATTAAGACCTTCATGTGAAAATCTTCCCTTGTATTAAGACCTTCATGTGAAAATCTTCCCTTGTATTAAGACCTTCATGTGAAAATCTTCCCTTGTACTAAGACCTTCATGTGAAAATCTTCCCTTGTACTAAGACCTTCATGTGAAAATCTTCCCTTGTATTAAGACCTTCATGTGAAAATCTTCCCTTGTATTAAGATGTTCATGTGAAAATCTTCCCTTGTATTAAGACCTTCATGTGAAAATCTTCCCTTGTATTAAGACCTTCATGTGAAAATCTTCCCTTGTATTAAGACCTTCATGTGAAAATCTTCCCTTGTATTAAGACATTCATGTGAAAATCTTCCAAGTAGTTCACATGATTCTTGTATTTATTAAGACCTTTATGTGAAAATCTTCCCTTGTATTAAGACCTTCAAGTGAAAATCTTCCAACCAGTTCACATGATTCTTGTATTAAGACCTTCATGTGAAAATCTTCCCTTGTATTAAGACCTTCATGTGAAAATCTTCCCTTGTATTAAGACCTTCATGTGAAAATCTTCCCTTGTATTAAGACCTTCATGTGATAATCTTTCCCAGTAGTTCACATGATTCTTGTATTAAGACCTTCATGTGAAAATCTTCCCTTGTATTAAGACCTTCTTATGAAAATCTTCCCTTGTATTAAGACCTTCATGTGAAAATCTTCCAAGCAGTTCACATAGATTCTTGTATTAAGACCTTCAAGTGAAAATCTTTCCCAGTTCACATAGATTCTTGTATTAAGACCTTCATGTGAAAATCTTTCCCAGTTCACATAGATTCTTGTATTAAGACCTTCATGTGAAAATCTTCCCTTGTATTAAGACCTTCATGTGAAAATCTTCCAAGCAGTCCACATAGATTCTTGTATTAAGACCTTCATGTGAAAATCTTTCCCAGTTCACATAGATTCTTGTATTAAGACCTTCATGTGAAAATCTTTCCCAGTTCACATAGATTCTTGTATTAAGACCTTCATGTGAAAATCTTCCCCAGTTCACATAGATTCTTGTATTAAGACCTTCATGTGAAAATCTTCCCTTGTATTAAGACCTTCATGTGAAAATCTTCCCTTGTATTAAGACCTTCATGTGAAAATCTTCCCTTGTATTAAGACCTTCTTATGAAAATCTTCCCTTGTATTAAGACCTTCATGTGAAAATCTTCCAAGCAGTTCACATAGATTCTTGTATTAAGACCTTCATGTGAAAATCTTCCCTTGTATTAAGACCTGCATGTGAAAATCTTCCAAGCAGTCCACATAGATTCTTGTATTAAGACCTTCATGTGAAAATCTTTCCCAGTTCACATAGATTCTTGTATTAAGACCTTCATGTGAAAATCTTTCCCAGTTTACATAGATTCTTGTATTAAGACCTTCATGTGAAAATCTTCCCCAGTTTACATAGATTCTTGTATTAAGACCTTCATGTGAAAATCTTCCCTTGTATTAAGACCTACATGTGAAAATCTTCCCTTGTATTAAGACCTTCATGTGAAAATCTTCCCTTGTATTAAGACCTTCATGTGAAAATCTTCCCTTGTATTAAGACCTTCATGTGAAAATCTTTCCCAGTAGTTCACATGATTCTTGTATTAAGACCTTCATGTGAAAATCTTCCCTTGTATTAAGACCTTCATGTGAAAATCTTCTCTTGTATTAAGACCTTCATGTGAAAATCTTCCAAGCAGTTCACATAGATTCTTGTATTAAGACCTTCATGTGAAAATCTTCCCTTGTATTAAGACCTTCATGTGAAAATCTTCCAAGCAGTCCACATAGATTCTTGTATTAAGACCTTCATGTGAAAATCTTTCCCAGTTCACATAGATTCTTGTATTAAGACCTTCATTTGAAAATCTTTCCCAGTTCACATAGATTCTTGTATTAAGACCTTCATGTGAAAATCTTCCCCATTTTACATAGATTCTTGTATTAAGACCTTCATGTGAAAATCTTCCCTTGTATTAAGACCTTCATGTGAAAATCTTCCCTTGTATTAAGACCTTCATGTGAAAATCTTCCCTTGTATTAAGACCTTCATGTGAAAATCTTCCCTTGTATTAAGACCTTCATGTGAAAATCTTTCCCAGTAGTTCACATGATTCTTGTATTAAGACCTTCATGTGAAAATCTTCCCTTGTATTAGGACCTTCATGTGAAAATCTTCCCTTGTTTTAAGACCTTCATGTGAAAATCTTCCCTTGTATTAAGACCTTCATGTGAAAATTTTCCCTTGTATTAAGACCTTCATGTGAAAATCTTCCCTTGTTTTAAGACCTTCATGTGAAAATCTTCCCTTGTATTAAGACCTTCATGTGAAAATCTTCCAAGCAGTTCACATAAATTTTTGTATTAAGACCTTCATGTAAAAATCTTTCCCAGTTCACATAGATTCTTGTATTAAGACCTTCATGTGAAAATCTTTCCCAGTTCACATAGATTCTTGTATTAAGACCTTCATGTGAAAATCTTCCCTTGTATTAAGACCTTCATGTGAAAATCTTCCAAGCAGTCCACATAGATTCTTGTATTAAGACCTTCATGTGAAAATCTTTCCCAGTTCACATAGATTCTTGTATTAAGACCTTCATGTGAAAATCTTCCCTTGTATTAAGACCTTCATGTGAAAATCTTCCCTTGTATTAAGACCTTCATGTGAAAATCTTCCCTTGTATTAAGACCTTCATGTGAAAATCTTCCAAGCAGTTCACATAGATTCTTGTATTAAGACCTTCATGTGAAAATCTTTCCCAGTTCACATAGATTCTTGTATTAAGACCTTCATGTGAAAATCTTTCCCAGTTCACATAGATTCTTGTATTAAGACCTTCATGTGAAAATCTTCCCTTGTATTAAGACCTTCATGTGAAAATCTTCCAAGCAGTCCACATAGATTCTTGTATTAAGACCTTCATGTGAAAATCTTTCCCAGTTCACATAGATTCTTGTATTAAGACCTTCATGTGAAAATCTTTCCCAGTTCACATAGATTCTTGTATTAAGACCTTCATGTGAAAATCTTCCCCAGTTCACATAGATTCTTGTATTAAGACCTTCATGTGAAAATCTTCCCTTGTATTAAGACCTTCATGTGAAAATCTTCCCTTGTATTAAGACCTTCATGTGAAAATCTTCCCTTGTACTAAGACCTTCATGTGAAAATCTTCCCTTGTACTAAGACCTTCATGTGAAAATCTTCCCTTGTATTAAGACCTTCATGTGAAAATCTTCCCTTGTATTAAGACCTTCATGTGAAAATCTTCCCTTGTATTAAGACCTTCCTGTGAAAATCTTCCCTTGTATTAAGACCTTCCTGTGAAAATCTTCCCTTGTATTAAGACCTTCATGTGAAAATCTTCCCTTGTATTAAGACCTTCATGTGAAAATCTTCCCTTGTATTAAGACCTTCATGTGAAAACCTTCCCTTGTATTAAGACCTTCATGTGAAAATCTTCCCTTGTATTAAGACCTTCCTGTGAAAATCTTCCCTTGTATTAAGACCTTCATGTGAAAATCTTCCCTTGTATTAAGACCTTCATGTGAAAATCTCCCCCAGTTGACATAGATTCTTGTATTAAGACCTTCATTTGAAAATCTTCCCTTGTATTAAGACCTTCATGTGAAAATCTTCCCTTGTATTAAGACCTTTATGTGAAAATCTCCCCCAGTTGACATAGATTCTTGTATTAAGACCTTCATGTGAAAATCTTCCCTTGTATTAAGACCTTCATGTGAAAATCTTCCCTTGTATTAAGACCTTCATGTGAAAATCTTCCCTTGTATTAAGACCTTCATGTGAAAATCTTCCCTTGTATTAAGACCTTCATGTTAAAATCTTCCCTTGTATTAAGACCTTCATGTGAAAATCTTCCCTTGTATTAAGACCTTCATGTGAAAATCTTCCCTTGTATTAAGACCTTCTTATGAAAATCTTCCCTTGTATTAAGACCTTCATGTGAAAATCTTCCAAGCAGTTCACATAGATTCTTGTATTAAGACCTTCATGTGAAAATCTTCCCTTGTATTAAGACCTGCATGTGAAAATCTTCCAAGCAGTCCACATAGATTCTTGTATTAAGACCTTCATGTGAAAATCTTTCCCAGTTCACATAGATTCTTGTATTAAGACCTTCATGTGAAAATCTTTCCCAGTTTACATAGATTCTTGTATTAAGACCTTCATGTGAAAATCTTCCCCAGTTTACATAGATTCTTGTATTAAGACCTTCATGTGAAAATCTTCCCTTGTATTAAGACCTACATGTGAAAATCTTCCCTTGTATTAAGACCTTCATGTGAAAATCTTCCCTTGTATTAAGACCTTCATGTGAAAATCTTCCCTTGTATTAAGACCTTCATGTGAAAATCTTTCCCAGTAGTTCACATGATTCTTGTATTAAGACCTTCATGTGAAAATCTTCCCTTGTATTAAGACCTTCATGTGAAAATCTTCTCTTGTATTAAGACCTTCATGTGAAAATCTTCCAAGCAGTTCACATAGATTCTTGTATTAAGACCTTCATGTGAAAATCTTCCCTTGTATTAAGACCTTCATGTGAAAATCTTCCAAGCAGTCCACATAGATTCTTGTATTAAGACCTTCATGTGAAAATCTTTCCCAGTTCACATAGATTCTTGTATTAAGACCTTCATTTGAAAATCTTTCCCAGTTCACATAGATTCTTGTATTAAGACCTTCATGTGAAAATCTTCCCCATTTTACATAGATTCTTGTATTAAGACCTTCATGTGAAAATCTTCCCTTGTATTAAGACCTTCATGTGAAAATCTTCCCTTGTATTAAGACCTTCATGTGAAAATCTTCCCTTGTATTAAGACCTTCATGTGAAAATCTTCCCTTGTATTAAGACCTTCATGTGAAAATCTTTCCCAGTAGTTCACATGATTCTTGTATTAAGACCTTCATGTGAAAATCTTCCCTTGTATTAGGACCTTCATGTGAAAATCTTCCCTTGTTTTAAGACCTTCATGTGAAAATCTTCCCTTGTATTAAGACCTTCATGTGAAAATTTTCCCTTGTATTAAGACCTTCATGTGAAAATCTTCCCTTGTTTTAAGACCTTCATGTGAAAATCTTCCCTTGTATTAAGACCTTCATGTGAAAATCTTCCAAGCAGTTCACATAAATTTTTGTATTAAGACCTTCATGTAAAAATCTTTCCCAGTTCACATAGATTCTTGTATTAAGACCTTCATGTGAAAATCTTTCCCAGTTCACATAGATTCTTGTATTAAGACCTTCATGTGAAAATCTTTCCCAGTTCACATAGATTCTTGTATTAAGACCTTCATGTGAAAATCTTCCCCAGTTCACATAGATTCTTGTATTAAGACCTTCATGTGAAAATCTTCCCTTGTATTAAGACCTTCATGTGAAAATCTTCCCTTGTATTAAGACCTTCATGTGAAAATCTTCCCTTGTATTAAGACCTTCATGTGAAAATCTTCCCTTGTATTAAGACCTTCATGTGAAAATCTTCCAAGCAGTTCACATAGATTCTTGTATTAAGACCTTCATGTGAAAATCTTTCCCAGTTCACATAGATTCTTGTATTAAGACCTTCATGTGAAAATCTTTCCCAGTTCACATAGATTCTTGTATTAAGACCTTCATGTGAAAATCTTCCCTTGTATTAAGACCTTCATGTGAAAATCTTCCAAGCAGTCCACATAGATTCTTGTATTAAGACCTTCATGTGAAAATCTTTCCCAGTTCACATAGATTCTTGTATTAAGACCTTCATGTGAAAATCTTTCCCAGTTCACATAGATTCTTGTATTAAGACCTTCATGTGAAAATCTTCCCCAGTTCACATAGATTCTTGTATTAAGACCTTCATGTGAAAATCTTCCCTTGTATTAAGACCTTCATGTGAAAATCTTCCCTTGTATTAAGACCTTCATGTGAAAATCTTCCCTTGTACTAAGACCTTCATGTGAAAATCTTCCCTTGTACTAAGACCTTCATGTGAAAATCTTCCCTTGTATTAAGACCTTCATGTGAAAATCTTCCCTTGTATTAAGACCTTCATGTGAAAATCTTCCCTTGTATTAAGACCTTCCTGTGAAAATCTTCCCTTGTATTAAGACCTTCCTGTGAAAATCTTCCCTTGTATTAAGACCTTCATGTGAAAATCTTCCCTTGTATTAAGACCTTCATGTGAAAATCTTCCCTTGTATTAAGACCTTCATGTGAAAACCTTCCCTTGTATTAAGACCTTCATGTGAAAATCTTCCCTTGTATTAAGACCTTCCTGTGAAAATCTTCCCTTGTATTAAGACCTTCATGTGAAAATCTTCCCTTGTATTAAGACCTTCATGTGAAAATCTCCCCCAGTTGACATAGATTCTTGTATTAAGACCTTCATTTGAAAATCTTCCCTTGTATTAAGACCTTCATGTGAAAATCTTCCCTTGTATTAAGACCTTTATGTGAAAATCTCCCCCAGTTGACATAGATTCTTGTATTAAGACCTTCATGTGAAAATCTTCCCTTGTATTAAGACCTTCATGTGAAAATCTTCCCTTGTATTAAGACCTTCATGTGAAAATCTTCCCTTGTATTAAGACCTTCATGTGAAAATCTTCCCTTGTATTAAGACCTTCATGTTAAAATCTTCCCTTGTATTAAGACCTTCATGTGAAAATCTTCCCTTGTATTAAGACCTTCATGTGAAAATCTTCCCTTGTATTAAGACCTTCTTATGAAAATCTTCCCTTGTATTAAGACCTTCATGTGAAAATCTTCCAAGCAGTTCACATAGATTCTTGTATTAAGACCTTCATGTGAAAATCTTCCCTTGTATTAAGACCTGCATGTGAAAATCTTCCAAGCAGTCTACATAGATTCTTGTATTAAGACCTTCATGTGAAAATCTTTCCCAGTTCACATAGATTCTTGTATTAAGACCTTCATGTGAAAATCTTTCCCAGTTTACATAGATTCTTGTATTAAGACCTTCATGTGAAAATCTTCCCCAGTTTACATAGATTCTTGTATTAAGACCTTCATGTGAAAATCTTCCCTTGTATTAAGACCTTCATGTGAAAATCTTCCCTTGTATTAAGACCTTCATGTGAAAATCTTCCCTTGTATTAAGACCTTCATGTGAAAATCTTCCCTTGTATTAAGACCTTCATGTGAAAATCTTTCCCAGTAGTTCACATGATTCTTGTATTAAGACCTTCATGTGAAAATCTTCCCTTGTATTAAGACCTTCATGTGAAAATCTTCTCTTGTATTAAGACCTTCATGTGAAAATCTTCCAAGCAGTTCACATAGATTCTTGTATTAAGACCTTCATGTGAAAATCTTCCCTTGTATTAAGACCTTCATGTGAAAATCTTCCAAGCAGTCCACATAGATTCTTGTATTAAGACCTTCATGTGAAAATCTTTCCCAGTTCACATAGATTCTTGTATTAAGACCTTCATTTGAAAATCTTTCCCAGTTCACATAGATTCTTGTATTAAGACCTTCATGTGAAAATCTTCCCCATTTTACATAGATTCTTGTATTAAGACCTTCATGTGAAAATCTTCCCTTGTATTAAGACCTTCATGTGAAAATCTTCCCTTGTATTAAGACCTTCATGTGAAAATCTTCCCTTGTATTAAGACCTTCATGTGAAAATCTTCCCTTGTATTAAGACCTTCATGTGAAAATCTTTCCCAGTAGTTCACATGATTCTTGTATTAAGACCTTCATGTGAAAATCTTCCCTTGTATTAGGACCTTCATGTGAAAATCTTCCCTTGTTTTAAGACCTTCATGTGAAAATCTTCCCTTGTATTAAGACCTTCATGTGAAAATTTTCCCTTGTATTAAGACCTTCATGTGAAAATCTTCCCTTGTTTTAAGACCTTCATGTGAAAATCTTCCCTTGTATTAAGACCTTCATGTGAAAATCTTCCAAGCAGTTCACATAAATTTTTGTATTAAGACCTTCATGTAAAAATCTTTCCCAGTTCACATAGATTCTTGTATTAAGACCTTCATGTGAAAATCTTTCCCAGTTCACATAGATTCTTGTATTAAGACCTTCATGTGAAAATCTTCCCTTGTATTAAGACCTTCATGTGAAAATCTTCCAAGCAGTCCACATAGATTCTTGTATTAAGACCTTCATGTGAAAATCTTTCCCAGTTCACATAGATTCTTGTATTAAGACCTTCATGTGAAAATCTTTCCCAGTTCACATAGATTCTTGTATTAAGACCTTCATGTGAAAATCTTCCCCAGTTCACATAGATTCTTGTATTAAGACCTTCATGTGAAAATCTTCCCTTGTATTAAGACCTTCATGTGAAAATCTTCCCTTGTATTAAGACCTTCATGTGAAAATCTTCCCTTGTATTAAGACCTTCATGTGAAAATCTTCCCTTGTATTAAGACCTTCATGTGAAAATCTTCCAAGCAGTTCACATAGATTCTTGTATTAAGACCTTCATGTGAAAATCTTTCCCAGTTCACATAGATTCTTGTATTAAGACCTTCATGTGAAAATCTTTCCCAGTTCACATAGATTCTTGTATTAAGACCTTCATGTGAAAATCTTCCCTTGTATTAAGACCTTCATGTGAAAATCTTCCAAGCAGTCCACATAGATTCTTGTATTAAGACCTTCATGTGAAAATCTTTCCCAGTTCACATAGATTCTTGTATTAAGACCTTCATGTGAAAATCTTTCCCAGTTCACATAGATTCTTGTATTAAGACCTTCATGTGAAAATCTTCCCCAGTTCACATAGATTCTTGTATTAAGACCTTCATGTGAAAATCTTCCCTTGTATTAAGACCTTCATGTGAAAATCTTCCCTTGTATTAAGACCTTCATGTGAAAATCTTCCCTTGTACTAAGACCTTCATGTGAAAATCTTCCCTTGTACTAAGACCTTCATGTGAAAATCTTCCCTTGTATTAAGACCTTCATGTGAAAATCTTCCCTTGTATTAAGACCTTCATGTGAAAATCTTCCCTTGTATTAAGACCTTCCTGTGAAAATCTTCCCTTGTATTAAGACCTTCATGTGAAAATCTTCCCTTGTATTAAGACCTTCATGTGAAAATCTTCCCTTGTATTAAGACCTTCATGTGAAAATCTTCCCTTGTATTAAGACCTTCATGTGAAAATCTTCCCTTGTATTAAGACCTTCATGTGAAAATCTTTCCCAGTAGTTCACATGATTCTTGTATTAAGACCTTCATGTGAAAATCTTCCCTTGTATTAAGACCTTCTTATGAAAATCTTCCCTTGTATTAAGACCTTCATGTGAAAATCTTCCCTTGTATTAAGACCTTCATGTGAAAATCTTCCAAGCAGTTCACATAGATTCTTGTATTAAGACCTTCAAGTGAAAATCTTTCCCAGTTCACATAGATTCTTGTATTAAGACCTTCATGTGAAAATCTTTCCCAGTTCACATAGATTCTTGTATTAAGACCTTCGTGTGAAAATCTTCCCTTGTATTAAGACCTTCATGTGAAAATTTTCCAAGCAGTCCACATAGATTCTTGTATTAAGACCTTCATGTGAAAATCTTTCCCAGTTCACATAGATTCTTGTATTAAGACCTTCATGTGAAAATCTTTCCCAGTTCACATAGATTCTTGTATTAAGACCTTCATGTGAAAATCTTCCCCAGTTCACATAGATTCTTGTATTAAGACCTTCATGTGAAAATCTTCCCTTGTATTAAGACCTTCATGTGAAAATCTTCCCTTGTATTAAGACCTTCATGTGAAAATCTTCCCTTGTATTAAGACCTTCATGTGAAAATCTTCCCTTGTATTAAGACCTTCATGTGAAAATCTTTCCCAGTAGTTCACATGATTCTTGTATTAAGACCTTCATGTGAAAATCTTCCCTTGTATTAAGACCTTCTTATGAAAATCTTCCCTTGTATTAAGACCTTCATGTAAAAATCTTCCAAGCAGTTCACATAGATTCTTGTATTAAGACCTTCATGTGAAAATCTTCCCTTGTATTAAGACCTTCATGTGAAAATCTTCCAAGCAGTCCACATAGATTCTTGTATTAAGACCTTCATGTGAAAATCTTTCCCAGTTCACATAGATTCTTGTATTAAGACCTTCATGTGAAAATCTTTCCCAGTTCACATAGATTCTTGTATTAAGACCTTCATGTGAAAATCTTCCCCAGTTTACATAGATTCTTGTATTAAGACCTTCATGTGAAAATCTTCCCTTGTATTAAGACCTTCATGTGAAAATCTTCCCTTGTATTAAGACCTTCATGTGAAAATCTTCCCTTGTATTAAGACCTTCATGTGAAAATCTTCCCTTGTATTAAGACCTTCATGTGAAAATCTTCCCTTGTATTAAGACCTTCTTATGAAAATCTTCCCTTGTATTAAGACCTTCATGTGAAAATCTTTCCCAGTTCACATAGATTCTTGTATTAAGACCTTCATGTGAAAATCTTTCCCAGTTCACATAGATTCTTGTATTAAGACCTTCATGTGAAAATCTTCCCTTGTATTAAGACCTTCATATGAAAATCTTCCAAGCAGTCCACATAGATTCTTGTATTAAGACCTTCATGTGAAAATCTTTCCCAGTTCACATAGATTCTTGTATTAAGACCTTCATGTGAAAATCTTTCCCAGTTCACATAGATTCTTGTATTAAGACCTTCATGTAAAAATCTTCCCCATTTTACATAGATTCTTGTATTAAGACCTTTATGTGAAAATCTTCCCTTGTATTAAGACCTTCATGTGAAAATCTTTCCCAGTTCACATAGATTCTTGTATTAAGACCTTCATGTGAAAATCTTCCCTTGTATTAAGACCTTCATGTGAAAATCTTCCAAGCAGTCCACATAGATTCTTGTATTAAGACCTTCATGTGAAAATCTTTCCCAGTTCACATAGATTCTTGTATTAAGACCTTCATGTGAAAATCTTTCCCAGTTCACATAGATTCTTGTATTAAGACCTTCATGTGAAAATCTTCCCCAGTTCACATAGATTCTTGTATTAAGACCTTCATGTGAAAATCTTCCCTTGTATTAAGACCTTCATGTGAAAATCTTCCCTTGTATTAAGACCTTCATGTGAAAATCTTCCCTTGTATTAAGACCTTCATGTGAAAATCTTCCCTTGTACTAAGACCTTCATGTGAAAATCTTCCCTTGTACTAAGACCTTCATGTGAAAATCTTCCCTTGTATTAAGACCTTCATGTGAAAATCTTCCCTTGTATTAAGACCTTCATGTGAAAATCTTCCCTTGTATTAAGACCTTCATGTGAAAATCTTCCCTTGTATTAAGACCTTCATGTGAAAATCTTCCCTTGTATTAAGACCTTCCTGTGAAAATCTTCCCTTGTATTAAGACCTTCATGTGAAAATCTTCCCTTGTATTAAGACCTTCATGTGAAAATCTTCCCTTGTATTAAGACCTTCATGTGAAAACCTTCCCTTGTATTAAGACCTTCATGTGAAAATCTTCCCTTGTATTAAGACCTTCCTGTGAAAATCTTCCCTTGTATTAAGACCTTCATGTGAAAATCTTCCCTTGTATTAAGACCTTCATGTGAAAATCTCCCCCAGTTGACATAGATTCTTGTATTAAGACCTTCATTTGAAAATCTTCCCTTGTATTAAGACCTTCATGTGAAAATCTTCCCTTGTATTAAGACCTTTATGTGAAAATCTCCCCCAGTTGACATAGATTCTTGTATTAAGACCTTCATGTGAAAATCTTCCCTTGTATTAAGACCTTCATGTGAAAATCTTCCCTTGTATTAAGACCTTCATGTGAAAATCTTCCCTTGTATTAAGACCTTCATGTGAAAATCTTCCCTTGTATTAAGACCTTCATGTTAAAATCTTCCCTTGTATTAAGACCTTCATGTGAAAATCTTCCCTTGTATTAAGACCTTCATGTGAAAATCTTCCCCAGGTCACAGACCTACTTCGCGGAACTCCCACCTGAGAGGACTGACAACACGTCCGTCAATGTCGTGACCCTGGGGGACGGGCTGTACGCCCTGACCGAGACAGCGACCATCAACAGGGTTGACCCCCGGGATCTCAAGACGACGGAGATGGTAGGTCACGTGTTTTAATGGCCGACAACTGTCATAAGCACGCATTATTTTATACTGTTGGCTAAGCCCAGGTTTAAGATTAAGAAACCAGCGGCCATTGGGATAAAAAAAAATATATGCGGCTGTATTTGTTACGGTCATAACATCTTGTCATGTGCATACAATACAAGAAAACAACTGTAATATCAGTCAGCCCACCCCCCACCATCCCATGTGTATATAAACATAACATAGACATAGACCTCCCAGCCCCAATTCTTTATTTAAAGTTTCTAATAATCCCCCTTATGAACTATTGCTAAGGTTCTGGGTATAATTTTCAACTAGTGCTGTGCAGAAGAGAATCGGGTCACAGTTTCTGCTGGTAGTCGGTTATCTTCTGGTTAGTGTTGTTTCCGGTTAAATTCTCTGTTAATATTTTACTAGACACGGGAATTGTTAAGAGTAAATTTTTTTTAATGGTACAAAAAAATTGTATTAGACAAGAATATGAAGAGTCAGTCAATTATCAATTCATCCAATGCCCAGTCTTCGTAGCTCTTATCTGCTAAATATGTCCTGATGATAAAGGGAATTTTTCTTGCTTTCAGCTCTTTCATGGCTATGGCGAGAGGGTCAGTTTCTCCTTCTAGCTCCACCATCACAGGGGCACACATCGCTATTTGCAGTGCACGTGTTCCTATTAACTCTGGCCCGCTCATATTTTGTCATGTACTTGGTTGTTATTCATTTTTGGGGCTCCACCTGGCCTGTGGCTCCATCACTGATCATCTCCACTCTCTCACCCTGTTCATGATCTATAGCAGAGGTCTCCAAACTACGGCCCGCGGGCCGTATGCGGCCCGCGATGTCCTCTCATCCGGCCCGCGGAGATCTTTTTGTCCACGGAAAAGACGTTAGTTGGTGATGGCTGAGGAACTTTGCCCAGAAAAATCAAAGACATGCCTGGTAACAACTGGTCCCCGAGCTGAAATTTGATAGTCAATGCGGCCCTCGGACTGAAAAGTTTGGAGACCCCTGATCTATAGGTTCATCTAATGGCTCATCGTCTTCTACATCAGCTCCATCTTCAGAGTCGTCCCCGTCAGCTTCTTCTAGATCCATGAGTTTTTTTTTTTTTTTTTTTTTTTTTTTTTTTTTTTTTTGATCTAGCATACAGACTTTATTTCCAAACAAATTTCATTTATTTACATATACAAATGTTCAAAATTCATAGAGGCATTGATCACAAGCAGGTAGATTTTAGATATCAGCTTTGACATTTACAATGTAAATATATCGAAGCATTGGCAATCAAACACTGTGCTAGCTGTAGCCATTTAAACTCACATTCACCCTACTAGCTGCAGTCAGTGATACACACATACACACTGTAGAAACAGCAGTTATCAACCACACAAAAACCAGCTATCAAAGGTACAAGGTAAAATAAGTTGACTGTTGATGTTTTAAAATGTCTGAACCACAGGTGGCAAGGGGTTCTGCAAGGCTTTGTGTACTGAAATATCTCAGTTGTCAACATAAGAAAAAACTCAGCATCATTTACAACCAACATAATCTGTAGTCAGAACTAATTACATTCCCGGTTCTAATACTTTTCTCTCCATTTACACCATCAGTCTAGGCAATTTAAAATTAGATATCATTTGCTTATTCATAGAAAACTATCTGACAATTCAAAACCAATTCACTATAAATCCAACAATACTATATTATATTTATTCCTTTTTTAAACTATCACTATCAGGCAAAGGAAAAACTAAAATCACATTCGTACACAAGAGCAAACTGTACTATTTCCCCCCCCCCCCCCCCAATATCCTTTTGACATAGCCAGTATTCTCTGGCTTATTCACTGTCTCTGCTGTTAAAGTGTCCACCTGTTTCTGTAGCTCTCTGATCTGACTCTCCTGAATCTCTGTGACAGTGGTTAAAGTTTCTATTTTGGACTTGATGGTATTTAGTTCATTCCTTGCTTTCTCCTCCTTGGCTGCTTCTTTTTTGGAACTGCGTTGATACTCCATTCCCACGACAAGACAAGCCAGCCCAAAGACAACAAACTCCCCCAGCATTTCACCACCAAGTTCAATGGCTTCTTTTTCAGAGAGTCTTTCAACATTTTTCGCTTTACCCAGACCCATTATCCGGAGACGGAAGTTCACTTCAAACCAATGGTAAATCTGGGCCGGTGGCATACATATATATGTACGAAAAAAACGGGTGTGATTTCGCTCGTCTTTTAATTGAATTTGCAATTGGTTTACTAATCTGTTTTATAAAGAGGTAACCCAGTTAGATCCATGAGTTTTAACACTAAATCTAGACTAGAACTCTTCTGCTCATCCAGTGGCTATCCAACATCGTTACGAAGTAGCTCTTCCATCCCTACAAATTAAGTATTTAATGTAGAAAATGTTTTTCTTTTTAAATTAAAGTCAATTGATAATTCTAAAATATATCAAACATAAAGAGTAAAAAACTATTAGTATCAAGGTATAAATCTTTTTATTCAATCATTTTATTATAATTTTTTTAAAAAATGTTATAATTTTATTACTATCGAATGTATGTATAAAAACATAGTTGGCTGTTGTCTCCCCTGAAACATTTTAAAATATTTTTAAAGGGGAATAACTAAAGCTCAATAAGAAAATTTCAAACAATTCTAACCATTTACTAACAATGCATTGTTTAAACGTATGGAAAAATAATGCGTTACATTTCTGTAATAATTATTAAATATAAAATTTAGGAATATATTAACCTCTCTAGAGTTTATTTAGGCAGCTCTTCGGAAAGGGGGGGGGGGGGGCACCAAAGCCAGTCCATCCCCCCACACTTAACCGAAATAGAAAATATAGAAAATATAGACTTTAACAAGTGTGCGCCTCCCGGAAATTTAAGAAAACGGTGGTATTTGTTCTCGGATAATTTTATTTTGTTTATTATAGTATTTTTGTTTGAAAATTTAAATATATCTACTTTTTCACACAACAATTTGTTATTTAGGCCTAATTAAATCGTTATCTACATAATTTTTTTTCCTGTATTTATTTCATTACTGTGTCAAATGTTACATCGAATTTCCTCACTCCAATTTTTAATGCAAACTTCGTGTTTTGAATCATGCACCGCGTCTAGATAACACTTTTAAAATAAACTGGTAGTGATCTCCCCTAAACTTTCTCGAATATTCTTATATAAAACAACAGCGGATGGTAACTGGGGATATAGTTATGATTTTTAATCCATTTTAAATACTGAAACTTTTAAAAATAGAATAGAATCTCAGTAAAAAACAATTGCGCACCAAGCGAACGCCTAATAAAGGTGTGTATAATGGTGCGCAATAGTATTAGTACTTTAAAAATTTACATTAGTTTTTTGAGAAATCGGAAGTAGCGTAAATTACTACTTCCAGTCAACGGAAATTACTCAAAATTTAACAGAAGGTAGAGAATTAGATCTTTTACTTACATGTGAAATTTCATTTATCTATCTGAAATAGTACTCAAGTTATAGGCTTTTGAAAAATTCAAAGTAGAAAAAGTACCACTTCCGGTTGTCGGAAATCGCTCAAAAGTTGATACGGATCTACGATTTTAATATAATACTTATATATGAAATTTCATCAACCTAGCTGTAACGGTACTCAAGTTATCGTGTTTACACACGGACAGACACACACACAGACAGACACACACACACACAGACATACGGACAAGATTGCAAAATTATGTTTTTCCGTATCAGTGAGGTGTAAAACGTCGAGATTTGTAAAAATCTCGATTTTTTTTTTTGCACGATTACAATACTTTCTCTATACTACGTATATACGAGAAAGTAAAAATGATATTGTTTTTTTGTTTTTTTTTAAACCGCTGTCGTCTGTACATTTTTACGACGAACTCCGACTGTCTAAATTATGACCCAAACGTAACATTAATAAGAAGAACACACTCGGTGTTAATTTTAACAAAAGAATAAAACACAGAAAATAGCAGCCCTTTGAAGGGACGTGTTCGTCTGTGCTGGTACAAGAATTTTTGTACGAACAACAACGAAAACGTTTCACTCAGGTTGTTACTTGTGTTGTGGTGAAAACCATCTTTCAAAACGTCAGTCACTCTTTTAACTTGTTGACAGTGCTTTTTTCAGGCATCTCTGGAGGGAGGGGGGGGGGGGGATATTGCGCTCTCATCTACGAAGCACGC
This sequence comes from Physella acuta, assembly GCF_028476545.2. Lineage (NCBI taxonomy): Eukaryota > Metazoa > Mollusca > Gastropoda > Physidae > Physella > Physella acuta. The sequence continues at coordinate 77,937 of NW_026732066.1, read as the reverse complement.
CCCCCCCCCCTCCCAGTAACTAAAGAAATGAACTTTAATAGAAAATATATACTTCTTTTATTGCCCCCTCCCGAGGTTTCAAGTACCCCACCCCCTTGGAGAAAATTTTCTGAAATAAATTCTTAGGTCGAGATGTCGTTAATTGGTTTTAAAATATTTTGAAACTTTGATACTACCTTACGTCAGAGGCGTAGCGAGGGGGGGGGGGGCGGGGTGTGTGGACCGCATCGGGTGACAACATTTAGGGGGGTGACACCAAGGCAAAACTTGAGGGGGGTGCAAATCGAAAACTTGAAAGTTTGTCCCCCGGGAAGGGTCGCTACGCCTCTGGGGGTGACACCATTAAGTGCCGCACCGGGTGACACCCGACCTCGCTACGCAACTGCCTTACGTCTATAACCCTTGGTTTTAAATTATTTTCTAACTTTGATACTACCATACGTCTATATAAGTCTATAACCCTCGGTTTTAAATTATTCTCTAACTTTGACACTACCATACGTCTATATCCCTTGGTTTTAAATTGTTTTCTAACTTTGATACTACCATACGTCTATATCTCTTGGTTTTAAACTTTTTCTAACTTTGATACTACCATACGTCTATATCTCTTGGTTTTAAATTGTTTTTTAACTTCGATACTACCATATGTCTATATCCCTTGGTTTTAAATTATTCTCTAACTTTGACACTACCATACGTCTATATCCCTTGGTTTTAAATTGTTTTCTAACTTTGATACTACCATACGTCTATAACCCTTGGTTTTAAATTGTTTTCTAACTTTGATACTACCATATGTCTATATCCCTTGGTTTTAAATTATTTTCTAACTTTGATACTACCATATGTCTATATCCCTTGGTTTTAAATTGTTTTTAACTTTGATACTACCATACGTCTATATCCCTTGGTTTTAAATTGTTTTCTAACTTTGATACTACCATATGTCTATATCCCTTGGTTTTAAATTGTTTTTTAACTTTGATACTACCACACGTCTATATCCCTTGGTTTTAAATTATTTTCTAAGTTTGATACTACCATATGTCTATATCCCTTGGTTTTAAATTGTTTTCTAACTTTGATACTACCATATGTCTATATCCCTTGATTTTAAATTATTTTCTAAGTTTGATACTACCATATGTCTATATCCCTTGGTTTTAAATTGTTTTTTAACTTTGATACTACCACACGTCTATATCCCTTGGTTTTAAATTGTTTTTTAACTTCGATACTACCATTTGTCTATATCTCTTGGTTTTAAATTATTTTCTAAGTTTGATACTACCATATGTCTATATCCCTTGGTTTTAAATTGTTTTTTAACTTTGATACTACCACACGTCTATAACCCTTGGTTTTAAATTGTTTTTTAACTTTGATACTACCATACGTCTATATAAGTCTAGAACCCTTGGTTTTAAATTATTTTCTAACTTTGATACTACCATATCTCTATATAAGTCTATAACCCTTGGTTTTAAATTTTTTCTAACTTTGACACTACCATACGTCTATATCCTTGGTTTTAAATTGTTTTTTAACTTTGATACTACCATACGTCTATATCCCTTGGTTTTAAATTGTTTTTTAACTTTGATACTACCATATGTCTATATCCCTTGGTTTTAAATTGTTTTCTAACTTTGATACTACCACACGTCTATATCTCTTGGTTTTAAATTATTTTCTAAGTTTGATACTACCATATGTCTATATCCCTTGGTTTTAAATTGTTTTTTAACTTTGATACTACCACACGTCTATATCCCTTGGTTTTAAATTGTTTTTTAACTTCGATACTACCATATGTCTATATCCCTTGGTTTTAAATTATTTTCTAACTTTGATACTACCATACGTCTATATCTCTTGGTTTTAAATTATTTTCTAAGTTTGATACTACCATATGTCTATATCCCTTGGTTTTAAATTGTTTTTTAACTTTGATACTACCACACGTCTATATCTCTTGGTTTTAAATTATTTTCTAACTTTGATACTACCATATGTCTATATCCCTTGGTTTTAAATTGTTTTTTAACTTTGATACTACCACACGTCTATAACCCTTGGTTTTAAATTGTTTTTTAACTTTGATACTACCATACGTCTATATAAGTCTAGAACCCTTGGTTTTAAATTATTTTCTAACTTTGATACTACCATACGTCTATATAAGTCTAGAACCCTTGGTTTTAAATTATTTTCTAACTTTGATACTACCATACGTCTATATAAGTCTATAACCCTTGGTTTAAATTATTTTCTAACTTTGATACTACCATACGTCTATATAAGTCTAGAACCCTTGGTTTTAAATTATTTTCTAACTTTGATACTACCATACGTCTATAACCCGTGTCCTTTCTTTCATTAGATTGACCTGAGTCGAGTCATCTCTGTCCACACAGGCACAGCCCACCCCCACTTCAACCAACAGGGCGACATGTTCAGCTACGGCTCCAACTTTGACCACAGAAAAGCTTACAACATCATACGAATTCCCAACATGAAAGGTAAGGGGAACAGGTGAAACAAAATTCTACCTGAGAACATAATGGGTTTGGTGTGCTTTCGACAGGTAGTACATTATTTGCATATGGCGTAAAGTTTTCGTAATTAAAAATATAAATAACTAGTATTATATGTGGTGCTTTAAAAAAATTTCGGGGCGATACAATGTTAATTCTTAACAAGTATTTCGGCCATTTTTGAAATGTTCACTGTTATATTCGAGATGTAAGTTAGGGTCTATATATGGAGGAAGATGTTGGAAATGGCGTGATGATTAGAAGATGTAGGTCGAGGGCGACACTTTTTTATCAATATAAATATACGTATGTAATTGTTGTAATATGGGTTGGGTTGGATGATAGTTAACTCATCTTATGTACCGAAATGTGTAGTTTTGTCCCTTTAAAGTTTGGCTAAATGAAATAAAATACTGACGTCATGATTAAATCAAAATACTAACGTCATGAGAGTCATGACTAAAAGAAAATTTTGACGTCATTACTTCAACACAATACTGACGTCATCATGCTCCACAGCTGACGCTGACCCGATGGCCAAGGCCGAGATTGTGGCCAGCGTGGCCAGCAGATGGCCCACGAACATCTCTTACAACCACAGTTTCGGCATGAGTGAGAACTACTACGTGGTTCTGGACCAGCCCGTGGCCTTCAACACCAAGAAGTTCCAGATTTCAAACGTCGACATGCAGGGCGTGGCAGGGACTCTGGTGCTCAGGAGGGGGGAGGCGGTAGGTCATTTGTTATCAGGATGGGGGGGGGGGGGGTAGGTCATTTGTTAACAGGAGAGGGGGTAGGTCATTTGTTATCAGGAGGCGGTAGGTCGTTTGTTAACAGGAGATGGGGGGTATGTAGGTCATTTGTTAAAAGGAGGGGGTAGGTCATTTGTTAACAGGACGGGAGGTAGGTCGTTTGTTAACAGGAGGGGGGGGTGGTAGGTCGTATTAACAGGAGGGGGAGTAGGTCATTTGTTAACAGGTAGGGGTAGGTCAATTTTTAACAGGAGGGGTAGGTAGGTCATTTGTTAACAGGAGGGGTGGTCATTTGTTAACAGGAGGTGGTAGGTCATTTGTTAACAGGAGAGGGGGGAGTAGGTCATTTGTTAACAGGTAGGGCTAGATCAATCGTTAACAGGAGGGGGAGGTAGGTCATTTTTTTAACAGGAGGTGGTTGGTCAATTGTTAACAGGAGGGGGAGGTAGGTAGGTCATTGGTTAACAGGAGGGGGAGGCGTTATGTCAATTGTTAACAGGAGGGGATGTATGTCATTTGTTAATAGGAGGGGGAGGCGGTAGATTTGTTAACTTAGAATACTGTGGGTATGTAATTTGTTAACAGGTGGGGGGGTAGGTCATTTGTTAACTTAGAATACTGGGGGGTAGGTAATTTGTGAATATAGAATACTGAGGTGGGGGGGAGGGGGAGCTTATGTTCGAAACGTGAGAGGAGGAACGGTAGGTAATTTGTTAAGCTAGAATACAGGGGTTCTTTGTTCTGAAAACGTGTTTGGAGGGGGGGGGGTTGTAGAGTGTGGATTGGTCATTTTTTTAAATAAAGAACTGTTGCATCGTGTGGTCGGAATGTGGTGGTGGTGGTGGAGGGGGTAGCTCATGTTTAAGCTACTAAACTACAGATAAGAATGTAGGTGTGGGGAGGGAGTGGGGTGTATAATCTGTAATCAAAAGTGTGTTTGTGTAGAAGAAAAAAAAGGGGGGTGGAGGGGTGGTACAGTAAATTAATGTAAAGTTAAGAAACAGTGAAAACATAAGGAAATAGGGGAGGGGTGCTATAGAATTTGTTAAGTCCCTTTTCTCGTACGTACCCATTAGTTCAGTTCAGCTGTGTTAAGTTACGCTTTTTAAAAACCATGTAAATAAATATAAACTTGATACCCTTTGAACCAACCCCAATTTGTGAACACTGTTGTGTCGACATTGGTAGTTTGATACTTAAAATTATGTTTTGGAAGCGTAGAATCATACAAATTGGGGGTGGTGGGGGGGAGGGGGTGATCTAGATTACAGTTAAAAAGAATGCTGAAATTTTTTTAGAAGGCTTGGGAGCTACCAAGAATGGATTAAATGTGCTGAGTAAATGATGTGTGTCCCAATGTTGTGAGCTGTTTTGTGAGCTGAGTTCAGACATACACAAACAGAAAGTTGTGAACGGTGGGGGATGTGGGGCCAATACAACAGGTGAGATGTGTTGGTCTGTTAGTCAGAGTTTCTTTCAGGCTTCTACCATTGTCCGCCCCCCCCCCCAAACCCAGAATATTTAGTCCGCCCCCCCCCCCCCCCCCTAAAAAAAAGGAGAACATTTTTCGAAAAGAAGACTGCTGTTAGTGTGTTACCAATGGACCATCAGTGCTAGCGAGAGAAGGTTCAAAGTTCAATCAGGGGACGTAATCCTTCTCAACTTCTCAGCTCCAGTTCCTCGTCATTGACCGCCGGACTAGCAAAAAAATCCCGGTGACCTACGAGACCAGCTGCGCTTTCGTTTTCCATTTCATCAACTGCTACGAGGAGGACGGTTATCTGGTAATCGATCTGGTCATTTACCACCGTATCGATGCCATCCTGGACCTGTATTTGGAGAGGATGAAGAAATCGGATTTCAAATACCAGACGCGGGATCGTTTGCTCGATTTGTGCTGCCTCTCAACGTAGAAAATGTAAGTTGATGTTCACTAGATCTAGATTATTCATTAGACTTCCGCAATGTTCTAATAGCTGGAATTGTCAGCAAATATTCGCCAACACTAAAGCTAACCCAATATCTATCTTTAGTTTTAAATTACCAATCCGATATGCAACCTTTTTTTTCCCCAAAAAACATTTTCTCCTTTTTCTGGTTCGTATTTGTGGAACATTCTTCCTCATAAAATAAAACTGATATCTGAAAATATATTAAAAACTAAACTAAAACAACTACTTCATGACCTCCTAAACATTGCAACATTTCTCATTCATCGATCACATTCTCATCCTATCCCAATGTGTAATATTTTATTCCAAATTTTTTAATGCGGTGTTACTGCTGTCTTTACCACTCAATGGAGGCGAGCGAGTTGACGAGATTCCTTCTATAATGTTGTTGATATGGAATAAAAACGTGCTTTTTAGATTTAGACCGTAAAAAAAAATAAAAAATAAAAACTTAAGCCTAAAATTAATTTAGAAATTTTATATTTTTAGAATAAATGCTATAAAAGTTGCAAATCCAGAGAACTTGAAAATAATTTGTTGAGTTTAAGGCTACATTTCTATTTATTTTCATCAAGCCTAAGTTATAACCGGATGTTTCACTTTCGTAAGACAAATATTGATTGGCTGTGCAGTAACTTAGTGATCGATAACTATTTGTTTACAAACCTTTGCAGATCAAGTTTTTAAATAACAATGCAAATTTAAAACCCCATGACCTAGTTTTCTATTTTTAGTTTACAATGTGTACAATAAAATCAATGGCGGCCTATCCAATAGCAGGATGCCATTGTTTATGTCGCCATTACACGTGAAAACCAAATTGTTTTTGCTTTTTTTTTTATTTTTATTTAGTTACCGAAAATATTATAAACATCAAATACATCCAATCGTTAGTAAAGTCCGAAAAAAACCAGACAGGCAGGATTTTATAACCATATTAATTGTAACTACTCTGTGCATGATTTTTAAATGAATTTATACACCTCTCAAATACCTTTGAGACTTTTCTCGCTGGTGTCCATTGCTTTTTAGCGCAATTTCCATTCTGGAGAATTGCGTTTATTAACTCGTCATTATGGAAATGGATGGATGGGTGAATGAATGAATGGATGTATGTGTGTCCGCAGCTTTAAGTCGTATCTCCTCCTCAACGAAGCAATAACGAGGACTAGTTTCAAAAGCAATTATGTTTAGCAAGTTACGAGGATGAACATAGGCCAAAAAAAATCCGGGTTTCTTTCATGGATTTCCCGTAAAAGCAAAAAACCCTCGAAAAAATGCAGTTTTTTGCCCATATCTCGGCAACCAGACCACTTAGCTACTTGAAACATGTACCCAGTAGCGTACGCAGGGGGGGAGCAGGGGGAGCGGCCGCTCCCCCTCTGGCCATTTTCAGCAAAGTGGCGCCTTTTTGGAAACTTTTTAAACTCAAAGTTTTAAACAATGATTTTTGTTAAAAAATTATTTTTGGTCGGCACGTCTATGTAAATCACAAGATTTCTTTTCATGCAGCAATTAAGCAGAATTGTACTAGTCTAGTAGTGTCTACGTTTACAACACGTATTAACAGCTGTATCAAGTTAGTCATTCTAAAAATAACCATTACGATGCATTGCAATTTTAAAAAACCTCTACGGGTAGTATACCACTTGGCAAGAGGGGTGTTAAGTTTAAGGCAACTGTATAATGTATTTGCTTAAGAATAATTGATCTAGAAAATATTATACATAAATCTTCACACATAATTACTTTATATATACATTTTTAATAGTGTAATTAGTTTTAAAAAATTACAATACAGACACAAATACAACTGATGTGGCACCTCTATTTAAATTTATTTATGGGCAAACTGCGTAGTGGTGGGGAAATTTTGACACGGTCAACAACGTCATCACGATGAAGTAGTAGTATTATGACAGTTTGAGCGATAGTGATTACGATTACAAATTATATGAAACAGTTACAACCCCCTCCCCCCCTTCCCCCCCTCATGGACCCCTCTGTAAAAAAAAATATTGTCATAATACCACTGCTACTTATTTAAATCTATTTCTGAATCAGTATATATGTGTAATTGAATATGTATGTTTAGAACAGTCATCTAAAAACTGATGCTATGTTCACTCTGAGTTGGTTATCCCACCCACCCCACCCCCACCCCACACACCTCACCACCACAATTGTGTAGAGCGACATTAATGTCACACCTAGGTATACACTGGAATGGATAATTGACCTAAAGTGACCGGACAGTGGTGAATGTAGTTGAACCCCCCCCCCCAACCCACCCCGAACTGATCTGTTAAGTACATTTGGGAAAACGCGTAACGATGTACCAAATTACCATGCCGCCAGAAGCATAGCTTTGGAAACAGGTAAAACTCTGTGAATATTGTTTTTGCAATTACCCGTAAAAAGGTGTGTGATCAATACAATGATCTAACCCATACCTGATCACTATGTTACAAAATGATCTTTAAAGAACACAAAAAGCAGTAGTTAATTAAAAGATGTATGATCTGAACTACAAGACCGATATTGTAGATTAATGTAAGCTATTATTCCGAATGTTATTCTACATATTTTAAAGCGTGTTTATATACCAACTCTCATTTAAAAAACGTCCATTATGCTGTAATAATTTAGCATTAATGATGACGATATATTTAATTCTGATTGTAGACAAAATATTTTTGTAAACACGAATACTGTTAAACAACTTTATTACATTCTAAAGTAACGAGCCGACCCGCGGTGTATCATACGCCGCTATTTAGTTGTTTTTTCTACTTTTCAGTAATTCATAATTTGTGAATTCGTCAGTACCAATGCTGCCACTGAAAATATTTGCATTAAAACAATAACCCCCCCCCCCCCCCCCCCCCGTGAAAGCAGCCTCCTCTTAGGTACCTCCTCTAAGTTTAAAATAGTTTCAAACTGAATTATCTGCCCCTAATAGCCGTCACCAAACCCGGCTCTACGATTGTTTTATAAATATTTAGCGTGAACTACAACTCACTTGACTATGTGAGGGGAATGGGGGTGGGGGGGGGGGGGTGGTAGCGATAGAGAGGAAGAGAGGGGACTGCAAGGCGCGCGCCTGCAGCTTGTTTTCTAACGTCTCCCAGAAGAGAATTATATATATAGATAGATTATTGATTTGTTTTGACATTTGTAATTAAATATGTAGATATATATATACATATTTATACTAAGAGAGAGATTATTTCCCCTATTTCGTATGTCTTAATTAATTAATGTCCCAGGAATTATTATGTTAAATTTTTTTTACAAGAATTACATAACAGATTGTGTTGCGTGTATTGTTTTTGGTTGTATTGTATATATATATATATATATATATATATATATATATATATATATATATTTGTTGTTTAGATTGATACATTTGTGTTTTGTCGGCCTACATTGTGTGTTTTTTTCTTATTTCTTCAAGTGCTACTTACAATTTATTTTACATCATAACTATATATAGTTACTAGATAATACACGTATATAGAACGTGTTAAAAATTCGACGCCTTTTTTTTTGCTCATTTCGCTCCCCCTACAAAGAAAACCTGGATACGCCTCTGCATGTACCAATCGATTCCTGCCATAATTTAGAACAATATTGCCGAAGATAGTTTTCAAAAATATCCTTTCGTTCGGTCACAAAAAGTTTTTGAATTAATTAAAATATTGACCGACTTAGTAGGCATTTTTATCCAACCACACCACACGCGTCATCACGTTCAATGGCTGCGCCATCGCGTTCCATGGCTGCACCATCACGTTCAGTAGGCGCGCAATGGTTTTTAGTCATGTAACTCTATTGTAAATAAAACATGTAAAATACTGAAATTTTATTTAATAAAAAACGTTTTAATAACTAACCAATGGTTTTACTAACCCTGCTCTTGATTTACGCTACGACAGAGCTATTTTTAGATAACATAAGGAAATTGCGCTAAAATTGTCACTAGACTTTTTTTAATTACTTGTTTTAAATTGTGTTTTTTTAAAAACGGCCAATGTAAAAAAGGCCTCCGTTATTGAATAAAATTGAACATGAATAGCTTACACAATTACATTTAAAACTCAAAATTTTCCCCAATCCATAATTTTGAACATTTAAGGCAATAAATATATTACTACAGTATGTCAATATTATTGAAATTTTATTTTTTTAAATTCTATATAGATTCAGATGCTAAATATGAGATGTAAAAACGAGGGAAAACCTCTTATAATCATCGGTTCTGACACTCATTTTTAACCCTACTGTATTTGTTCCGTTTCTAACATTTACTTCATCTTTTTTAAGTTACCAAACTACTAAATAGAGCCATTGTTGTGTCTACTCTAAAGTTTTCAATCGAACGTTTACTCGATCTATTTATAGGCCCCACGTGATATCAATCTGGTCGGCTTGCCTCACTCCAAGGCCACGGCTATAATCGACTACGACGCCAGGAACGTCGTCAGCTTGACGCCAGATTTTTTTACACCCGGTGAGTTCTTTAGTTGCCAGATAGTGGAATAAGTTTTTGTGAGCTGTGTTGAGGTTAGATAGCAAAGTACAGCGCGCGATCTCTAGTGATTAAAGTCTCGAGTTCGGTTCCCCGGTCCGGCTTTGTCGTGTTTGGCCGTGTCGTGATTAGCCTTGTGTTTAGCCTTGTGTTTAGCCTTGTGTTTAGCCTTGTGTTTAGCCTTGTGTTTAGCCTTGTGTTTAGCCTGTTATTTAGCCTTGTCGTGTTTAGCCTTGTCGTGTTTAGCCTTGTCGTGTTTAGCCTGGTCGTGTTTAGCCTGGTCGTGTTTAGCCTGGTCGTGTTTAGCCTGGTCGTGTTTAGCCTGGTCGTGTTTAACCTATATATTACAGTTTTCTACTTTAAAAAATTGGCTGGAGTAACCAGTTATATACAGCAGTCACCTAAAAACGATAATTCCCTCATCCAGTGTTTCTTTCAGGCATTTCTTCTGGGTGGGTGTCTTATCCCCCTCACCGAAGCACGTCTACCCCCCCCCCCCCCCCTTTTCTCCGAACGGAATAGAATTTATATAGAAAATAAATATATACTTCAACCAGTGTCCTCCCTCCCCTTCCACCTCGGAGAAAAGTCTGAAAGAAACCCTGCGCTCATCGGTGTAATGTAATTATTCTTTGAATAAGCGTTATAAAGGCGGACCCAGGGTATAGAGCGACTTAGCCTAATGAGGTCATCGGCTTATCTATTTACACTAGTAGTGTGAAAAAATGAGGCGATTTCGCAACGTTGTGTTACATACTACATCAGATTAACCTCATCAGAGTAGTCTCATCAGAGTAACCTCATCGGATTAACCTCATCGGATTAACCTCATCGGATTAACCTCATCGGATTAACCTCATCGGATTAACCTCATCGGATTAACCTCATAGGATTATCCTTATCGGATTATCCTTATCGGAATATCCTCATCGGATTATCCTCATCGGATTATCCTCATCGGATTATCCTCATCGGATTATCCTCATCGGATTATCCTCATCGGATTATCCTCATCGGATTATCCTCATTGGATTATCCTCATACGATTATCCTCATACGATTATCCTCATACGATTATCCTCATACGATTATCCTCATACGATTATCCTCATACGATTATCAGAATAACCACATCTCATTTATCACATCTCTTTAACCTCGCCTCATTACCATCTTCTAATTAACCTTATCTCACTAATCCCATCTCATTAATCTTGTCTCATTAACCTCTTATCCTGCGACTGTTTCCATATCCCAGAGAAGATCACCATGGAGCTGCCCCGGATCAACTACCCAATGTGTGCAGGACGCAAGTATAGATACGCCTATGGAACCTCTGTGTTCAGCGACTTCTATAGGGTGAGTCTCAATACGCTACACAAAAATCCTCTTCACTAAGTTTTGTTTTTACGTCTCATTGTTCCTGCAATGTGGGTCTTGTACTCTGTTATCAGATGGGTTATATGTCAGTAATTACTAACATATTTTACTATAGAAACTGATAGAAGCCGATCGTTTTTTAAAGCTCATATTCCTCCATTTCTAAGTACCAGCGGCGAAGCCTGCCTAAAGACATGCATGGAAAATAAAATAGGAAAATTTTCCCTCTTCTTAAACACACTCATAGGGGCCTACATGGTTTAATCTTTTTAAAAATCACTATAATAGTGTTTAATATTGTTACCTCTCCCCCTATCACTCTTCTTGGTTTGTTTTGTTTTTTTGCATTTATTTGGTTGTTCCCCTTTACACACTAACATCCATTTATTTTTCTACTATTCTTCTACTGCTTTCGTTGGCTGTATTTTTTTTTTCTTGATTTTTTTGTGGATAATTTCCATAGCTGTTTGTAGTTATGCATAGCCCCCCCCCCCCCCCCCCCATTCATCAGAATAATTTCCCGACAATTTTCAAAACCTATTTTCGTTCCCATCAGCTGGTGAAACTGGATACCCAAGAAAAGACAGTAAAACAATGGCGGCTAACCCAGTACTACTATCCTGGGGAACCCATCTTTGTCCCCACCCCTGGTGCTATCGAAGAAGACGACGGTACATTTCTACTTATATTAATTTATATTATATACACCAATTTACATATACGGGGAAAAATGTGTTAATTGTGGTTATGTCCCTTTATCTTCAGGTGTTATTCTCTCCCCTGTCTTGTGTGAAACATTAGAAGAACCGTCATTTCTGCTCGTCCTAGACGCTCGTTCATTCACGGAAATCGCACGCGCATACATCCCGAGCAATGTTAAAATGAGTATGACATTCCATGGGACTTTCTGCGGCAGCAAAAACCCGCCTCGAGACAATTTACCGGATGTTGTCGACATTCACTTGTGACAAATTTATTTTTAACTTTTCACTGCTTGCAAGATTGTAACATTACATATTGATTTTTTTTTATTTATCTATTTTGTTTAATACATACTATTCCTCTATCGCGTTCCGTGTAAAACAGGTCATATATATATATATTATATATTATGCTGACGCAATGTGGATGTAAGAAGTATGTTTATAACTTTTGTAAGCGAATTTAACTTAAGAAGAAAAGCGTAAAGTAATCCTATATGGAAAGAGAAGCAATAAAAGGCTTAACATGCTCAGTTGTGTGCATATAAATAATACAAAATTTGAATATTTTTGACCCGTCCAGTCCTCACCCCAACCTCATGTTATGTAAAACAACGTTTTGACGGGACCGTTTTTGGAGGTGCACCGTAAAACAATATATACATTTATACGCCGTGATTTTTAAAATAAGGAATTCATTTCGTTACAAAGAATATCAGATACGGGAGATGTTTTTAAAAAACCGCTTCACCCCTGTTCAATTACTCCAATCACACCCACCCCCTGTTAGTGTACCACGACTACACAGTGGCGTCGCTAGGTCGGGTGTCACCCGGTGCGGCACCTCGTGGAGTCTACCTAGACCTATAATTTAAATATGTCATATACACGTAGATGTAGGCTATGTGTATAAGCATATGTTTATGTATGTTTATACCGGGTTTTTTTTTTCTAAACATAATACAATTTGGGAAGCTACGCACTTTTGTACTGAATCGCTATTTCTAATGTATAGGAAAATTAGTTCTATGGTGACCAAGGAGATATGTTCAACGTTTGAATTAGCTCATTACCTTTTAGTTCGTTTTGATCAGTACATTGCTTGTTTGTGAAAGTTATTATCGGTGTCACCCCCCCCCCCCCAGAGGCGTAGCGAGGGGGGGGGGGCGGGGGGACATATGTCCCCGGGCGCCGACCTTAGGGGGGTGGGGGCGCCAAATTGAAAGTTCGAGGGGGGGGTGCAAATCGAAAGTTTGTCCCCGGGCGCCGGGAAGGGTCGCTACGCCTCTGACCCCTCCCCCCCCCCCCCACACCTCCTCCCTTTTTGCCTAATAGCGTCAATTTGTGCACGTAATTATATTAATCCCCCTATTAATTCAAGTGGAAAAAATAAACATCGTTTTAATAATAAATTATTATGTCATAGCACCCCCACCCCGTTGTTAATTGACTTGTTAGTTATTTTTTCCCTTCTGTAAATGTATTAGTTAGTGCCACTATCCCCCCTCGGTGATAGCTTTTATTTGTCACATAATGTAATAGCAACTATGTTGATCTACAGTCGGTTATTAATACAGCTGAAAGCAGCATCGGCTTCTCTATAGTTAGCATGTATACGTCATAGTGTCACCAAAAGACTATCTAACTTTAATTAATCATTAAACAGGCAAAAATATTTTTTCTTCTGTTCATTTTGCAATTCTTTGTATTGGTGTCACACCCTGTATGTTGTCACCCGGTGCGATCCGCACCACCCGCCCCCGCCTTGCGGCGCCTCTGCGATTACAAACTGTCCTCAAACATGATTTTGTAGATAGAATTTTTTTTTAAATGTTTATTTATCAACAATCAATAATTTAATGTATATTCTTGAAATATGGATGGAATTTAACTTCGAATACCCAACAATTAACATTACCCTGCAAGATTTCATCACCATGTACGCAAGTCTACAAATTAAGCGATTGATTTAGCTATTAGTTTTCTATTTCGACTATATTAAAATAATTCCTAAATGTATATAGTATGAGAATCAAACAAATAAACACTTTTTAACACAAATGTATATTAACATAATTTTTAAAAATGTTTTATCATTACAAGCCTATATTAATTTTTTTTTCAGTATTTTATATTTCTTGTGATTACTGTTTTAGGTTGTTCCCCTTTTGTTAAATTAACAATTTGGAATTTGCTTAATTAAATTTAGAAACAAGACAGCATCAAATAATGTATAAATTCAAAATATTTATTACAATAACAGGTTATCTACGTGTATGGAATAATAATTAAATGCATCGATATACTAATTATTATTGGAAATTTAAATATCACTCAACCCCCATGACGAAAATATTTCCAAATGGACTTTTTCTTTTACTTATTTTACATAACTTATGGGATTATTTTTTCTTCACTAGTTTTATTACGACAGATTTTGTTCAAATGAATCAGCAGAAACAATCTCTCTCCTTAGCCGTTAGCACTAAAAAATGTGACGAGTCATCTTTGTGAGTCTATCCTGTGGTGGAGCCAGCATCATGAAGGGTGCTATTAGCCAGCAGCGCAAATCATTTTTATCAATATAAATATAGATTCTATGTGTATCAAAATATAAAATGGTTTGTGAAAAATCGTGAAATCATCCAGGATACTAATAGTTTGTAGTTATGTCCCTTTAATTAGGAAAAAAATGAAATTGGGGCTACACTTTCCCCATATTAATAAAAATATAATAGCTAAGTATAAAGGGGTCGTCCATAAATGAAGTCACACTCGAAGGGGTGAGGGGGGGGGGGGGGGAATCCGTAATTTTGTGACGGTGTGTGATAAGGGAAAAGGGGGGGGGGGGGGGTCAAATGGTGTGAAGTCGCACTTTTACATAATTAAAAAATCAATGTTAGAAAACTAGTTTTAGCCGTTATTTCGCGTTTTAGAAAACTGTTTTAATAAATTATACTAGGAATTGGTTAAAATACTCTGTTGACAGTGTTCAGTCAAGATTTTTGGAAAAATTTCGATCTTTTAAGAAACTGAACTATAATTTTTAAGGGGTGGGGGAGGGTTGAAGGCTGAGGTGTGACGTCATTTAGGGGGGTGTCTGGCTTTTTGTGACGATGTGTGACAGAGGGCAGGTTAAAATCGTCAAAAAAAATGCGTGACGCTATTTATGGATGAACAAACAGGTTTTAATTCAATGCCAGTCAGCCAACTCAGTATTATCTAGTCATCAATGAAAAGTATCCAATTTTGTAGTTCTTTGCACTGAGTGGAAGATGCAAAACCAGGATAAAATAATAAAAATAAAAAATAAAAATACCAATGCTCAATGTAAATCTTTATTCAGGTCTTTGTGAAAACAAAAAAGAAACAACCTAGGTTAGAAATTTAATATAACACTTTAAAATTTGAGTGGGCAAAGCTACACCAAACAGTGTTGTAAAGAGTAGGAGCATAAAATGAAAGAAAGACTAGATATAATTATAATAGCCAGAGTTTGTGAGGTGTTAGTTAATGATTTTAACTTTAATTTTCTTTACTAGAAATACTAGAGATATTGTTCATAATTACATTAGAAATCAGATGGTAAATAATTAAAACATGAATGGTGATTGTATCACACAACTTTATGATAAAGGCCTCTAAAAGAAAAAAAACATGAGAAGAATAATTAGGTGTTAAAAAAATTAATTATAAAACAGGTTGGAAAAAAAATATACAACCATCAGTATTTTTTTTAAAATTATAACCTTAGTAAAAATCTCATGTGGTAAAAATTAACTGCTGAGAATTCTATCCAGGTTAATTATGTGAAGGAGACAATTTTTTTTTCACTGTCCATTTCATTAATCTCATTAAATCATCAATGGTTGTTTCCTTTCATCTTCTAAAGCCCCCTCACTAAGCCAAGGGCATTTTAATACTTTCCTTATTTAACAGATTAAAGGATTTAAAATAGAATTCTTTGATCTGTAAACAAAAAAGTAGATTAAATTGAAAATTTTTATTACATCGTAGTAAAACCAGATATGTCAGAAACCATTAAAATTGTGGAGTTAACACAGAGTAAAAATATTTTTAACAAACAATTTGTTTCATAGTAATAGTGTATATATAACAATGGTCTTTCAACAAAGTGGCCACTACTCTTCAATTACTACATTTCTAAAACACAAACAAAACTTACAAAATATTTTTTAGAATACGTTTTCTTATTCTCTATTTAAATTTAAAACTGTATTTGAAACTTAATTAAGTACATAAGAGTTGGGTGTACATGTACATAAACAGATATTTAAAATCAGCTATATATATATATATATTTCATGTAAACAGAGTGTAGATGTGTTCTAAAAATTACCTAGTCACCTGATCAGAGTCATGTGATCAAAGTAAAAATAAATAATTATGCAAACCAAAAAAAAAATATGTAGAGATTCCATTTGGAACTAAAAGAATTCCAAAAAGAAAATTCATTTTGTCATTATGTTTCATAACTTCATGTACAAAGTAAACAAAAAAAAGTAGTTGAGCTGTACAAATGAAAACTACAGTAACCGGCAGATCAATGTAAAAAATACATCAACAAGTTCCAAGTGTGGATTCGTCTGCACTATGAGACATCAGAAATGTGCTTGGATTACAATAACAATTCAAAAATCATTACTTTTAAAAATAGTGAAGTGAATGGAATGCCAATATAAATAAACCAAATCACACCTGGTTTTTTTTTAAAAATGTAAACAAAACAAAAATAATAGCTTACATAGAAGCATTTTAAGCTCACATATAGTTTCAGGTAACATACAAGTATTTTAAGCTTACATTATTAGCTTTAGGTAGTTGTATAACTCATTTGACACATAAATATATGAGGTTGTTTATTCAGAATGTGTGCTAGTTAACCTTAATTTTTTATCTACTAATCCCTTTAAACATCTACCTATGCAATAAGTTTTTTATGTAATACTTAATTTCAAACAAACATCAGTTTTAAGATTCATTATGCTGACATTATGAAATAGGTGCAGAAAACAGTGGGCTCTATCACACTGCAAGAAAACAGGTTAACACCAAATTTAAATACATTAACTTGAGAAGTAGCATTGGCTACAAAGACATGAAGGGGTTTCAACTACTTAGTCCTGAAAGATGCTTTCATAACTCCAATTACACCTACTAGAAATATCAGCTATATAGACATGAAAGGTGTAGGTAGAGTATAAGTACTAAGCCACATAGCCCAGAAGGATGGGTATTTTGATAAAGTTTAGCTACAGAGACTATGTGGCATCACTACTTAGACTTATAAGGTGGTTCTAGTTACATTATAGTGTGGTCTCAGCTATACTCTGAGCAGATGGCATTAGCTACTTAGAAGACTAGCAAGGTTGCATCAACTACATACTCAAAGGGTGGTATTAGCTAGACTTGTAAGATGGTATCAGCTAAGCTATTGAGCGCTTGGGTTTCTTCATGTAAAGAGGGGAGTGCCTGAAGGTCCAGGGATTCTCACACCCTGCTTGGTAGCAATGAACAGAGCCAAGACAATAACCCCCACCACACCAACCACCACAACAGTGGCTATCACATGAGATCTCCAGGTGCCCCTGTAGCGGGCAGGGCCAAGTGTAGCCAGCAGGGATACAGCTAAGGTTAGGGTCATCACCATGGAGACAGTTGTGTTTATTAGCAGGATGGAGCCAAACTTTGCAAACGGTTGGATGTAGGTCTGGGTTAAGGGTACAGCAGCGATGATTGTGGTCAGTGCAGAGCAGACAATGGCTACTCCAATATGGCGGACAGCTAATGATGTCCTCTGTCTCCTTAAACTAGCAGCATTCTGAAAGAGCACATCAAAAAGATGGATTAATATCTTTTGGTAGCTTAAGATTTTTGTATGGGAACAAGACCATTACACAGTTACAGCCATGTTAGAATAGATAAAGGCAAATAAAATTCATAAATAATTTTTAGTAAATTTATATTACAAAAAATATTATAATTTGAAAAATACTTTACTATTTAGGCTGAAAATTTTTTTTAATAAAATTTTTAAAAATACCTCAGTTTTTAAATAACCTGAGTCCATTCTACGTCCAGCCAGGATATAGCCTTCGACTATGTGCACACAGTAGTCAACAGAGGAACCAACCAGGATAGACAGGGACACGGCTTCTACAGCTCCCATTTCCCAGCCGGCCAGGTAGAACACACCAACCACACAGCAAATCATGGCTGGAAGAAATACAAGTACACCATTAGCTTAATGACAACAGTACATCATTCTATATAATAGTTTCGCTGTCTGTGTATCTATGTATCTGACAAGAACGCTCTAGAGAAAACACAAGGAAATTAAAAACATGCATAGTAATTCGAAAAACGAAGTATGACGTCGGCATATTTAGCATAGAGTAGAAAATAATCTCAAGCCGGAGAGTTCACACAGTAATATGACGTCATTGATTCTCGAGTAAACATTGAATAAAAAGGCAATTTTGTCTAATCTAAATGGTTTGCGTGAAGAGTTTCTTGCATACAATTTTTCGGGTAGGGGCGAAGCCCCATCCCCGCTTAAGAACGTCTGAGCCCCCCCTCCCCAACTCAAAAGAAATTTCTTCATCGATACTCTATAATAAAATTACCGCCTAATTAATGTGTCTAATCTAAAAAGTGGTTTTCTTGCAATTTCTTTAATGCAATTCTTCGGGTAGTGGCTAAGCGCGACACCAGTGTTTCTTTCAGACTTTTTCCTCCCCGGAGAGGGGTGGGGGTACTTTGAATTTTCGGGGGCGGGGGTAGAATTTTCGGGGAGGGGGCGGACACTGGAAAAAGTATATAATTATATTTTGTTGAATGGGACGGTAGACATGTTTTTTTGGGTGGTGGGGGGGCGGGGGTGGTGTGTGGGGTGGTTTTAGTTTACAGAAAAGAGACAGCACTATCAGCCTAGCGCCCGTTGTATCCTTCCTCAACGGGCCATTTTTCTCGTTAGATGATAATGGTACAGCATTAGTCTGATGACACCAGTACACTATTAGGTGAGACTAGTACAGAATTAGCCAGATGACACCTGTACTACCTTAGATATCACCAGCAGGCCTACATCCATATTTAGCATTAGCTAAATGACACTAAGACTGCATTTAACTACTGTCACAACCACTGTTCCCTCTAAGAGGAAAAAGCTAGTGAGCGTGGTGTTCTTAACGTCCTATACAAAGATGTATGTATTTTACAAAATGACAGCACGGCAGGTTCAAATCTTCTGAGCGGCAGTGCAACCGCGCAACTTAGAGGGAACATAAATCCACCACATTGGACCAGTTATCAAAAGAAAAAGTCACAACAAACAGACTGAATTAATGATAGTAAAAGAAATTGAATTCTTCATGGGTGAGCACTTAACCATTGTTATATCTAATTAAGCCAATTTGCCACTAAGCACCTACCTATAATTGTGATGACCACAATGAGAAGCAAGACAGCATGTCCAGTGAAGATAGCCACAGAGACCACACAAATTAGCATGGAAAGGACCAGACCATAAATTGCACTATTGACTGCTACAACTTCCATCATAACCTAACGACAAAAGTTAGCCCCATATGGAAATATGTACACAAAATATAACATATTAATATTTTATACTATTATTATGTAAGTATCAATTAGATAAGTAATAAAAAAATATTAATAAATCAAGTAGTAGAAAGTAGAAAAGCTGTTTTAATTCAACCTACAACTTAAGATTACGCATTATATTGCATTGAAGAAACTAACTTGAGCACTTTTTATATCAAAGGGAGCTAACTATTTTTTAAGAAAACATTATATATTGAAAAGTATTGGCCTAGGCTTGTATAAAAGATTAGACGTAAAATTTATGTACAAATAAAAATCGGTGCTGATTTATACAAATATTTCAACCAACACATTTTTTTTTGGTTACAGATTGAGATATAGAATTGTTTCCCTTTAACTGTTCTTATTTTTGGAAAATGACCTAATGACCAACAGATATAAACATAATAGATAAAGACATTATGAATAACAGATAAATAAATGATCGGAAAACAACATAGTCAACTGATCTAAAACCAAAAATGAGCCATAAAGTGTTTAACCTTAGTCCAGAACTCTGAAGTCTGAAACATGCTCTGAAGTGGAGAGTCAGGTGAGATGACATTGCTCTTTATGTGGGCCATAAGGCTTTCCCACTTCAGGTATTCTTTGTAGGCATCAAAGTAGGCCTGGCCCTCTGATGTTGTCTGAACATAAACATAGAACTTTGTTAAAATATTGTCTTTAAAGTTTTCCTACTGTGATCTAGGCCTGGCCCTCTGATGTTGTCTGAACATAAACATAGAACTTTGTTAAAATACTGTCTTTAAAGTGTTCCTACTGTGATCAAATCGGACAAAAAGACCTACTGATTCAAACGCAAAAGCCAGCCAGATGACCCTCCTATTTCTGGTCACCCCACCTTCAGCGTGTGCAGGTGTCTGGCGCTGGTAGATGTAAGAGCTACTTGGGAGGTCATGACACTCTGGGATACTCTTCAAGTAACTTTGGAGTGAGTACATTGCTGAGGAAGAAACACATAGCCAGCCATGTGAAACCTTAACATTACAGATGTAAAACAGATATTCAATAATTTTTACATGGCTGTATAAGAAAATTATCACCGGACAAAAATGGAATTCTTACACTAATACAGTGAGGATATGATAAATACATTTTTAACTGCTTTACAGTAGCCTGGCTCAAAGTAAATAATTTAGTACACATTGTGGTGGCATTTCTTATTACAGATTATGGTGACACTCTATTCACCATTAGGGACACACTATGGTGACTCTACACTCACCATTAGTATACACTATGGTGACTCTACTCACAATTAGGACACATTATGGTGACTCATCTCACCACACTATGGCGACCTTCTACTCACCACTAGAGACATATCACACAGAAATTTTACTCACTACTTGGAACACATTGTGCACTCCCAGGCTGAACCAAATCTGTATTGTTGGCCAGCAGCTTACAGATCACACAAAGTTCCTTTAAATACTGCAGGTTCAAGTTTTTCAAGTTGAAAGAATCCCCAAACTTAGGATCAAAAATTGCTGTGCTCTGTGACAAAAGCAAAACATAAGGTAAATGACTATTAGTAAAGTCAATTTACATCTATAAAATAAGGACAACACCTACATAAAGAGACAACCAAATGTAAACTATTATGTGTTTCTCCCATACTTTTACATTTGAGTGTCAATTATCTTAATCCACTGCCTTCTAGCCCCTTTTCATCTACATAAAACCAACATATCCACAACCACCTTGCAAATAGTTTTATGTGGCCACTCATCCTAAGTAGGCCTAATTTCTGCCGTATCATTTCTAAAAAACGAAATGACTTTTTTAACCGAATCTAAAAAACAAATGGAATTTTATTAAAAAAAAAAATAGTTTGGTTAACATTATAATGAAAATTTAGCCAAAACCAAAAAAAAACAAAATACTGACCTTGAACTGTTCCATGACATGACCTACATCATCCCTGGACCTGTTGACACCTGTGATACCAAACACAACATAGACTGTAGCACCAGACATCAGGATTGGCCTGTCTTTGAGATCATTACAAGACTGTTCTTGGCATGGATCAAAGTTTTTACCAACAGATGTGGTGTTGAGTCTTTTTGGTGTCGTCCCTTTATTTAAAAAATAAAAGATAAGGAATTACTGTGATTTCAGTTTAAAATAATGAGTTCCTTTTTGCCCTATAAAGACTTTTATTTGTCACTCTACATAATTAACATTTTTAATCTTATTTTCTTTCTTTTTTATTTGGCAAAGAAACATCACTTGTTTTCTTCCTAACAGTTAAGTGCATTTCCATAACAGATTTTTAAAAAGTTATTAAAAAATAGTTACAAGCTAAACCTCAACGATTTACCTGATTATTTTATTATTACATTCATACATAAAACTGCATTATGGAAGTTATAACTGTATGATACTAATCACTAACAGATTTAATAGAAAATATAAATTTATGTCATTTTAAAAATAAATATGGCCTACTTTTAGTTAAGGCCAGCTAACTTAAATTACCTGGAGTTTGTGTGACATCAGGAAGAGGTGGGTTTGGGGCATGTTGATTGTCAGTCGAAGGCACATAGACTGGCAATGATTTGGGTGTTATCTTAACAGGTTCACTGGTTGTAGTTGTTGTTGTAGTAGTTGTGGTTGATGGTGCTGACCCAGGGGATGAGAGAGATGAAATGAGGGTGGATATACTGGCAGCAAACAGCTTGAATAAAGCTGATTTGGTTTGATTGGAGAAGTCAAACAGAGTCTGGGCGAGAGGTTGGAGGGACTTAATGTTGAGGGTCTTGTCTGCTGTGATGATGTTGATGGTTGGTGTTGGGCTTGTCTGGGGTGGATCTGTTTTGTGCCCAGTGCCTGGATGCACCTGAAAAGTTTCAAGCAAGTAAATCATATTTACAGACATGTCACAATGTCATCAGGTCTATCAAAAACATTTTTATAAGGAACAGTGCCAGCCAAATGAAAAAGAGGCAGGCAAAAGAAGAAATGGGAAGATAACATTAGGGAATGGATGGATTTGACGGTTCCCATAAAAATGTGCAAACGGAAAAATGCAACAGCAAAATTGGCTCAAACAGAAACAAACAAACAAACTATACTAATGCACATTAATTTTGCCATTTTTCTTATGGAAATTGCTACAATGTACTTGTGGTCATTCTTTGCTAACTTCTATAAATAATCCATTGAAAGATAATAATTTCCCTTTTGCACATTTTAGTGCACATTTTTCTGTTGCATAGTTTTCTGGGAGAGAGATTCACTGAGGATGGCAGAAGAGAAAGTGGAATGGAAGAAATGATCAGAAGGATATTAGTGGTGCACCAACAGCACAGAAGAAGAGGCTTTTAAGTAAGGCTAAAGTAAAAACTAAAATAATTAAGAGTTTTTTCGGGGTTGACGTGGTCGAGTCGGTAAAGTTCATGGTTGCTAAACCGAAAAGTCTCGAGTTGGAACCCTAGGGCAGATGAGGCTCGTTAGCTGGGGACAGCCACTCTTCTAGGAGAGAAAACTCCAAAATCAAACATCTTCTGCCTTGTATTTTGTTCTTGGTTTGATAAAGGCTATGGAAGCAAATCCAACAATAAAAGCAGGCTGAAATCAGGAGTCAACTGCCTAAATGGCGCATAACCAGTTGACACATAATACTTAATTAATTGTGTAGGAGGGAATCCCTTCGAACACTAAAATTAAGTACAAAAAAGAAGATGTAGAAGTTATTCAATTTTCTTTTTGATTTTCCTCTCACCCACTCCTTACCTAACTCTACATCATCCTAAGAAGTCAGAACATCACATGAAACATGAATGAACAACATACTTCAGTCTACTCCCCTTTTTCCCCTAACAAAATTTCAATATCTTATCTTACTTTCAAAAGATAGTTAAGTGCTTTTTCTCTTGCATACAAAATGTGTAAGCCACATAAGTGGTGGTACACTCACCTTATAAAAAGCAGAGCAGGTATCACAGTGGATAGCATCAATGATGGTAAAATTAGCCTTCAGGTCTAAAAGTTGTTGGATGTTGGTGTCAGGGCGGAACAGCTGTGGTGGGTGGGTAGCAGGGTGCAGCTGGGACATCAGGTAGACAGACGCACATAGTACTGCCAAGTAGAAGCCTGTAAAGATACGTACAAATAACTGTGCAATGGAACTCTAAAAACTCCATTATTTTTGTTTTTCTAAAAATGATGGTATGGCAATTCAGTATTACAGAAAGTTTTTTTTTTCAACTAGTATAGGTCTATTGTTCTAGGATTAAGTGTCAGGATTAGCTGGCGTTCCAATGAATTATTTTTTTAACAGAAAACTTCTACAATATTTTAATTGTTTCAAGTAAACAAATAGAAACTAATTGAAACTGATTATTCAGAAAATGTATAAAATCTTGATTTTTTGAAAGTATAATTTTTTTTCCAAATCTTTTACTCCACCATAACACCAAACATGTTAACCATAACACCAAACATGTTAACCATAACACCAAATATGTTATCGCTGTTAAAAATTGTTACTCTCCACAACACTTACCAATAACAAAATATCTTCCCCTGATTGCTATATGGTTGGTAACAAACATGAGCATTTTCTGCATACATCTACCTAGACATACATTCTGGTCGTGGGGCTCATTGCTGGGTGTGGCTTCTTGGTCATTACTAGTGGACAGTGCACCTTGGTCACTTCTGTTAGTTCCCTGTTGGTCAAGCACTGCATCAGAAGAAAATCAGATTTACTTATTTTACAGGATGGCATGGTCAAAAGGTAGAACTGGTGATTGCAAGCCCTAATATCTACTGTTTAGTTCCTTTTGTATTTTGGGTTCACAGAAACAAATAAACTTATTCAAGCAAGTGGATCCCACCTTCCCCAGGTATCAATAGCTACTTAGCTTTTACTAAAGTTACTTTAAAGAAGTACCTCATGTAATTTAATCTTTCACATGATTAATTTATGCAATGAATCCCATATAATAATGTATATAAAGCAGTTTTATTTGGAGTTGTGTATGTTCAATTCGAGAAGCTCCATTCTTTAATTACATTTATAAATTTTAGAAAAAAAAAACTTGGGGGTTATTCAGATTAGGAATGTTATTATTTTAAAAATATAAGCTCTTAGCAATAACACCTTGCAAATGTTTTATATAATGATTACATCACACCTAGAAAATTACCTGTGTGTGTTGCTTGTTGTGGAGAGACCATGTATGGATCTTCCATTATCAGCATGTCATCATCATCCATGCTTCCAATGTCCTGGTCCTCTGTTCTTGTTGTGACATCATCAACTAGTGACCAATACAAACAACATCAAATGTCACTTCCAGCTAACAGATTACAATCACCAACATGAACTCTACTACACTTGCCCCATGGAACACCAGGTTTGAGAGAACTTTACTTAGGTGACGCCGTGGTCGGATGATAGAGATTACAACTGCCAACCCAAAAGTCTCGAGTTCGGATCCCAGGTTCAAGTCTGTAAGACGTCACTGACTCATGTTAGGGTAACAAAGTCAGTTGGGCATAGATCAGAATGCACTATCCCTCTTATGCTGAGGTTACTGAAACAGATTAACTCTACTTCATTTGCCCCATGTGTTTTGGGTACTAACAGGAAAAGATGATGAACATCTCAAAACATATCATCTTAATCTTTAAAAAAGACTTACAATCGATGTCCAGCAAAGGGACATCATCTTCCTGGTACAGCCTCCGGTCACTAGATTGCTGCTGGCTGTAGTAGTGCAGGTTTGTCTCTACTTGGTTCTTCTTTGTTTTACATACAAGACACCTGAACAACAAATATATGAACCTTAAGTAAAGGAAACATTATATCATGGTGTGAGCTGCAAATACAAGAAGTCCTTGCTGAAGAACCAAACTGAGGTGAAATTACTGTGAACTATTTAGACTTATTTATGCATGATACATTAGAATTATGAACTCTTTATATTTTTTATGGATTAGATACATTTATATATGAGTCCTTTGAGCTTACATGCACTCAAATAAACAGAACAAAAAATCTGGAATATGACACATTTTTTTTGGGATGTCATTTGTACATTTACAGATCTCCCAGACTAACAGTTAACTCATTTACCTCACAGGTTTGTAAAATTACCACAGGCATAGTGATCCACTCCATAGCCTGGTGGAACTATCAATTCCCATCACTTTGTATAGTTTTGGATGCATTCAGGGGCAAATATTTTAACACTAAAAGCGGGTTGACAAAACAGACGTTCTAACACATTTTATATTTGTAATACATATTCTCTTTTCTAATTATCAAAACATTTTCTACACACCAGTCAGTTGAATATCCGCCTCTCACATAACCCCCCCCCCCCCTCCCCCAATTTTTTCACCAGGCGAGGAAGCTATTTACCATTTACAGGGCCTAAGCAATGTTTTTTTTTAGATGTTACATAACCAATGTAGAAAGCACTTGAACCAGTCTGTAAAGCCATGTAGCAGCCTATTTTTATAACACTGTGCACAGTTCCCATTTGCAGTTCAAAATGAGATGCTAATTATTTTTTTACCCCCTCTTAGTACCTGTATAAGTTTGGTGTCTGTGGCAGCCCCCACCCTCTCCTAGATAGGCATCTGACAGTTAGTTAGTACATGTCTATTCATGAGTTGACTACAGATAATACGGGCACTTTATAAGCCTGTAGCTGACTTAATACAGGTACTTGACATTCATTTAATCCAGGTACCTAACATACCTGTAGACTGACTGTTAAAACCTGATATGTCTGGTAACTGACTGGTAAAAATTACTTTCCCCCAGTTTCTAAAATTGTTTTTGTATCCTTGTCCAATGCCTAGAAGTTGCCTGAGGCAAAAATCATTGGAGCATGTCAGTAGTTCAGTCAGGCTACAACAACACTGGTGTTTATACATTCAAGCATGGATTAACATTTGTGACAAGTCTGTATCATATTTTAATTCTCCCATTCCTACCACCCCACTTAACAGCCATTAAAAAGTACAGAGGTGATGTCCTGCCCCCAATAACAATACTATAATAGCTGGTTTATAAGGATTAATCTATTGTAATGGTTAACAACCTAGTAGGCTATAACTTGACTGTTGTAATGGTTTTCAACCTGGTATAACTTTTGATAGGTTGTTTAGTTTACTTAAGGACTAGTTACAAAATAATTGTCTGACTGTGTGGTCTGATGGTAGAGTATTCAGCTCTAAACCCAAAAGATTAGTTTGGATCTGTACGATGTCCCTAAGTCCACCTAGCTAGAGCTGAGTACCTGACTCACTTTACTGAAAACAAAGGCGGCTGGTTATTGTGCTGACCACTCTATCCCTTAATATGCAGAGGTCACAGAAAGAGGGGAACTTTACTTCACCTGTCCCATGGACTGTTTCAAAAGGGTACTTTAATTACTTTATATTACTACATGATTCTTTGCAAGATGTTACTGTAGTTTGCTTTTTAATATAGGAATATTTATCCTTTGATTTTATTCATCCATCAAAAACTAAATAAATATTTATATTATTTTTACTAATCTTTTTTTTTTGCGTAGATGTATTTGTTCAGAAACGGACAATGAATTAACCATTCATTTCAACTACACCAACAAAAATATATTAAGCAGTTGAACTTGAATTATTTAGTAATATTCCATGCAGCACGCTAGTGCCTCAGGGTACAATCAAGGAACAAGTCCAGACACATTACACTGACAGCCTAATTAATCAAACACTGATTTAATCACCTAGAGATTTTTTTTTAAACCTCACTTGTCTGTACCAGTATAATTTTTTAAGGTGATGTAAATCTCTTACATCTTTACAAGATGATACATTTTATGACATGCATTACCTTAAGTCTTTTATACCCAATAAAACATTTTATTTCTTGTTATCAACTTACATGGATTTATGTATTTAAATAAAAAGATCTTTATAGAGAAAAATGGTGGCTTAGTAAGCTGTCATTGAATAAAATGTGTATGAACAAACAAAGGATAGACAAAACAGACCAGTCTTAGCCAGGCTGTGGTGTTTGTTTAAGCCTAGGTTTTAGCGTTTTATCCCACTGAATCAACAAACTTTTACAATATGTCAAGGAACATTTGAATATTTAAGTGTCTTTTACAATCTGTAGCATAAAATAAGGAATTTTTAAAACCTAACTTGGTACTGTAACAACTCTCGTTGATAATTGACTATGTTAAGCTTAGATTCTTGGAAGCTTTTAAACATTCAATAAAGTAAATACATTTCCATCGAAAGATGAACCAGTAATTTTGACATTCGATCAATATAAATGAATGTACCCATTATTAAATCATCATTTCCGGTTTGTGCCCAAGACACGTGGGGCAGAAGAAGTAGAATTCATCTGCTTCAGAGACCTTGGCATATGAAGGGATAGTGTGGTCAGCACTATGCTCTGCCACCTTTGTTTCCCTAACATAAGTTAGGTACCCATCAAAGCTGGGTGGACTCAGGGACATTCCACTGATTTGAACCCAGATTCAAACTCAAGACTCTCAGGTTGGCAGTCTAGCTCTCTACCGCTAGGCAATGCCGTCCCTAACCACTATTTAATATAGACTGGAAATTAGCTTTGAAGATGTGGAACACTTTAAACTACCAATATGACTAATTATATTTTACCATGCCAGATGTAGATAAAAATGTGAGAATTACTGCCTGCAATAAACAACCAGCTGTTCTCAGTCAATAATTTCCTTCCAATAATACATGGATAAGAACTTTAAACAAGTTTAAGAAGTATGTAATTACATTGTACTGAGTGAGTGTTTACTAGGCTATCATGTTAAGGATGTTTACCATTCAAACAGCTTATCTAACAGGGATAGTTTTATCTGATTTGCTGTAAGACAAAAATGTCGAAGTATACTTACGAGAGTAAATAGGTTTCAATAGGCTCAAAGAAGCAAGCATAGAGGTATAAGGCTGGTGGCATGAGAACAAAAACTGAGATCCAACATGTGGAGACAATCAATGACATGAACAAACCAAAATCATACACGGCTGGAATCTGGAAAACAAATATTAAATTGGTTCGATTAGTGAAAGGTCTGTAATTGTCAAACTGAAATACAACTGTCTTATTTGTTAAACAACTTTCCATTTGAAATTATGTCTAGATCTAGTAGCATGTCTTTCATAGTTTATTTAACAGCTTTTTAGGTTAGTTATACTTCTTGAGCTATGAATTTTGAAAAACTTGATATTAGTAAAACTAGTAATATACTATATTGTATGATTAGAAAACACAAAAACAACTAAGTATTAAAAACTAGCAGAATAATCATAATAATAAATGAACACTTATTAAAATAGCGCTAGACTGCTAACCCGATAGTATCGAGTTCGAATCCAGGCTCAAGTTAGTGGAATGTCCCTGAGTCCACCCAACTCTGATGAGTACCTAACTCATGTTAGGGAAAGTAAAGGCGGCTGGGCATAGTGCTGACCACGTTATCCCTTTATATCCCGAGGTCAAGAAACATATGAACTCCACTTCATCTGCCCAATGGATTGTTAGGTAAGAGGAATTTTTACTTACTTTACTTATTAAAAATGAAAAAAATGGTAGAGCTTTGATGAATTAAACAAATTTTTAGTAATGAAATGTAAATTGTAATGTTTGCCTAAACGTAACAAAACCAATGAAGCTACAACTTTTACAAGCTAACTGATATGGATATTAACTCACAGAGGACGCAATATTGGCAGCAAAAGCAGCAGCTGTGGTGAAGGATGTAAAAAATGTGGCGACACCTGCTGTCTTGATTGTGTACACAATCCTTTTCACTGTGTCGCCAATGTGTGATGCTTGGCGGTAGATGTTCATAAAGACAAAAACATCATCTACTCCTGGTCAGAGTAAGACAATACAAAAATGTTCACAATTCAAAAATTCGTGATCCTATGGTATTAGGTGACCTAAAAATCTTAGTTGTAAGTTTAGATTAAATGATTAAAAGCTATTCTAGGTTCAGCAGATGAGAATGAGACTTGTAAACTAACTAGCTTTTTAGATTCAACTATATATTGTAAAAAACAAACTCAACAAAATTCAAATTGAAACAAAACATTAAACTCAGTCAAACATAACAACAAAATTACATTAGCATGTACCATATGTTGCAATCATTTGACCCAATATCAAACGCAGGTCACACTAAACTTTTAACATGTACAGTATTGACTATGTAAAGTTTTTAAAAACGTGTTATATTTTTAAAAAATACAAGGTTGTTAATTTATCTTCTGTCAAATCAGTACACTAAATTCTCCCAGTAAACACATTGTATGTTTCAGTATGGATGAGTGGTAGAGCAAACAATTGCTAACTAAAAAAATTGTGAGAATCGCTCCACT
This sequence comes from Physella acuta, assembly GCF_028476545.2. NCBI lineage: Eukaryota > Metazoa > Mollusca > Gastropoda > Physidae > Physella > Physella acuta. The sequence goes on along the minus strand of NW_026732066.1, from coordinate 48,054 downwards.
GAATATGTTGCTCCCAAGCCCCTTCAGGTGTGATGAGCGCCCTACTCAAGTATGATTAAAACTTCATATGCTAACTGATAACCTCTACTTCATCTGCTCTATAGACAGAAAGTTGCTTCAATTATAAGTAAATTTTAAAATCTCAACAGATACTTACCTATTCCAATAATGACAAAAGCGGCTGCTCCATTCAGAATTCCTAAGGCATCAATACCAAAAACAACACGGTAGAAAAACAAGGAGATGGGAAAGCTCAGTGCAATGATCACAACACCAACGACGGTGAGAAACAGGGATAAGGACAGCACCAGCATCAAAATAAATATAGCAATCAAAGAGATTATTGCAAGACGGACATCGCTCCAGAATGACATGGTGACCTCATAGTCGAAGATTTCATTCCCGCCGTACAAGACTTGGACCTTGCTGGAGAAAAAAAATAAGAGTAGGCTTTTATGGTTTAAAGAGATGAATAATTCTTCAATAATTCCAGGCAATCAAATTGTATGGAAAACAAAAAAAAAAATTCTGAAACTACGAAGAAACAAATCTGGCATGCTGACATTCTTTTTTCACAATGAACAATAAAATATTGGTGAAAGCATAGTTTAACAGTTGAATGTGTATTTTCTAATACACAAGTTATGAATGTTTTACAGAAACCCCCATCCCCCACCCTAAACACACACAATTTGCCAAACAGGGAAGAAGAAAAGGTGGAATCAAACTAGTCATAGCAACTGGTAATATAGGAGCCAGTAATAATCATTTTTACATTGAATTGCTAAGTGTATTGCTGAAAAGCATTTCTCTAGAAAAGAGGAGAATAATCAAGAACTTTTCATTAATATGAAAATAAAACTGATCTTGATTTTTTGTTATAATAATACCCCCAACTATTTTAAATCAAAGTTTTTAGTGTTAAGCTGGTCAAGTCATGACAAAAATACAATTAATTAAGCTCATTAACATTTTAGATATAGGTTACAATTTTCTCAGATGCTATTTATAGATTTATGTCTGAAGGCTAAGTATTTCTGGGCTTGTCTAGCCAGGTCATGACAGTGCATCCTTGAAGGGCAAAATGAAAGATTGTATTCAAGCTATCACCTACACTATCCCACGTCTTCAAAATTTGTAATAAAAGATACAGTTACTTGAAACATCAAAACTACAACAAGGAGCAAACTAAGTGCTTCCCCCTCCCCACTCACAGAAATTATGAACTTACTCTGTTGAAGCTTTTGATAGCATGTTGATATAAGTAATGACAAAGTTCTTGAACTTTTCATCTTGATCTTTTCTATGATCACCATTACATGGAAAACCTGAGAGAAACAGGGATTTTCTACAGTTCATAGATAAATCAGATAGATGGAGTGGGTTGAGAGCAAGGTGGAAGATATGGTTTTATTACACTATGCTAATTCCTGGGGATGATGTTTACGACTCTTAACCTCCAAGTTCAGATCCTGGGTTCAAGTCTGCATGATGTCACTGAGTACACCCAACTCTGATTAGTACCAGACTCATATTAGGGAAAATGAAAACAAAGATGACCACACTATTAATCAAATTTTGAGGTCATTGAAATTGGTGAACTCTTCTTCATCTTCCCCATGTGACTTGGGAACAAATGAGAAAAGATGATAATGTTGATTCATGCTTATGTTTTGTTATTAAAATTTTTAAAAGAAACATTTTTTATTACATGGCTACATTTAAAATTATGAAATATGATGAAAACTAAATTTAATCAACTGTGCTAATATCTCAGTAGAAAGAGCATTGGGCCGAGACTTGTAATATAAATGTTATACTATTTACGTTTCATCCATTAGTTATAATATTTAAGTTTATATTTCAGTTTAAAGTTAAAGGTGAGGTTCATTGTAATCAAGCTAGTAAAAAATGTGAGGTGAATGCTCATTGTTACTGGCCCAACACCTTTTGACTGGTCTTCTTTTCATGCAGGATCCTTACTGCACTGTTTGCTTTCAGGTTTTGTCTGTTGGCTTTGTGTAAAACAATGGAGGCAATTAGGGTTCAGGGATCAAGAACAGCAAATATACCTGTTCTACTCTCATCTGCATGCTCTGTCTGCTTTTGAATGGCTGGGGTATACTAAACTTTTATACAATTGGGTATAAATAGAAGTTTTAAAATTTATGTTTAGAATACTCTCTATTATAGGAAACATTTGTAGCTTTATTAATAGCAAAGATAATGTGTTAATAATTTATTGGTCATAAGAGCTTTGTTTATTTACTGCATATAAAACAGTCTATACATGTTTTATTAAAATACTGCCTTTTATGCAACCAATACAATTTTAACATACACCAAGACAGAAATGCTGTTCACTTCTGCCCTAGTAAATAACATAACATCCATTCTTTTTTTTTAAATGTAAAAAAAAAAAAACTTTTTGCTTCAAAGCAAAAACAAGTTAATTAAATAATCTAGTGACATTTAAGTGCAATATTCTTATGTTATCTAAAAATAGCTCTGTCATAGCGTAAATCAAGAGCAGGGTTAGTAAAACCATTGATTAGTTATTAAAACGTTTTTTATAAAAAAAAAATTTCAGTATTTTACATGTTTTATTTACAATAGAGTTACATGACTAAAAACCATTGCGCGCCTAGCTACCGAACGTGATGTCGCAGCCATTGAACGTGATGTCGCAGCTATTGAACGAGATGACGCGTGTGGTGTGGTTGGATAAAAATGCCTACTAATTCTGTCCAAATTTTAATTAATTCAAAAAAATTTTTTTGACCGAACGAAAGGATATTTTTGTGACCGAACGAAAGGATATTTTTGAAAACTTTCTTCGGCAATATTGTTCTAAATTATGGCAGGAATCGATTGGTACATGTTTCAAGTCGCTAAGTGGTCTGGTTGCCGAGATATGGGCCAAAAACTGCATGAAAGAAACCTGGAATTTTTATGGCCTATGTTCATCCTCGTAACTTGCTTAACATAATTGCTTTTGGAACTAGTCCTCGATATTGCTTCGTTGAGGAGGAGATACGACTTAAAGCTGCGGACACACATTCATTCATCCATCCATTCATCCATCCAGAAATGACGGGTTAATAAACGCAATTCTCCAGAATGGAAATTGCGCTAAAAAAATAATTCAACTTAAATTAATCAGAAACAGATGAATGTAAGCATAAGTTGCTCCAACATCAAACTGTTCGACAGACATGTTTATATAACATGTTTCTGGTATGTTTTTTGCTTGCACTTGGCCAATTCACGAATTAGTACAATAGCTAATTGTAGTTACAAGCAGAGGTAGTTACTTGGGAGAATCTCTATAAATTATATCAATGTAACATATTTGTTTTCATGTTTTTGTTGTGTTGAAAAAATAATTGTATATTATATAGAATCTATCAGGGCCATTATAAACATCACTTGGGCAAATACCTTGTGCAGCCAAAATATTTTTACAATAGTGGTTAAACAGACCAATGACTCCAATTGCGGTACCTAAACAAAGGTAATGTATAACAATTTGCTGCAGACAATACAGACATAATACAGATGTGGACCAGAAATAATGGTATACAAAATAATCTCAGCAACCAGCTATTTAATAAATTAAGTTATTGCTACCATGGTATTATAATGTGTAATAATGTGATTTAAAATACTTGAGTAATTTAACAGAAAAGGAAGTCTTATTAAGAAATATAAAATACGTAATTGGAGAATACAAATGGCTTTCAGATATCAGGGCAAAGAATTTTAAAATTTAAGTAAGATTAAAAATGATGAAAAACCTTACCTTGTAAAGGTGCACCAAACAGTACTTCAGACCTGAGCAGATGACTTTTTTGATAGGTTTTATTGATCTTATCATCCACATAATAATAAAATGTTTCGTGGTTCATGGCCAGCCTGAGAGCACTGTGGATATCTTCAACAATGGTGCCCATACCATCATAATAGATAGTCCCCAATTCATCTTGTGAAGGGAAGAAATATGTCAACAGTGAATTAGGTGGTACACAGCCTTGCATGTTTTGTACTGCTGGGTCAAACTGTGTTGGGTCTCTCAGGCAGAAGTTATAAAACCCTGGGTGCTCTATTATTTTTTTCTCTATCACATGAGCGGTCTCAAGCCTCTCTTTGGTAAACATATTAGCCTCATTGTCTCCTTGAGCTAGGTATATCACATGCATCTTCCAGCGTGCTCTGCTTTGGTATTCATACATACACCCAATACTGCTAGATCTTTTTTCTCTGTGTGCACTACTTAAGTACTCATTATGATTTTCATTAAAGCCACCTCCTCCTGAAGGTACCACTGATTTGCTGTTCTTTTTTAACAAAGACAAGTCTAAATTATATTTTTTAAGAACAGCTTCTGTATGTTTTAAAGCCTCTTGCTCATCTCCAAAAGGCTCATCCTGTTTCCACGAATTTACAGTGTCCCTTTTGAATCTACCCGAAGAGTTATCCTTCCTTGCAAGCATCAGCGCTTCAAAGTGCTGATATGCAGCATGGTTTGGGATACTGAAAGACTTGACTGATTTGTCAATGACCAGTTTTTCTGGCTTGTAGATGATAAGGCTGTAGCAGCCGAGCCCTACGTCCAGCCCGATGAAAGCCAGGATAACCAGTAGGGAAATGAATACAAGAGAACATCTACAAGTGGGGAATGACAGCTTGGGAAGGCCACAGCTGGTCACATTTGATGGGTTAGAGTGCGATGGTTGTGGTGGCACTTCAGGAGTAGGAAAACCTGGGTACGAGATTGCTAATGTTGATGAATTAAAATTCCTGCTTTGATGAAAGACTGGTTCAATATGGTCGTTCTGCTGATGGCCATTAGTTAAATCCCTACATTCAGCAGGGTTCTGTTCATACTCCCCCATTAGAATTTCTGCTTCCTCACACTCATCTGAGTTGGAGACTGGCTCCCAACTATGGTTTGGCCTGTTACCAAATATGGAGAACCACCTCATGTTGAAGTCTGAAAAAAAAATTTGAGAAAAAAAAACTGTGTAGTCCTACTTGTGAACAAATAGAAAGCAACTTTGAAATTGTACTTAACAACAACTAAAATAATCCTTGACTGCCTGGTGTTTACCAAGTTGGCTGACATATCCAGTCAATCTATAAAAAAAAAAAGATATGCTTGACTGATTTTCTACTTCAGTCTGTCATTAAACTTTTTATCAGGCTTTTTAATATGTGTATATTAAGCTAGTAGTATTATACATAAACTATGCCGACTGCTTTATTTAAAACTTTCAAATTAAAACCAATTAGATATACATATGCATTTTCAAAAAGATTTATTAAAAGATTCACTTGTATTAAGGTAACTCAAATCTGATTTGACAGATATTTCATACTTTAAAAAACTGACAACTCTTCAGCATACAAATAGATCTGACATAATCAATTAACACTGCAGTGCTTGACAATAAAAGCCAAGGCAATCAACAAACACCACGCAGCGTTATAATTTATTCCTGCCAAGCTGAATGGTCTCAATTTAAAATCAATTCTGTAGCTTTGACATTTCAAAGAAAGACAGCTTATGTATGTATTTACAATTTTAAAAAATAAATTAATGAATTATATATTTTTACACATGATTTCATTTTGGAGGATTAAATTATATGACATGTGTTATTGAATGAAAAATGAATTATAGTTCATATTTTTAAATAAGAATTTTTTCTGTATGAAAGCCTAATGCTTGTATTTGTGTAAAACTGTTTGAACAATTTTCAATCCCAGTAATAACACTTAAAATGTAAACTTACTTCCAGGCCCGACAATAGACAGTTAATCAACAAAATCTATGAATCTAATGTTTACATATTCAACATCAACTGAATATTGACCATTAGCCTTACAGTGGAGCTAAACTAGCAATTTATCATTTTCATGATTGATGTTAATGTTTATAGTCTAAAGGGTTTTTATTTAAGTTTATATTTTAATATATTATCTAATAAAAGGTTTTTTTTGTCTTCTGCCAAAGGAGTTTTAGTAGGCGTGTTAGACAGGGTAACAAAACTAACAGAGCCCCGAAGGCCGTCTACTGCACACTATTACAAAATAGAATTTATATAGAAAATATACTTTTACAAGTGCCCCCTGCCTCTTATTTAAGTCTGAAAGAAACACTGGTCACATTTGTAGGTCATACGGCTAGACCCTACTTCTATAATATAGACCTGTTTCCTACTTTTGGACACTGGGGGGCTGAAACTATAAATTTCTATTTAAATTGTTTTTGTTTGGGGGGGGGGGGGGGTTAAGATGCTTAGATGCCTGAAAGCAACTCTACATGCAGATCACTTTTAAGATTAGACCAATCAATTAGGTGTTAATGTTAGTGTTTTTATTATCAAGTATCAATGATATCATTATTATTGTGTATTTATTTTGGCAATGGCTTTATAATTCGATGGTTACTCTAGAATCAATGACGTCATTTTATTATTATGTGTACTTTTTCAGCCTTAGAACTGTACATATTTCGTTTCATTTTTAAAACTTTCCAGAAGTTCCATATGACATCATGGTCTTTCACTATGCATCTTTCAAATTTCTTTGTGTTTTCTCTAGAGCATTCCCAACAGACAGACAGAAAAGCTAAACTATTATAGTGATTCTAATTTTTATGGATAACGACCACATACAGCAATGTGACGGAGTGGCCTAGTGGTAGAGAGCTGGACTGCTAACCCAAAAGTCTCAAGTTCGAATCCAGGTTCAAATCAGTAGACTGACTCAGTTCTGATGGATACTTAACACACGTTAGGGAAAGTAAAGGTGGCTGGGCATAGTGCTGACCACACTATCCCTTCATATGCCGAGGTCACAGAAACAGGTGAACTCTACTTTACTTGCCCCATAAACTGTTGGAAGGGGAACTTTACCAAAAACAGCTATCATTGCTTGTATCACTTACTCTCCAAATCCAGTCTGACACGCCAAACTCTACTTTATTTGCATCATGCTTTGTCAGGTTTGAAAAGGGATTACTTTTTAATATTACACAACATTATTAATATTAATTGTATATTTTTAGATGTGTGATCATGTTTTCTAGAACATGAGTTAATTATTATATATTATTTATTAAACTTTAAACTAATCTAGACTAATCTAGACAATCTAGATCTAGAAATCTAGATTCTCTAGATCAAAATAAATAATGTTGCCAATATCATCATAATCATAAATAGACATAATATGTCCTTGGATCTCAGTTGTTGAGGCTTTGATTGTCCACACTACCCCCCCCCCCCCCCCCCCCCCCCCCCATTGCATGCCCCAGGGAGTGCTGTATCTCATTTATTTAGACAATCTAGATCTAGATCTAGATCTAGAATATGTAGGCCTACGGCTACTTATTGTACTAAATCTAGCTAGATTTAGATCTAGATCTATGTTATGTAGATATGTAATATTTTAAACCTTGTGAGTTTACCATTCGTTGATGAGCCCTGCAAAAAATCTAGATCTAGTTGAGATAGATCTAGAATCTAGATCTAGATTCTATATCTCTAAAATCTAGACTAATGTATACTCACAATTTCCTTTTCGATCAAATTATAAATGACCACATATTGATAGCAGACGTTTAAGCTCAGTGTTACTGTTCAGTATGTCACAGTACGTGTCGTCTGGTCTTTGTTATTATTTTGGTTTGCGCTGTTCTGTTTATGTTCCGGACGTCTGCTAAGGCTAAAGATGTGCCCACGAACCTCTGACGTCACGTCAGCGGGTCTGAACCGTTCAACTGTTTAGCCTAGAGTGGCCTAGATATAGGACATCTCTAAACACGTCAAATTCTGATCCTGTCCGTTTTGATTTTCTCTTGTATAATTTTAAAAAAAAAAAACTAGATTTAGAATCTAGATCATAATATTATGAAAATAAAACATCATTGACGATTTTCACGCTCCTTTATTCAATAATAATTCAATGCAGATTTTTATTTCTTTATAATCTTCCTGCTGTTTCAGTTTGGTAACAACTTACTTTTAGTTGAGCTTGTAAAAGAAAATAAACTAATAGACTTAGATTCGAGATCTAGTCTATATCTGTTTTTAGTTTTATTTCCTTTACTTATAAGCTTAGGCTATATATTTTAATTTTCGTCATCAGAACCAGACGAATTTTACGTAGGTCTACTCAGAAGCGTAGCAAGGGGTTTGGGTGAGGGCGGACCGCACCGGATGACACCATTTAGGAGCGTGACACCAAGGCAAAAGTAGCAAAATAAATATATTTTAAAAATTATCTTTCCAGTTAATTAATGATTTGTAAGAGTTAAATTGTCTTTTAAGAGCAAAGTTGACAATATTTTTTTCTTTCGGGGGTGGGGGGGGGGGTGCTGACACCATTAGGTGCCGTATGGGTGACAACAGACCTAGCGACGCCACTGGCTACTGAGCGTACTGATAAAGTAAAATGGGCAATATCAACCTGGAGAAAACAATACGTATTAACATATGGGGTCAATATTTAGCCTCGGAGGGACGGAGTGGTCTAGCGGTAGAGAGCTGGACTGCTAACCCGTTAGTCTCGAGTTCGAATCCGGGTTCAAGTCAGTAGACCGTCCCTGAGTCCACCCAACTTTGATGGGTACTTAACTCACGTTAGGGAAAGTAAAGGCGGCTTGGCATAGTGCTGACCACACTATCTCTTCATATGCCGAGGTCACAGAAACAAGTGAACTCTACTTCACTTGCCCCATAGACCATCAGGTTTGAAAGGGAAACTTTACTTTTTACTTACTTATTTAGCCTCAGAGGCATCGCGTGGGGGGGGGGGGGGGGGGTGCGGACCGCACCGGGTATATATATATATATATATATATATATATATATATATATATATATATATATATATATATATATATATATATATATATATATATATATATATATATATATATATATATATATATATGGGGCGGCCGCCCCGGGTGCCGACCTTAAGGGGGCGCCAAATTGGGTAGAAAAATAAAATAAGCTTATTCCGAGCTGCATTACAGTCGAATTTAAGAAAATAGAAGGCTAATTGGTTCTACGGGCGGCTTTCTACAATGCTTGTGTGATACGGAAAAAAACTATTAACGGTGGCTGTGTGTGTGTGGTGGGGGGGGTCCTTTTTCGCTTACGTGGATTAATATATAAATATGGGGGGTGCAAATTTAATAGTTCGCCCCGGGCGCCGAAAAGGGGTTGCTACGCCTCTGCTACGCACCGGGTGATACCTGACCTTGCTACGCCACTGTATAGCCTGTATGTCTCAGGATTATAATCTACTAAAAAGAGCCTAGGTAAATGAAAGCCACCATACCAAGTAGGCCTTCAAGAACTGATTAAACAAGGTTAATCAACTAGTAACTTTATATATTCTGTATACTTTGTCCTGAGAATGATATATTTAATTTGTCCTTGAGATATTTAATCTGGAAATATTGTCCTAAGATAGGCCTAATTATTTTGTCCGTGCGATCAGTTTGCCTGAGATATTGTATGTAAGAAATGCTTTGTTCATGCGATCGTCCTGAGTTTCTTTGTCCATATAGGTCAAGGCCTATATATATACTTAAACAAATGCCTGTTCTATGACCCAAAACGGTTTTCAAGTCTGAGCTCATGTTTCAACAGCTAGCAAAATAATTCAAGCGGCACATTTTTTTTTACACCGAAATTCGTGTTTTAGCGTGACTTTTCTACGAGGCGATAGTGCGGGATTAATATTTTAGTGCATTTCAGCGGCACGTTACACAATTAGCTTGATTAGTGCTGTCTCTCGTTACACACTGAGTTGGGGATATAGCGCCCATCCGCCATTCCAATTTAACAAAATGTATTAAATTATTATTTTAAAAGTATTTTAAACCACATTTTCAAATTCTCCCCCTCTTTAAAAAAATTGTAAGCTAATTCTTCTACCACCCATAACTATGACAATTTTGCACAAATTATATTTTAGGGTAATCCTTGATAAGTTACTTCCCTGTGTATAGTTACCTCCCCTTTCACAACACAGAAACCAGACCAAACCAAGTGGTGACGCTAGTATAGGCCTGTTCTGAACTTCAATGTAAATGTTTCATTGTATGGCTGGCCGAGCGAGTTTAAGCATGATGTGAACATAGGACAGCAGTCCGTAAACAAAATCAATCGAACCGATACTGACTTCTAAAAATCGATTCGCAATAGTCTACACAGCCTACGAACGTCATATTGATGGAGTTAATTGAGTTAATGACGTCATTAATCAGCGTCGCATTGTTGACGCACTACTACATTTTGAGTCGGAAGTTTCTTCTAACCAAAAAAAAATGCCTTTCACTGTGTGGTACAGCCAGTATAAGATTGTCATTGTTCTCCAAATTAACATATCCGGCACTAGTAGTGTGTGTGACACCAACGTAAGAGCAGACGTAATACACGTAGCCTTCTATTCAGTACAAGACATGTGTAGTTGTAAATAAGATACCGGAATTTAAAAAAAAATATTTACGAACACCTACCATGTGCACTGTTATGGCCAGGAACTGTTTTAGTTACCATATTTTGCTATAGCAAACCACCAAAATAACACCGACAATGTTTGAAAAGTTATTAAGGATATGGGACCGTGCACAAATTAATGTATAAACACGAGAGGGGTGGGGGAATGATTTTTACCTTTTAATTACAGGATGGTGTGTCAGGTGGTGGAGGTCAAATTATGAAATATGCCCACACAAATTATAAGGAGTTCATTGTAATATATATTCGTGTGATCATGGGCGTAGCGAGGGGGGGCGGGGGTGCGGACCGCACCGGGTGACACCATTTAGGGGGGTGACACCAAGGCAAAAAATAGCAAAATATGTAGAGAAAAACTTGAGGGGGGGGGGGGTGCAAATCGAAAGTTTGAGGGGGGGGGGGTGCAAATCGAAAACTTGAGGGGGGTGCAAATCGAAAGTTTGAGGGGGGGGGGGGTGCAAATAAAAAATTGAAAGTTTGTCCCCGGGAAGGTTCGCTACGCCTCTGGGGGGGGGGGGGGTGACACCATTAAGTGCCGCACCGGGTGACACCCGACCTCGCTACGCCACTGCGTGTGATTATCTTAAGAAATGCTTGGGTATAGGCATATATATATATATATATATATATATATATATATATATATATATATATATATATATATATATATATATATATATATATATACACATGAAGGGGAGCTAAATAAAGGAATTTTGATTTGTCTTAGTTTAAAAAAACAAAGGGAAAAAAAGAAATATTCAGTAAAGTACAATTTAAGCGTATCTACACTATTCTATATTGTTATCAATCCATATAAAATTGAATTTGTTATTATCAAAAGGCAATTACAGTTCACGCAATAAAGATAGTCTATACATGATTTGATTTTGGTCAATACATGATTTGACTTTGGTCCATGCATGATTTGATTTTGGTCCATACATGATTTGACTTTGGTCCATACATGATTTGACTTTGGTCCATACATGATTTGACTTTGGTCCATACATGATTTGACTTTGGTCCATACATGATTTGACTTTGGTCCATACATGATTTGACTTTGGTCCATACATAATTTGACTTTGGTCCATACATGATTTGACTTTGGTCCATACATGATTTGACTTTGGACAAAGTGTAGGGGGGTGGGGGAAAGGAGTTAATTAGAAAAATTAACTTCCCTCTCTTTCATGTTTAAAAGGGGTTTGTAACCTGAACTTTATGAACTATCCAATATCGTTAGTAACAATGATTAGCTATGTATTCGACTAATTGAACCAGCAATAGTAAGCAGGGTTAACCGTAGCTTTAACAAGTATCTTCGTGTAAGGGAAACAACCCAATATTTCTTTGTTAAATCTATTAGCTTGGTTACATCCCTTTCCTTGTTAATTAGTTATGCAATAGTTTTATGTGCTCATTTTTCTGTTTGCACAATTTTCCGTTGAGCATTTTTTTCTTAGAACCAGCAAGACAAACATACACACTGGCCATACAAATCAAAATATAAAAACAAAAGCTTAATATTGCAGAGATCATGTATTTTATTGAGCAGTAGTAGCATGTGGTCTTCAACAAAATTTACACCACTAAAACATGATTCAGTGATCACTTAGGCAAATCAACAAATTAAAGTGTGGTGATGTCATTCCATTTTGATGATTCTACACTTATGTTGGCCTACATATTTTAACAAGTTCTTGCAAATTCTTTTAATAAAATCTGTTACTTTTAAAAAACGTAATTTCATCACTAAGACTGTTTTTAAACTGACAGCAGTTAAATAGGAAGTACAGTGATTAGCATCTTGTATAAAGTTTCCCTTTCAAACCTGACAGTCTATGGGGCATCTTGTATACATAAATAAATATTTGATTTCCTAAAGGCCAGATAAATTTGAATTTTTTTTTGGGCTAAGTCAGCTTGTAATAAAAAATTTACTTTTAATCTTGTTTCTGTTTTAAGTAAAAATGTACTTTTAATGTTGTTTCTGTTTCAACTAAATAATTTACTTTTAATCTTGTTTCTGTTTTAACGAAAAAAAATTACTTTTAATCTTGTTTCTGTTTAACTAAAAAATTAAAACTTCAAAAGTGTTAAATTTAATATTTTAAAGGGATATATTTTCAGCAACAGATTTTTTAAAAATACTTTATTTTTGCATGCAGGAGTCCTAACTTATAACCGAGGGCAGGCCTCAAAGTGGGCAGGCTTCAAAGCTGACGTCTAAAATTTCATATGATCCAAATTTGCCTTATTTAGACACTTATTTCTAAACATATAAAAGAAATAGTCCCTGGTTTTATAAGACACTGCCTTAAATTGTAACAGAAGTGAGAGGTATCAAAAGAGAATACCTCAGATGAAAAGTTAAAGAAATGTAAGACTAGAATACTTCAATGAGCTGGACGCCATTTTTCAAACACATAATACAAACTCAATAAAAATTTAATTACAACTGGAAAAAAAAATATTTCACAACCATACAAAAGTGTTGCACATACACCCTCTGACCAATGACATGCTATAAACATAAGCACCTGCACTATACATCACTTAAGAAAGGAAGGGAGTTAATTATTTATTTTAACAAGCAATATGAAAAAATACCAAATCAACCAAAGTGAATATTTATTTATGAAATTTAAAGCCTGTACTTTTTCAATAACAATTGACTGCCCAATCAATTACCAAATCAAAACTAAATCTTAAAATGCAGGTGGCAATGGATATAAATGTCATACAATTATAACACACACAACAGACAATTGAAAAGTTGAATTTCATGATTTAAAAAGAAAGCATTGACACTAAATATAACTGAACTGACAGCATAATAGTGAGTTCAGCATGCATACTAAATGTAATGTAGAAGATATGTACAAGGTACCTGAAGTATATTTAGTTATCCTACTCTGGAAATAGAAAATAGTGGGTTAAATAAAAATTTGTGAACCATTGATCAAAACAGTCAACCCTTACTTATAAAATAGAAAAGCTTTAAGTTAAGTTTAAGATATAAATAGTTCTGTTCATATACACATTGGTAAAAAGGGGAGTTAATCACAGAATTATTTTGTTGCATTGTGTTGTTAGCCTTTCCCGAGGGGAGGCAAGCACCCAAAATGTTTGTGAAGGCTTTCAGTCTTTCAATCATGGCCAGCATCCATGTAAGAGATCTCATCTTTTGGTCTCTTGATAATACACTGCAATAGAAAAAGTTTTGAAAAATGTATGCTTGCATTATAGTAGGTATTCAAAATGAAATTTTTATAATGAAATTAAATAAAATTTAACACTTCCACCTGATAGAGACTGTTTTCATCAGAACAGAAACACCAAATTTATTGATGTATGTCCATTTTTAAAAAAGTTATGAATTTTTTAAAACTCAAAAAATGCGTTCGCTTTTTTAACAGTAAAGGGTCTATTTGAGACCCCTACTAACTTCTAAAATAACTAAGTTAGAACTCTCAAATTTCTTGCACACACAGCCAGTAATACAAATAGCAAACCCAATTTTTTTCAAGGTAGTCAGACAGATATAAATAGAAAATTTATTCACATAAAAATGAGCCAAAGCACAATTTTACCGAAGTACGAAAAGGGAGACAAAAAGTTAATTTACAGTCATTTTTAAAAAATCATAGAAAATCAACTAATTAAGCCACATTAATAATATAAATGTTCTAAGAAAGGAAATTCAAAGCATGTTAATATGAAATAAGCAGGTAAAGAATTAATGAAGAAAGTAATTAGCGAGACCAGATTCAGCAAGGTCAGTTTATAAAAATTAGAAATTTCAACCGTTTTCAAAAAATGATTAAAAAATATTTAAGTAAGGTATCTTAATAAATTTTACACCAACTTAAAGCACATGATGTTCTTAATATATAATAAACACAGAAACATAAAATAATCATTCTGCAAAACAATACAAGGCATCCTTCCTTAACGCCCAAAATCAAGAATGTTCATTACCTAACATTTTGCAAAAAGTGTTCTTACTTTTAAGAAAGTAATATAAATTGTGTAGGAAACATGTTAGCATTACTTTGTTATGAAAAACTGAATAACTATACTATTACTTTACTTATATACTATAAAAAGAAGAACTTCCATGCATTTTAAAAACTGATGAAGTAAGATAACTAAACTAAAATTCTTTTTAAATGACCCTAATAGAGTTGTGATGTTCATCTAGTTTTGTTACTCTGGTTCCTAATCATGACTTGTTTAGCATAAATTTACTTGTTACTAGTATATTTATTTCTTCTAGTTAGTTATTGATCAGAGTCAACTTCTGGAAATGTCTAGGTCCTAACTTATACAATTATCAGAAATCTTAGAGCAGGTTCAAAAAGACAGGTCAATATTCTGATTGGGAAAGTTCTCTATGAGGTTGGGTAGCATTGTAATTAATAGTCAATATCCTGGTTGAGTTTGTCTTCTTCATGGTTTGGAGTAGCATTGTAATAAATGATTGTGAACTGGCAGCACAGATCAAATTATGGAATCTTAGTAGTAAGGGATCCTTCCATTGGTCCAGAGTATAGAAAATGTCTGTGAATTAAAACAATTAATTAGCATTTCCAATATACTGACTTATATAGCAGGCCTGTATATCTTTATACCAACTTAGATATCAATCATGTAACATTACATCATTATAAATAATAAGCAAAGTGCATACAATACTAACATTTGACATATGGTTTCCTTCAAAAGTATTCAGGAGTCCTGTTGTTGCTTACACAACAATATAAATTGTTTGGTAGGCCAATGAGTTTCCCCTTTCTTTTATGCTAATATCTTGCTCTGTAAATAGAATAATAATAAAAGTAATGCTGCTCAATGCTTTTTAGATATTAAATGTAAGCACTATAGATAGTTCTACTACTAAATATTATTAATATGAAAGCAATAGTGAATCTAACTAATCTAAGTAGATCTAGACTAAATCTAGAAACAACTTTGGACTAAACTATTATGGAAGGGGGGTTACATTTTATTTTAAGTCGTCTGTACAATAAATCTAGAGATAAAAAATGTAAAAGATCGTAATATTCTAAAATGTAATGTAACTGCTGCACATATATACAATAGTTAACTATTAAACTAGGAAAGACAAAAAAGCAATGCTACAATAAATTGAAAGTATGCTGTTAACCGCTGCGGTAATATAATAGTTGAACCCGACACTACGCGAAAGTAAGAAAAAACATGGCGGACAGTCGGCTTGAAATATCGACAAAATATTGATAGTTTAATCGGCCGATGTTATTAACTAACATAATTTACTAAAACAAATTAAATTCTATCATCCTTTTAAACATCTTTTTGATTTAATTGTGCATTCCTTTTTTATTTCAGTGACCATAAATTAAATACAACGGACTTTTAAAAAAGGCTAGATAATTTTTTGGAAAAAATTTTTTTAAGCGTGGAGCAATTACCGATAAGCGGAGACTAATATTCAAATGTATTAAAGCAGAAGTTAATCACAAATAAATAGAATATAGCTAGTAATATAATGTGCATTCAACTTACCTGCACGTGCTTTTAAATCCACTGTAATCAACGAATAAACACAAAATCTTGCTCTGAACCGAGGTCGGGTGTTCCGGAATTCAACAAAATCTTGACTCAAGCCGGCGAAATTTAGATGCAGGTCGTCGCGATTTGTATACATTGGTTTCATTTACTGCGGTCCGACCCCATACATGGAGTGTTCATTAAATCGTAACAGTTTTATGGCAAATTGGATGCCCTTTCGGAATATGCAACTTTGGCGGCTGTAAAATTATTTTTTCATGGAAAAAAATCATTTTAAAATTTTAAATTGAACATTTTTAGCATTTAATTATTTTATACAGCTGGTAAAGTTATACCATCTTACAGAGCTACCATTCTTCTTTCTAAATCAGTGGTTTCTAATTGCGTATGTGTTATGGGGTCGGACCGCCGCGCGATGCCGCAACGCGACCAAAAAATTTTAAAACCGGCTTAAATTTTTCGGCTCATTTAGAATACCTAATTATAGTGCCTATAGCCTGAAAACTTGTAGAGTCCACCCAGCTCTAATGAGTGCCTGGCATAGTTAAGGAATGTCTGGTTAGCTGGGTTTAGACCTGGTCATGCTATTCATTCATAGGCAAAGGTCATGGTGTAAGATGACCATCAGATGTAAAAGGGTAACTTTTTATTTTTATCTTTGACAAAGTGAATTAAACAATAGGTAGGAAAAGTATATGTAATCATACTAAATTTTTGAAAACATCTTTTTTAAAATATGGCAAGCGATAAAATTATTGTTACATTGTAAAAATTAAAGCCGTTTGGAAACCATCGATTACTCGCATATTTTTCTATTTTTCTATCGAATATAAGCTGTTGACTAGCCGTTTAAAATGATTTTATAAATTCAAATATTTTCAAACACAGCCCTCAACTTCTTCTTGATGTCAACCACAATGGCCAGAGAGAGTAAAACAATTACAAGTCAGAACAATTGTTTTCCATGATAAAAATACACAATAGTTATCTATGATGTATAGCTTGGTATTGTATTTATATTAAATAATACAACATCCCCAATCAATACAACAAAAATAAAAGTGTTTGCTAAATTACTACTATATTATTAGTAATTATTTCTTTGACTATTTCTAGCCTTAATGAAACCGGAAGTAATTTGTACATGTTACACACATGTTATAAAATATTCAATTTTGGTTTAAGAATTTGCTTTCTGGCAACATAAATTTGGAACCATTTGGAACCAGCTTTTCAGGCCTATTATGCCAGCATTAAATGTGTAATTGATTTGATCAACAAGGAAAAATCCTAGAAGCAAAATGCATACCAAAGATAAAATGTTATATCTAAAATCCAACATACAGTCAATGGCCAAGAACCAGCGGGTTGTTCAAATCCTAATTGTTTAAGCAAGGTTTAGCATGAAACTTACAGACCACTTGAGGGGCTCCTTATCACTTGCGAGGCAGCACTCAACAATGGAGAATAGAGTGATCTTATGTCTGGTTGAGCGATGACATGATTCGTCTGGCTTCCATTCAAGCAGAAGCTCAGGACATTTGGAGTTTTTGTGGTACTGAGAAGACGCCAAAGGCAGCCTCTGTCAAAATAAATGCAGATTTCTGTGAGAGTGCATCAAATTAGAGTACATGAAATTATGGTACACTCAAATTGCTGATGTATTACTATAAGCGTTCACTGAATTGTACATTTAGGACACTTTACTTAAGTTGCAATGGTTGCTTGTGTTTGTTTCTATATTTGTCATGAAATTTGTAACTAGACATGTTACTGTTGACCATTGATTCAACATAACTCATCTTACCCTAACAAGACACCCCTACAACACATAGCTCAACCTACCCTATAAGACACAACACACCCCTACACCACATTGCTCAAGCTACCCTACCAAGACACAACACACCCCTACACCACATAGTTGAACTTACCCTATAAGACACAACACACCCCTACACCACATAGCTCAACTAACCCTATAAAATAATACACCCTTACATCACATAGCTCAACTAACCCTATAAAATAATACACCCTTACATCACATAGCTCAACTAACCCTATAAAATAATACACCCTTACATCACATAACTTACCTCCAAGTAAACCCTCTTGACCACGCCCAGTTTCAATACAAGAACATCAAATGATTTGTCTAAGACTGCCATAACCATACCACTCTCTTCCAGTGGTCCAGCTTCCTATACATGGTGATCAAAGAAATAAATCAGGCAAGTACCAACCAATAAACATGTTAAATCCACACAAAATATTTTGCACAATGACAAATTTTAACAGCTGAATAATTAAATGAGTGAAATCCATTTTAATTACTTAAACATGTTAAATTTGTTAAAGAGCATAAACATTAAGTTAAAGAAGTTCTATAATCAGTGTTAAAGAAACTAAATCTAGTTCAAGCTCTAACAAAATAGTCAAATAAATATTCATCAACAGAGTTTGGATGTGACAAGAGATTTACAAGCATATTCATCAGTTTTTTTAATTATACACAAAAGTAAAATTATTCAAAATCACTATTATGCTAACAGAAGAACACACAAGCTCTACTTCACCTTCCAAACGCCATGTAATGTCTAGTTAACTTCACCCACCTTGACAAACAGGGAGAAGAACATTTCATTACTGCGTTCTGAAGCCATCTTAGCTGTTTGCTTCTTGTCATTGCAGTGTTCTGCCTGCCTTTGTAAAACTTGGATAGAACGCTTTGGTGGTTCACAATAGTCTAGAAAATTGACATCAAGATAGATTTGTAAACAACAAACTTGATGAAATTTTTTTTTTTTTTTTTAGATGAAAACTAAGCAACAATTTTAAGAATTATTTTCCTATATTTTTTTAGTCAATTTAGCAAATTAACTTTGTTAACTGCAAACATATAATTAAAAGAATATGCTACAAGTTTAAGTTTTAAAGAATTGGTTTAAATTGTTTGACTTTATTATTTATGTATTTATTATTATTATTTTGATTTTTTTAAAATACAGAATAAAAAGAGAAAATGTATTATTTTCAAAAGTTACTTAACATTTACTTCACAAAGTACCAAACATGGCCAAGGACTTACCTAAGGCTGCTGCCAAAAGCCTGTGCACCAGAATGTCTGGGTACCTGCGTATTGGGGACGTGAAGTGCGTGTAGAGGGGAACATTCAGGGCGTAATGGTGGTACATGTTCTCATCTGGGATGGCACCAGAACAGAAATATTTGGCATTCTGCAATAGACAACATGACATAGTTACCTCCCCTGGGCTTAGAGCAAAATACAGACATATTCATATAATCTTCTCTGTGATTTGTTAATCTCTGGAGTGTATACATGATTATCATCATACAAAGACATATCCCTATATTCTCTGTGATGTGTAGACTATACAACACATCATCATCACACACAGACATATGATCTTCTGTTATGTATAATAACATCTATAGCATATCCAACAGACAATTTATCATCTTCCCTGTGATGTGTGGATCACAACAGTGTAAGCAACAGACAACACATCATTATCATTTTCCCTGTGATGTGTGTACCACTATAAAGTACACAACAGACAACACATCATTATCATCTCACAAGTACACCACAAGCCAGCAACAAAAACAACCAAAGGAGGTTCTCTATGGTGTCTTCTGATCTTTTACATGCATGTTTTCATTTACTTTTCTCACTAGTGTCAATACAGTGTATGACTGAGGAAATCTAAGATTATCTAAGATGCACAGGTTCTGTCTTATCCAAGTCCAGGAAAACACTGGTGTCTATGATTAAAGTAACTTATAAACAAAAAGAACCAACCTGCATTGGTTTTCTATCACTAAAGTAACTTATAAACAAAAAGAACCAACCTGCATTGGTTTTCTATCACTAAAGTAACTTATAAACAAAAGAACCAACCTACATTGGTTTTCTATCACTAAAGTAACTTATAAACAAAAAGAACCAACCTACATTGGTTTCCTATGATTAAAGTAACTTATAAACAAAAAAAACCCAACCTGAATTGGTTTCTTATCATTAAAGTAACTTATAAACAAAAGAACCAACCTGCATTGGTTTAGAAATGAGTACAACTAGTACTTGAATCCTGGCTAGAGAGAAATCGTCTTCTTTGTGGTACTTGAGTAAAGATTTCTGAGGAGGAAGGCAAAAATTCTGTGGCACTTAGAACACTTAATTTTTTATAAAAGATTTTTGGGGAAGAAAGACAAAAGCCTGCATCAAATAAAAGATTTAATTTATATGGGAGAGATTTTTGGGGGAAAAGTCTTTAGCACACAGATTTCTGATGAAGGCAGTCTGTAGCATACACAATTTTAACTTTTCTATTCAGTTGTTGAATACAAGAAGTCAATGTACTAAAAAAGCTAAGTTACAATTCTTCCAGAGCTGCAGTCAGTAGAGCAGATGAATTAGGATTCGCCTGTTGTTTTTTTTTTTGTGACTTTGAGATGTGAAGGGATAGTGTGGTCAGGTCTATATTCATACCTTAACTTTCCGCAACATGAGCCAGGATGCTAATAGAGCTGAGTGGACTCAATAGTGCACTAGGAATTTGAGTCAGCAATCAAGCACTCTGCTGGAACTTGAAGAAAACTGAAGACTTACCTGTAAATCACCAGCTGTAGCTGCATCTATCTTCAGTCCAAAACTTTCACACAGTTCCTCCTATAAAATTTTTATAAAAGGTGTAACTTAGATAAGATAAAAGAGGTAACTTGGATTATACTGGATAATGAAGTAATTTGGGTTATACTGGACAATGAGTAATTTGGATTATACTGGATAATGGGGTAAGTAAATTTATACACTTTAGGCCTGTTTTACTTCTAAATTATCTAACATACTAACATTATAATATGTGTTTTAAAAATGGATGCACCTAAAACAAAAGTAGAGTTTAACATGTTATAAATGTATGGAGCCACAACTGAATAGTAAGAGAAGACGTTAATAGGTTAGAATGATCTTACAACTGCCTCTAAAGGTTTGACTTGAGGTGGAGGGTGACGTCTGAGGATGGCTGTATCTGGGAAGCTTGTTTTGATCTTATGAGCGACAGCCATGTTTGCTAGCAGCATGAACTCTTCAATCAGCCTGTATAAACAATAACAAACCCCATCAACGCACAATTACAAAATAACAGGTGCACTACTTCATTATTAAGTAAGAATTCTAAAACATACATCTTTTTTTTAAAAATAAAGTTTGGCTTTTTTTTTACTCAATTTTATCTGGCAAGGGCCTTTGATTAAACCCCTAAAAGTTGTGGTTCTTATTTTCTTTATATAAAATTTATATATGTAGTTTTTCAGTTTTTTTCCACGCATCTCTTGGAAAAAATTGTCTGAAAGAATTCCCGGTTTATATTAGTCTCAGCTCTTAAGCTCTTAGGTCTGTTCTCTTACAAATGTTTGACATCCTTACTTCCCCCATGATATGAGGGGATAGTGTGGTTGAGTGGTAGAACACACAATCACTAACAAAAAGTCTAGAGTTATGTCCACTATATTCAGGGAAATTAAATGTGGCTGGACTTAATGCTGAACTCTTACATCACTGTAGGTGTAGTCAACATTTTTTAAACTCTTCTTCTTCTTCGTTCTTAATTTTGAATATGGTGGAGGATTCAGACAACAAGTCCAACTTCGTGGACAAACCGGACTGTGGTCTCCAGTTTGGCAGGTGCCCCATATAATTTTTCCCTG
This sequence comes from Physella acuta, assembly GCF_028476545.2. Classification (NCBI taxonomy): domain Eukaryota; kingdom Metazoa; phylum Mollusca; class Gastropoda; family Physidae; genus Physella; species Physella acuta. Next base: position 26,215 of record NW_026732066.1, on the reverse strand, counting down.
AGTGGGGTGGGCAGGGGCCAGTGTCTGACTCGTGCTTGGCTATACAAAGTACATTCCTGGAGTACGTGCTCCGTATTTTCCAGGGCCTTGCCAAAGGGCACATTTCGCCACACCCAACCTTCAGTTTTCTGTGCATGTGTTGATTTAGTCTGTTGTGGCCTGTTCTAAGTCGAAAGATTGTGTATTGTTGTTTTCGTGTTAAATTATAATAGCCGTAGTCTTTATTGTAGTGAGGGTGTGTGACAGACCACATTTGCGTTTGTTTGTTTTTTATTATTCTTTTTATTTCTTTTGGGTGTAGCGAAATTTCCGGTTGTGGTTTCTTTCCCCCAATTTTTGCCAGCTGGTCTGCGATCTCGTTACCCTGGATCTGGCAGTGGCCCGGGATCCACTGCAGCACAATTCTGCTGCAGGTATTTTTTAGCCTCTGTAGTGCTGTCATAAGTGTTTGAATATAGGACTCTTTTAAACTCTGACATTACGACAAAAAAACGCAGATAAAAAGTGACATCCAAACCTCACCTATTGCTGTCCTTCTGTTGATACACAGAATAGCCATTGGGTAAACCCGATTCTTTATTTAGGGCGAACTGTAGTTTAACCTGATCTAGTCTGAGTGCACCATTGTCAAATCGCTGCTTCCTCAAATTTACCGCGATCTGTAAGCACACAAAAATCAACATAATTAGAACCTTTATTCACACAAATCCATAAAATTGCAATATTTATATGTTGAATTAATTAAATTTGAAATTTAGCATAGCTCTTGCTTGCTATTAGATTAGAAAATCAGAAGATATGTATTTACTTTTTAATGAAACTAATATTTAACCATTATCAATATGGGCATAAAACACTTTTTCTTACCATAGGCCCATGCAATAAGAACAATACTATTATTAAAAATTATTTTAAAATACCCACACGCACAAAAATAATCTTATTTTAATAACTTTGATTCAAAATATTTTACTAATTTACAAATAGTAAATAAAAACTCAATCACAAAAAAAAAAAAACTAAGACAAATAAAAAAAAAAAAAATCACACACATACTATTGTTCTGATACAAAAATGATTGTAAATGCTAAAAAAATCAACTTTGTCATTGGAACTACTTTCTTTATCAATATCACTATACTAATTAAATTATGATCAAGGCCCAATACAAAACAGAGAAATTTCAATTAGTAATCAATCAGAAGCATTTTGCTCAGTGCTACTAAATACTACATTAGGTTTGGTATTACAAATTACTACTTTAAAATCAATGCTACAAATAAATTTTTTTGCACACAGTGTTACAAATTACTACATTAGTGTAACATACTACATTACTTTGTTCAATAAAAGAACTTTGGTGACGATATCACTAGCTGTAAATGAGTTGGTGATGGGAGGTAACTCGTCATCGCGCCATTGTCTTCCTGGATCTTCAATAAAGCCCTAATAAAACATAATAAAAATACAGACAATGCACGTATTCAATGTTTATGTGTTCTATACAATAAATGTTTAAATAAATGCCTTTGTGAGAATAATATATAATAAAAAGAGAAAATAAATAAAAATTTTAAAATGTTATATATGGATCAAGATGTATTGTGCAGGATATTGTGTAGTAAATTGTTTTATCACTTAATACAAGTGTTATTGTTCTAATACTGGTCTAACCAAAATCTTAACTAAAGTTATTTCCCCTTTCCCATGTCTAATCAGATGAGGGGTCTTAACAAGAGACTTATGACAATAAAGTTTACACTAACAGATATATTCCTAAATGGGTTTATTTCTCACAAAATGAGCAAGCGTTGCTTACCTGGGCATGCTCATAGCTTAGTTTCACACAGGACCTTATAACTGATCGCCCATACCATTCATCAAAAATCTGAAGAAGTTGGAAAATGCTCAGTGATTATAATAATACAAAATATTTTATTTTGTGAAAAATCTGAAGATGTTAGAAAATGCTCAGTGATTATATTAATACAAAATATTTTATTTTGTGAAAAGCTAAGTTTTAATAGGATTTTTAATATGTAGAACTATTTTACTAATGCATTTATATCTATCAGTATAAGTCTTTAAGTGAGACAGCTCTAAGCAGTAAAAATGTCTATATAATGACTTACTTCCCCTTTCTCATTGAGGGTCCAGATCACGGAGAATGTAAGTCTGTCTTCATCAGGGTTGAGGCTGCATAGTTGCTCACACAATAGACGAGGAAGCATAGGGACAACCTGTGTAAGACATGGATTCAACACAGCTAAAGTAAACACACTACACACATGCTAACACAACAGAAGAGGTTACATAGGGACGACCTGTGTAAGACATGGATTCAATTAACACAGCTAAAGTAAACACACTACACACATGCTAACACAACAGACGAGGCAACATAGGGACGACCTGTGTAAGACATGAGACTCAACACAGCTAAATTAAACACACTACACACATGCTAACACAACAGACGAGGCAACATAGGGACGACCTGTGTAAGACATGAGACTCAACACAGCTAAATTAAACACACTACACACATGCTAACACAACAGACGAGGCAACATAGGGATGACCTGTGTAAGACATGAGACTCAACACAGCTAAATTAAACACACTACACACATGCTAACACAACAGACGAGGTTACATAGGGATGACCTGTGTAAGACATGGATTCAACACAGCTAAAGTAAACACACTACACACATGCTAACACAACAGACGAGGCAACATAGGGACAACCTGTGTAAGACATGAGACTCAATTAACACAGCTAAATTACACACAGTACACATGGGCACTAGAACGTCCCTGAGTCTGTACCAAACAATGATTGTTTTCTATCAAAACCTACCTTTTGCACTAGATAAACACTAGTTGCCCTACGTGATGCCACCATGTCCAGCTCTGTGTCCTCTTTCACAAAATAGCTGACATCAGCTATGTGTACCCCTACTTGGTACTTTCCTGGAACAAAACAAATTATATAAAGTTAGCAACATTAAATAATTTATAATGATGGTACTGAACAACAGATTCAAATACCAAAGTTAAAAACATAAATAATAACAATCTACATTCTGCGTTAATCTGCACGGCTCATAAAAAAAATTAAGATGATGTTTAACAAACCATTCTAAAAATATATTAAGTAATGTTAATCTTGCGCTACAGTTGGATAAAAAAAAAACATCTCCACATTACCACCACCCAGATCTTCAATGGAGACCGCATCATCTAAATCTCGCGCAGTAGCTGGGTCTATCGTAAAGATACAAGAGCTGCGGAGATCCTTGCGATAGGCATATTCTGAATCAGGGATGGTCCATGGAAGATTGGTAGGTAGACACTGAATTACCTGAAGGGAAACAATGTAAATATGGAATGACATAGCTGTGAATACATGTTAGAATTTACTTTGTGCACACAACAGGGGGTTTAACTTAGAAGCAGTTGTACACTGTTCAATGAATTGATTGTGCTACTGAAACAAATTAGCTATAACTTTTGGTAAAAAGATAATCTTGTCCAGGGATATATCCTCAAGTTTTCACAATCTTTAACCGCTTTTACATTTTGTGTGCCTAAGTGACATTTTACAGAATGTCTCATGGTCAAGTAACAGATTCTTTGCAATGACATGTTCTCTTGGGGGCCACATTCAGTGGATTATTCTCCAGAGGATGAGAGATTTCTGGGATGACAAGTTCCATGAAAGTTTATGTTCCATAGAATGATATGTACAAGGAATAACATCATCCCTGGAATGGCATGTTCCCTTGGATGACAGGTTTCCTGGACTAGTGTTCCCTGAAAGGTTCCCTAGAATAATATACTACCTTGAATGATATACTCCCTGGAATGTGTTCCCTTGGGTGATAAGTTTCCTAAAATAATATGCTCTTTAAACAGTTTAAACCCTATGCCCCATTATGCCCAGAGTTTCAATGCTAATATTATTTTAATGAGTTTCACACTGTCAACAGACAGGTGTCAGCTGTCACCTAACAAAATTAGCATCAAGTCTGAACACCCCAGACGATATTCCCTGTATGTGATGGTGTGGATAGACTGACCTTGTCGCTGAAAGGAGAGTCATCGATGTCTAGTTCTATCAACAAGGCGCTGGTTTCAGGTTCAATCTCCCCAGCCTCTCCCAGACTCCTGGCCAGAGTTCTATGGACAAAACAAAACACTCGAACTTAGCACCACTGGTGTTGTAATACAATTAGGCTTTTAACCACAACTCTAAAACAGAAAGCTATTTGGCTTTCTAAAATAGCCACAGTTCTAAAACAGATAACCAGAGTTCTAAAACAGCCAGCTATTTCAATTTGGCCACCATTCTAAAATAGCCAGCTATTTGGCCACGATTCTAAAATAGCCAGCTATTTGGCCACTATTCTAAAATAGCCAGCTATTTGGCCACTATTCTAAAACAGCCAGCTATTTGGCCACTATTCTAAAACAGCCAGCTATTTGGCCACGATTCTAAAACAGCCAGCTACGATTCTAAAATAGCCAGCTATTTTGGCCACGCTTCTAAAATAGCCAGCTATTTGGCCACGATTCTAAAATAGCCAGCTATTTGGCCACTATTCTAAAATAGCCAGCTATTTGGCCACTATTCTAAAACAGCCAGCTATTTGGCCACTATTCTAAAACAGCCAGCTATTTGGCCACGATTCTAAAACAGCCAGCTACGATTCTAAAATAGCCAGCTATTTTGGCCACGCTTCTAAAACAGCCAGCTATTTGGCCACGATTCTAAAACAGCCAGCTACGATTCTAAAACAGCCAGCTATTTGGCCACGATTCTAAGTCAGCCATCTACCCCTACATTTAGGCAAACACCAAAATCAGCAAGTCATTTAGACTAAGTGTTCTAATAGCAGGTAATTTTTTTAGCCAGTTAAAAAAAAAAAGCAAGAACAAAAACAACCAGCAATCTGACCATTTTAATTTACAATATATAATATTCAGTATTTTTCTTTAACGCCATGCTGTTTGTTTTTCCAGTATAAACGGAGATTTAATTTTACTTAGCTATTTCATGTAAAGCAGCCCATAGGGCTTGTCAGTAATTCTACCATACCACTCCGTAAAAAAATGCGCACCAAAATATATTTTTGTTTGCACGGTGCGAATGGGATTTTTTTGTTGTTGTCCTTTTATGTAAAGTAATAGTTTTTTTTTCTAAACACTTGCCTCGTGATATTACCGTGTTATCAAGATTCTTTCCTAGGCTTTTGTTTTCTTCTGTTGGCGATAGAGCTTACTGTACACAAACAAAATAATGGCAAGTCTTTAGAAGATAGAGACACATTGTCTTAGCCTGTATTAACGCTAACTTTAAAAACGATGTCCATATGTCATTTTTCAATATGTATCTTCATGTTAATTTATTGTGTTTTTTTTTGTTTAGTGTTCGAACATAATACTACTAGATCTAGATCTAGATCTAAATCTAGTCTAGCTAGGTCTAGACCTATAGCTATACGTAGGCCTATATTTTAATGAATAAACAAAATGCACATAATTTGCGCTAGGTTAGTTTATACGATAACATAATAAATATGATTAGAATATATTCAGTTCTAGATCTAGTAACAGCTAGGCCTATATTTTGAGTCGACATAGCAGAAACTACATTTTAAGTTACCGACCTCCACAAATCCAGAAACGTAATTACGTATTTAGAAATGTGTTTGATGGGTACTCTCATTTAATGTGTCTTCAATATGTTAGGGTTACAAGACCGATGTTAGGATTAGGGTAGGAAGACAACTGTTAGGGTTAGAAGACAATTGTTAGGGTTGCTTTAGACGGCTTAGTATAGTCACGGTAAAGACAAGGACGATGTTAAGGTTACTTTAGACTGGGTTTAGTACCACCACGATAAAGACGAAGACGGTACTATTAGGGTTATTTTAGACTTGGCTTAGTATCGTCACGGTAAAGACCAAGACGATGTTAGGGTTACTTTAGAATTGGTTTAGTGTAGTAGAGTCACGAAGAATGTGTAGAAATGTATATAAATGTCACTCTATTTTAGCCAACATTAACCCCCTATTTTCACATTTCGTCACCATAAAAATAGCCTGACCCTACCCTTTCTAAAATGACGCCACAAAATCTCCTCCCCTGCCCCCCCCCCCATAAGCATGACATTTTCTGACAACCCTTTCCCCATCTCATAAAAAATAATCGTGTGCAGAACCATTTTCATTGAAATTTAACATGACTAGTTCCCATGCACTAGTATTCATATAACTAGCGGCGCCGATTATGATACTTCATCTTTTTGACCTCGGCATATAAAGGGATAGTGTGGTCAGAACTATGCCCAGCCGTCTTTACTTTCCCTAACGTGAGATCAGTACACATCAGAGCTCATCTTTTTGACCTCGGCATATAAAGGGATAGTGTGGTCAGCACTATGCCCAGCCGCCTTTACTTTCCCTAACGTGAGTTCAGTACACATCAGAGCTATGTGAACTCAGGGATGTTCCACTAACTTGAACCCGGATTCGAACACGAATCGGGTTAGCAGTCTAGCGCTCCACCGCTAGGCCACGTCGTGACATCATTTCATTTAGCCTATGTTAATTTAGTTCCGACTGTTTCAATTAATAAGCTCCTTTAACCTTTCCACATGAATAGGTTACATGGGGCACACAACACAGAACGCCCAATACAACTGGACCATTCGCTCAATTTATCAGAAAAAAGTAAGCTTCTATTTTTTTTATCTTACTCAGAGCAACCTTCAGTACAATAACTAGCACATATGTCGCACTAACTCATGTATTCCGAATTATTAAAATGTTGATCGGTGTTGAGGAAAAAATATACCTAAACCAGTAAAAAAATTAACACATTTTTAGATCTTATAACTTATAAGGGTCGCTGGGCGTGCTGTTTTTTTTAATTATTATTTTACTTTCATCACCCTCAATAATAGGGCTTGTAAGTAGGTCACAACTTCTCGTTCACGTACTTGCTAGTAGATTTCGAGACCGTAGACTTACAAGCCCTATAGTGAGGTAGAACAATCTCGGCGCCAGCCCAGGTGTAAGGGGCTTTGCTGTGAACTCTTGGGAAAATCCGGTTAGACTAGCGAAAGGGCGCCGTCGGTCGAGCCTGATTCGATTTAGTCAACTATTATAGTCGGCTACCGTGTCCCTAGTGTATGGTACTCTAAAACAAGGGTCTCCAAACTACGGCCCGCGAGGTCCTCTCATCCGGCTCGCGGATATCTTTTTGTCCAAGGAAAAAAAAACGTTACTTGGTGATGGCTGAGGAACTTTGCCCAGAAAAATCAAAGACATGACTGGAAGAAACTGGCCCCCGAACTGAAATTTGATAGTTAATGCGGCCCTCGGACTGAAAAGTTTGGAGACCCCTGCTCTATAACAAACGTAGGCGCCATAGTGTCATGGGGGACCCCGGGCCATTTGATAGCCAAGGCACCGGTGGATGCGCGTGGTGAAGCTTGATAGCTGAATCAAGTAGTACATCCGACCGCCCTGTGCAGGACGCCTTATCAACGCATACCAGATGCTGGAAAATTCAGGGCGCCAAACCGCTCCAAACTGCCGGGGTTTTCTATCACAAAAACCTCCTTTCTTCCCCCTCCCCCTCCGGAACGGAGAAAAATGTCTCAAAGAAACCAGAAACCCTATCCTCAAAAGCCGTAGACTTTCCAAGCATGCGATTAAGCGAACGAGTTAAGTCAAAGCATGCTTGAAGCAGTAACAGACCGCGTAGTTGAATGAGCATTGGCTAATGTAGAATACTAGTTCCACAGCAAGTGAATGTAAACTTCAATGCTGAAAACTTCCTGCCAGTAACGACTGAACTTGTGTTCCAGGTACAAGAGTAGGACGTCTTACATCCTGCAGTATTTTGTGGAGGAACCCACCACCCCGGCCGGCGAACTCCTCCCAATATTTGAAGCCATCATCGCGGAGCACACCAAAGACCAGACTACCCAGCTGACCATCCTCCTGGCCGTAGCGATGACCTCAGTGGTGCTGAACGTCTTCGTCATGCGGTGTATGTCCCAGAGCTGCACCTACTCCACCACCGCCCGCCTGCTGAGGTGCTTCACGGCTGTGGACATGCTGCACGCTATGAACAACGGCGTCGAGAACACCCTCATCATTCTACAAGCCTATCCTCTGGTCAGCAAGACCTCCTTCTGGCACGGCATCCTCTCCAGCTACAACGTCTTCCAACTGCTGCTGAAGATCCACCTTATCATCTTCGTCCTGTTCAGCCGCTTTACCATACCGAGAGTAACGCCCTGTAAGATCAGGCACCCGTGCTTCATGTGGAACATGCTGGCCATGATTTCATCAGCAGTGGGGACCATGCTTTACCTGAACTTCAAAGAGGAAACCATTGCTATGCGGAAGGACGGGTACATTTTCAGCATGTACCCGTGCGTCTACACCAGGTGCAAGACAGCAGAGCTGCTGGAGCACCCGTGGAGGGTGATTCGTGACAAGAGGATGAAGATGACTGATGTAAGTTTTGGGGACACCTGCTTGTAGGCATGACTGATGTTTCTGTGGCTGGTATTGCCTTAACTCTTTTGGGTTAGTTTACAGGTTAGCAATGTTTCTTTCAGACATTTTACTCAGGGGGCAGACTTACATTTCTGAGGGAGGGGGGAGGGGGTTTAAGTATGTATATATATATATATATATATATATATTTATATATATATATATATTTATATATATATATATATTTATATATATATATATATATATATATATATATATTTATATATATATATATATATATTTATATATATATATATATATATATATATATATATATATATATATATATATATATATATATATATATATATATATATATATATATATATATATATATATATAAATATATATAAATATATATATATATAAAAATAAAGTATATATTTTGTACATAAATTATATTTCTTTCGGGGGGGGGGGGGTAGACGTAATAGAGGGGGAAGATGCCTGAAAGAAACTCTTTAGGGTCAGGACACTGACTGGGGAAGTTAGTGTTAGTATCAGCTATACTCATGTCATGAATATAAAGGTAAGGTTAATCAATATGTTCTACACAAAGGTTAAATAATGATTAAATTAGTATAAAAACTGCCAATGGGGGGGGGGGGGGGGGGCAGTGTAGAGCAACACTGAAACCGTAGCTTCTTTATTAGACGAACATAGCAAATTTCTACGGGTTATTGCTATGTGTACAAACCTGATTCACAAGTCACATCACAGAGCATATTATTAATGCCCAGCTTATAAGTCATAACACAAGGTATATCACAGCTCTAAGCCATATCTTACGGCATAGCCCTATATAGAAGTCATTTCACAGAGAAATTTAGTGCCCCGGTTTGAAGTCACATCAAAAATCCCATTAGGGCCAACTTATAAGTCATATCATCTGGCATATTAGTATCACAAAACGCTTTTTAAGTGAAGAATACAAAATAAAACTTAAGCAATATAGTCAAACCATGAGGGTATAAACATTAATTACATATGTCTTTGTAAACGCTGAGGCTACAACCCTTATTACTTCTACAACAATTGCTTCTTTGAATGTAACAAAACTCTCTCCCTCTTGAACAGATGATAAGCCAGATAGTGACCAGCTTCATAGTATTCCTCTTGCTGCCCCTTTACTGCACGAAAGTTATCAGCCTGAAGAACTGGATGTACACCCTGCAGGTCTACGACACAGAAAGAAAGAACATCGAGTCCGAAGGGAGGGAGATCCACTACTACGAGGACCTGGAAGGCACAACCAGGAAACTACCAATCATATACGAAGTCACGGAGACCGAGTCTGGAACTGACAAGCAGAGATATTTCCCTTACTCGCTTGTCATTCTCCATAACAGAATCAGCCTGTGTGACAAAACAAAAAAAGATAACATATTCTATGATAGCGAGCTTATACCTGACAACGCAGAACCGGTTGAAGAGCCAGTGGAGATCGCACCAAAGCCAAAAATGGATTTTGAAGCTTTTAAAGAAAGGTTACAATTTCGTGCGGAACAAGCGAAAGTCGTCGAGACGAAAGCAAGGACCTGGCTTTGGTTCGACATGAACACCAACAACGTATCTAAGTGGCCGTGCTACGAGGGTGTGGAAAAAGTGCACCAGACCACACAAACAGAACAATGCTACGTCTGCCTTGAAAAGTCTAGCAAAACTTTTTCCAATCAACAAATCATATTCAGCATAAACTGCTGTTGCAACAAGCCAGCCCCTGTTGAGAGCCCGCGCAGACCTTTTCATGAGCCCTGTAAGCTGGACTATGCTAGAGAAGGACACTCGAGTTTTTCCAGAAAGAAATTTAACAAGCTGAAGACCAGAGCTTTAACAAGCAAGGGTATTACGTCCCCATATAACACATACAATGGTTTTACGTACTCAAAAAACATGGGCGGAGACAGAAACTGGAATAATAGTTTTGAAGAGATTTGTGATAAAGCCAAATTTGATGAAAAAGAGAATTTTAAGATACTAGATTTTGAGAAACCCAAGTCTCAAGAGGTATATAATATTATATTTATTTTGTACTCACAACAAGTAAGTAAAGTTACCCTTTCGAACCTGGGCGATCCACAGGGCAGGTAAAGTAGAGTTGACCTGTTTCTGTGACCTCAGTATATGACGTGATGGTGTGGTCAGCACTATGCCTAACCGCCTTTACTTTCCCTAACTTGAGTTAGGTACCCATCAGAGCTGGGTGTGCTCATGGCCATCCAACAGACTTGAGCTAGAGACTTTCTGGCCACTAGATCTACACTCTACCATTCGACAATGCCATTCCATTATTGCAACAAATGTTTATATTACATGTCATTGTTTAGTGGCAATTGTTTTACATTCCAGTATCTTCTTCTACACAAATGGGTAAAATTTAAGGCTGAACAAAAGCTAAAACTTTGCTTTAGGATTTTCACCATTCTTTTCAGAAGTTTTTTTCTATTTTAAAAAAGAAATCAGAAGCTTAAAAACATTATTTAGGCTAAAAACAAAATTAAGTGCTTTTTCATTTTTAAATGTATTGAGCTTTTAGAGTTTGTGTAAGTAATTGTTTTATAATCTGAGCTTAAGGTAATTTTAGACGAGGGTCTCATAATCTGAGAACTAAATGGTATAAGCAATGTGTGTCTTATTTATTTAGTTGTATTTGTATATATATCTTTATATATTGTGTTATATTTGTTGGTTTATAAAAAGATTTTAGATTTTAAAAAATCCATTTTACTGCATGGATTAATAACATTGCCTTTAAATCAATTTTTTAAGTTATAAACCCTGCCCTTCGTCATGTGGGTCATAAAATTTCAGATTTCCATAAATTTTTACAACAATGCAACAAGTCAACCCTGTGGTTGGTGATTGTTAACTAGAAATACAATTTTTCCTGCTAACAACTTATAGTATACTGAAACACTCTTTTTTTTTTATTTTGAAAGTCAACACTTTCTTATGTAAAAGATGTACATCTCTTCTGCACAGATCCACCGCCAGATTCAGGAGCATTTCAACACACACAGCACCCCTTTAGAAATCATCGGTCTGCCAGATTCATTAAAGACTTCACACTACAGGATGAGACTGGGCCATACGTTACACATCACACATCGCCTGTGGTTCCTAGCCATCTTTTACATCATTCTAGCACTCCTGCCTATTGGCATTGAGTCCAGGATGCTCCAATACAGTTTTCTTCTGTCGCACGCAGACCACTTTATGGGCCTGGTCCATTTTTTCACACTCTTCATATTCAGCTCAGGTTTCAGAAGAACTTTAAGGATGCAGTGCCGTTGATTGACAAAGCCATTGTCTACTATTGCGATTCTTCAAGGATTCATTTTAAAAATAAAAAACCAGATATTCCTATCTTTCATGAATGACCACTTATGTGTCCTAATATGCATTGTGCAACATAACATTTCCGTACAAATTTTAGCATCACTTCAAACACCAGTTACATTAAATGCTGGAACTTTTAAGTGCTTGAAGTACTTATCAGTGGGGATATAAGTACAGGATGTTTTCCACAGAGGAGGACAATAATCCACCATTGCTGGAATCAAAGACACAAACGATAAACACTCACCCTTTTGGCATTTTTGAAGTCTCATCCCACTGAAGAATGCGTGCTATAAATAACGTCTGAGAAAAATCTTCAGGGCGCTGGTAAAAATCTGGATCACATGAAGAAGAAACAAAGCTAAAGTTTAATAAAAAAAAAAAAATTTAAATAATAATAAAAATGTTAATTTTATTGTGTGTTAAATTAAAATTTTAAAAAGCTACATAATGTAATTTTTAAAATCTGGATAAAATAACTTCCATGCAAATTTCAAAAAGAAGATCAAGAGCTAATTGCACTGAGGCACTTTTATGAACGAAATTCAAAAGAGCTTTAAAGTTATAATATCCAGACAAGTTATATTGAAAAAAACCAAACGGAAACAAGAAAGAAAAAGTTTTGTTTTGTTTTTGAAGGTTTATGTTACACTTGTGATGCTATACATGTTTTCATTGTCTATGACTTTTAACAACCTGCTTTGTCAACTTATCTGACACATTTTTCATTTTTAATAGGAATAATAAAATTAATTACTTCATTCATCAACCTGCATTTTTTTCATAAATTTATTTAGTGTTTCCCAGGAAGATTTTTTTACTTTAATTTGGATATAACATAATTATAATATTTTAACTATAAGAAAAATGTGTGCAGCTATTTCAATAGTTGAACATAATTTTTTTTGTAATCAATAATGAATATGCATTAGCTTACACCCCAACTTGTCATACTACTTAATAATGATACACTTTTTAAGCTTTACAAAACCTCTAAAGACATTACTATTTATGATATATCTAGCTCCTAATTAAAAAAGCCGTTAACTGCTGACACTGTCTAACCCATTTCTTAAACAAACAACGTAAGTATTGCAATTAATTTTAAATAGAAAACCAATATCTTATCTTAACTTCTTGTTGGGACATAAAACATTGGACAAAATTTAGAAAATCTTTAGTGCTGTGCCCTCACCTTTGGGACATTCTGACATTGGAATGAGAATTCTGGGAATTCTGCTGTCTGTAGGTGAGAACAGGGCGAGGTTTTTGTTTTTGTCTGGCATCAACTTCAGGCGTCCACTGGCGGCCCTTGAGTGCTTCTTCTCATAGATGTACACAACCTGAAAATGGAACACAGTAATATGTAAACAACCTGAAAATAGAACACAGTAATATGTACACAACCTGAAAATAGAATACAGTAATATGTACACGACCTGAAAATTGATTACAGTAAAATGTACAAACACAGTAATATGTACACGACCTGAAAATAGAATACAGTAATATGTACACAACCTCAAAATAGAATACAGTAATATGTACACAACCTGAAAATAGAATACAGTAATATGTACACAACCTGAAAATAGAATACAGTAATATGTACACAACCTCAAAATAGAATACAGTAATATGTACACAACCTGAAAATAGAATACAGTAATATGCACACAACCTGAAAATAGAACATATTAATATGTACACAACCTGAAAATAGAAGGTTTCACATTTATATGTACACGGCCAGAAGTTGGGGGGGAATCACAATAATATGTACACAACTTGACATTACAACACAACAATATGTACACAACTTGACATTACAACACATCACAATATATATATAACTTGAAATTACAACACAACAATATGTACACAACTTGACATTACAACACATCACAATATGTACATAACTTAAAGTTAAAAAGATCCACATTGCCTTAAAAAAAAGTATCAGTGTGTAATCATTTCCTTCCTGAGTTTTTTATCATAAAATATGTTACCAAGTAGGCAAATACTACGTAATGAATACTATGAACAGCAAATATAAAATGCTACATCAGTGATTTTTTCTTAAAGATTTAGTAAGTAAGCTTTTTAAATATCCTTTATTAAATTAGCCTATTAAATCTACTCTGGATATAGGCTACTCAAGTCAACTTTATATTAAATCTCCTCAACATTAAAGCAAACCTACAAGATTATAACAGCAGGGTTGAACAGTTTGCCTACCTTAAAACATATATTAAATTTAATTCAATATAGAAAATTTTTTTGTAAACAAACCCGCCCAGTGCGCTGAGTAAACCTGTTGCCCAATTCAGAATCAGGTGCTTCGCTGCCGTTGGGGTTAGTCCCGAATAAATTTTTGGCGAGAGGACTTCCGCTATGTCTCATATCAGACACTGAAGAGATCTTCTTCATTGGAGTCCCTTTGCTGCTGCCTTGGCTGGGTGTGGTCTGAGCTTTGTTTTTATTGCTGCGCTGCGGGGACTTATCTTGAAATTTTCCAGCAGCCCCTGGAGTACCTGTGGATATAAAAACTGCTTGAGACAACATCTGGAATAGATACGAGGAAAGATTAAAGTACCCAATCAAGTATATGTGAAGTTCAGCAAAGATGAAGTTAAGTTTATCAGTCGCTGTGGCCAGTATGATGCCCAGTTTGTGAGCAGATGTTGAAATACCTTCAGAAAACCATCAATAAAAATGAATAAGAATAGACTTCTCGAGAGAAGAGAATAAAAGCAGGCCTATAGTGACCTGGAAAAGATCAGTTGAGATGGTGGAATGATGGAATGATGTGACTTGAAGTGAAGAGGAAGTGGAATAGTTGAGTTGATTGGTTTAAGAGTTGCCTCAGCTTTTTTTCTCCCTAAGTAGGAGGGGAATAAGAACGACCAGCCTGATGTAAGTCAGGTACCCATTACAGTGGGTGACTCTAAACAAGGAAACACAAAGCCTTTGTATGTCCCAATGTTAAGTCAGGTACCCATTACAGTGGGTGACACTAAGCAAGGAAACACAAAGCCTTTGTATGTACCCATGTAAGTCAGGTACCCATTACAGTGGGTGACTCTAAACATGGAAACACAAAGCCTTTGTAGGTCCCAATGTAAGTGAGGTACCCATTACAGTGGGTGACTCTAAACATGGAAACACAAAGCCTTTGTATGTCCCAATGTTAAGTCAGGTACCCATTACAGTGGGTGACTCTAAACAAGGAAACACAAAGCCTTTGTATGTCCCAATGTTAAGTGAGGTACCCATTACAGTGGGTGACTCTAAACATGGAAACACAAAGCCTTTGTATGTCCCAATGTTAAGTCAGGTACCCATTACAGTGGGTGACTCTAAACAAGGAAACACAAAACCTTTGTATGTCCCAATGTAAGTGAGGTACCCATTACAGTGGGTGACTCTAAACAAGGAAACACAAAGCCTTTGTATGTCCCAATGTAAGTCATGTGCCCACTACAGCAGGGTGTTTCTAAAAAAAAATTCTGTTTTCTACTTTTATATACCTTCAGATATATCCAATTTATCAGAAAGTGCGAGTGCCAAATTGTTCCCTTCATCCCCATCACTCTCCACAATAGCATCTGGTCCAGAATCCTCATCACTCTCCTCCACAACTAACCTCTCCTCAGCAACACTGCGCTCATAGTTTTCAAAGTCGTCTACAAACACCTGATGTAGACAAAACATTTATTTTGGACAAATACACTCGCTCCACCAACGATTCTCTACCTACTAGAAAACCCCACTCAAGTGACGAATTACTTTTTAGAGGTCATTTTTCAAAAACGTATTTTAAGAGCAAAAAAAACTGAAAAGAAATTAACTTTTTGGAAACAATCCCTGATGAGAGACCCTGCTTTAGGTATGTAACAAAAGTATTTACTTAAAAATAATCAAAGAACCATTTGAAATTTTGTTCTAACTTATAGTTGTTTCCTTAGCAAAGCTGTCATTATAAGATAGGGTTGTTAGCCCTACGCTAAGCCTCCCCTTCATCCAGACTTGGGAAAGGCGGTAACCTAATAGTCTAGTCTGAAGTATCCTCCTTCCTCCCCCCCCCCCCCCCCCATTACCCTAGATAAATTACCACATGAATATTCCACAAAACATGAAGTAGCACATTACACCCTGTTGATTGAGAACTAACTTTAAAGTGTTAATAACCACAAATGACATCACAGTCTTAGAGGATGAGGGGTGAACTTTCATGATGTGATGTAGGGGGGGAGGTGTTAGAAGTTTAGACTTTAGCGGTATGTGTCTATGTGTCGAGAGGGAGGGAGTGTGAAGTCAGTATTTAGCATTTGAAAAGCCATTTTTTTTTACATAAATTCTTTCCAATTTAAAAAATATTATTTGTTATACAGATTAATAAATATAAAACAAATTTTGACCCTGCTCATTTTATATTTTACCAAGAAATAGGGGTTTCAAAATAAAAAATTTGATGTGGGTGGGAAGCAGCTAGGCTTGAGCATGATGTAATATGGGAGGGGGGGGGAGAGTGGCTGACGTTTTATAACAATGTGTGAATATATCTGTGGGAGATGGGGTGGGGGTGGGTGAATCATCCATGAAAGTGTCTGAGGTTGTTTTAAGTAGTCCTTTCTACTAGCAGGTAAGAAACTTACCCGCCATTTTTCATAGTGGTACACTTGTACAACCACCTCGTCGAGGTTTAAAGCCCTATTGCGGTCCTTCATCCCACCTATAAATATGTCAGCAGATCCATCCTAGTGGAAAAACAATAATAAAATACCTCAGTGAACATTAAACTAGCTACTTAATGCTGCCGGAGTCACATAGCAAATGATGGTTTTAATGACATAAGTGAGAGAGACCTTTTGAAAGCTTCACAACAGACTACACACAAAAAAGTATTGCAGCACAGCTTGGGACTAAATTTTGTAAGTTTCTCTGTTAAATAACTCACAGGCATGGGAACATAGGCATCCTCATAGTTTTTTGGGTTGATTCGTAGTGGACCCTGTAAGGTAGAAAAATAAAAAAGCAGGTTAAACACAAAGCAGGCAGGTACAGCTGATACAACAAATCTACAAAATTGTAAAAGGAAATTATTATGATACACATCTCTAAAAATCTGTATGCTTAAATTATACCTACCAGCATTCATCAGTGGAATAGCCTTCCCCCCCCCCCCCCCCCAAAGTAAGTTAATCCATGCTAAGTCACAGCTACGGTGACTGTGGCTTTGTTTGCAATTTCAAAATTGTATAAAAGCACACTTTTTTGTTTTTAAAATAATTAGGTATACACAAACACATAATGGAGGAAAAATATGGATCCCCCCCTTAAGACAAAACCTTGACCAGGCCCACAACCTACTACAATAGAATTATCTAATTAAAAAAATATCTAAAGTGTACTTACTACAATCAACTCTCCTCTTTTAATACCGTTCTTAACATCCTCCTCAGACCAATATGAATCATATATCTGTCAAGGAAACAATGATCATGCCAGATTTATTACAATTTTAATCCAAACTAGAATAAAAATTGTAACATTTACTTTTAAATAAATCATTTGCACTAATTAAGTATGCTTTTAATACTCTAAGGTTTAAATAAACAATGTAAACATTACACTAAATATTTACTATGAAAATAAGAACTACAAAATACAAACAAAATTATAGTACTACAGCACTGTGCACCTTCCATATAAAATTAACATAATTAAAGTAGAGATAGGAACTCTATGTGAGATAACTAAATAATATTAAAATACCAAAATAATTATTAACTTTACTCCACTAAAGAAATTTTTTTAAAAATGCATTCAAAAATAGGTTTACTATCTTGTAAACCATAGAACACAAAGACCTGTATTTCAGATGACTTTGTGGTTATTTTAGTAAAATAAAGCAAAAAATAGAAGGGGTTAGTTGTTTTTTTTTTAAAAGAGAGTTCTCATTTACTTGACCACAACTATGTTTAATTTGAAGACTATCCATTGTCTGTTGAAAAACTGAAATTTCATTTTTGGAAAAAAACAAAAATTTTTGTATAAATAAATGTACGAGTTTACACAAAGAGTTTCACCAGCAGAGCTTAAAGTCATGTTAAATTTTTTAAACCTTATTATATTTATCCCCTAATACAAGTATGAAGGACAGCAGGTATGCAACATTGAACGGAATGCAGCACACTAGCAAACTACCAACACAGGGAGGAGTGTATCTGTAACACACTAACATGGATAGGAAACCTTACACACCCAACACATCACACAGAGAATACTAACTAGACATAAGCTCAAAACACACAATAATAAATGCCAGTCCTGAAATGGCTAAGGAAATAACACAAAATGCCATTCATCGGAGACTGAAAACCAGATATATATTTTAAACTGTTATCTAAAACAGTTGCTGGCAATTAAATTGAAACAATAATGAGATTCCTTTTAGTGATTTTTTAAAAATATATCCAGAGGGAATTTTCAACAATAATTTTTTTTTATTTGTATTAGCTTATTTTACATGTAGGAAGACTTTGCAAAAAAAAATGTAATATATTTTTCACTTAACACAGGGCTTAAGATTAATTCTTTTGTTGAAGTTTTTTTTTAGCTTGATATATAAATTATTAAAATATGTGTACAGTACTGTACAGTAGCTTGTTTAAGCCTCTTCTAAACACAATGACAACACATTTTTTGACATGATACAAAACTTCTAATTTGTTTCTTATTTTGCAATTTTCAACATGTTTTAAAAAATTTGAAGCATAAATTTAAATCGTTACAAAAACTTACTAATATTTTATAGAAGGCATCATATGAACACAATGACAACACAGTTTTTGGCACAATACAGAACTTCTACTTGGTTTCTTACTTTGCAATTATCAAGTTATTTTTAAAATCAAATATTTCAAAAATGTATAGCATAAATAATTTCAAAACTGACTACAAGCTTATAGAAAGTCTCTTCTAAACACAATGCCCGGGGCACAAAAGGGAAAAGATGAAACACAATGAAAACATACTTTTTGCTTGTCGCGAGACACTTGGTTGGCTCTCTGCTGGGGACGAGCTGGACTTTTACTACTAGCAGACACAGGTTGCTGTCCTGTTTGACCTTTAGTACCAGCAGACATAGGTTGCTGTCCGGCTTGACCTTTATTACCAGCAGCCGCAGCTTGCTGTCCTGCTTGAGCCTTTCTCCTCTGGTTGCCTGACATTTTGTTATCTAGACTGAACTAACACAACTCTTGAGAGAAGAAAGTTTAAAAACGTTTTGTCTATCCTCTAACCTCTAACATAACTGCCTGAAAAAAAAAGAAGTAGAAAATTTGGCTTGTTTAAAAAGACACACTCACCGAAACAAAAATCGTTCTGACTTTTTTTTTATGATTAATTCAAATATTAACTATTAATAGTAATTTGATCTTCATCCTTTTTGAGGATTAATTTCACTTTTGGCTAATAATGCTTAAAATCATACAAATTTTGCATATTAAAATTTTTAATAAAAATTAACAATTAACAGACAATTTATGCAAGACAAAATGTATTTTCACAACTAAATTGAAAATAGCTCTTACTATTAATTTACAAACAGCATAATAGTCTTTATATAAAGCTATACAAAATAAACCGGGAGTGATCTCCCCTAAACTGTCTCGAATATTCTTATATAAAATAACAGGGGATGGGAACTCGGGCTATAGACATGATTTTTAATCCATTTTAAATACTTAAAGTTTTAAAAATAGAATAAAATCTCGTAGACAAATTAATTGCACACCAAGTGAACGCCAAATAAAAAAGCGCATAATAGTGAGCAATATTATTAGTACTTTTAAAATTTACATTAGTTTTTTGAGAAATCGGAAGTAGCGTAAATTACTACTTCCGGTCAACGGAAATTACTCAAAATTTAACAGAAGGTAGAGAATTAGATCTTTTACTTACATGTGAAATTTCATTTATCTATCTGAAATAGTACTCAAGTTATAGGCTTTTGAAAAATTCAAAGTAGGAAAAGTACCACTTCCGGTTATCGGAAATTGCTCAAAAGTTGATACGGATCTACGATTTTGATAAAATACTTAAATTTCATCAACCTAGCTGTAACGGTACTCAAGTTATCGTGTTTACACACAGACAGACAGACACACAGACAGACACACAGACATACGGACAAGATTGCAAAATTATGTTTTTCCGTATCAGTGAGGTGTAAAACGTCGAGATTTGTAAAAATCTCGATTTTTTTTTTTGCACGATTACAAGACTTTCTCTATACTTCGTTTATACGCGAAAGTAAAAAAGTCCACAGCAATGAATATGCTGAAAATTTTTAATCAAAACTCAAATTATACTTAACGATAAACCATGCAATAAATAATAACTTTTCTTCAATTTGTTAGTAATTAGTAATAAAGCTGCAAAAAACAGTTTATGTTGATAAAAGCAGTTATGTTAGTTTAGTAAAAGCAGTTGGTTAATGTGAATAAAACCTGCATTCACTGGTCAAAATAGCATTACCATCCCACTGATGGCTGGAATTTCTTCATTCTCTTTAAGTAGTGCCATCTGTTCCCTCTGCATCAGATCTGGTGTATGTCCACCCAATAATGGCTGGGTCACTTGTTGTATAAGTGTTGGCCGGACTGTTTGTTCCTCCAACGCTGGTTGGGCCATCTGTCCCTTCAGCACAGGCTGGGCCATCTGTCCCCTCAACATTGGCTGGGCCATCTGTCCCCTCAACATTGGCTGGGCCATCTGTCCCCTCAGCACAGGCTGGGCCATCTGTCCCCTTAGCAAAGGTTCGGCCATCTGTCCCATCAGCATTGGCTGGGCCATCTGTCCCTTTAGCATTGGCTGGGCCATCTGTCCCCTCAGCACAGGCTGGGCCATCTGTCCCATCAACATTGGCTGGGCCATCTGTTCCTTCAGCAAAGGTTTGGCCATCTGTCCCATCAGTCTTAAAACTGGTGAATTTATTTTAAACCAGATGTCTTCATCAACCTCTAACCACCTACAATTTTTTTGCTGTTCAAATTCTTCAGTACAGATTTTATTTTCAGGAGACAGTTTACCATCTGTGGTATTTCTGGCTTCTAATTTATTAAAGTTTTCATGCAGTTCTTGCTCCATATCTGTGCAATTGGAATGAAGACTGTTGCAGGAAAAAGTATCTACCTTTGAATTTTTATCCTGTAAATGCTTCAAAGTTGGTGATGCAGCAGTTTTTGGCTTGCAAAACTTTCTTGATTTTGAGGTGCCAAGTTTCATTTCATTTGGGGAATTTATCAACTTTATGGCACCTGGTTCTAAGCTACATAGAGCTGGTTTTGGTGTCTTAAGTTCTAGGTTTCTTGAGAGAGAGTTTACAGTGCCTTCTTCTACGTTACTTTGGGCTTGTTTTTTGGTGTTTAGTTCTAAGTTTATAGACGGAGCAGTACCACCTTCTACATTACTTTGGGCTGATTTTGTGGCAATTCGTTCACGATTTTTTGATGTAGAGTTTACAGTGCTTTCTTTGACGTTACTTTGGGCTTGTTTTGTGATGCTTAGCTCTGAGTTTCTCGCCAACTCACAAAGTTGATACAACCTGGACTCAGGATATTTCAACGATACTTCCTCATCAACCTTAACCTGCAGCTCATGATTATCAAGTTTTCTTTCCATAATAGATGGCTAAATTTGTACAAAACTGATGACAAAAATATTTTCAAATGTAGATTTAAAGTATGAAAAAATATTACAATTCAAGCAGTATTGGTCGGGAAAATACTGAGAAAAGATAAAATTTAGATTTCCTTATCTTATATTTCTACAAATATTCTAAAGTAAAAAGTGCATTTATTTTCAAACCAATGGTAGTCTACATAAACACCTCCAATGGTTTCATGATTTTCTGACATGAAGAGTTAGAACTAAAAGTGTTTAATATTTTCAATCAGTAGAGCTTAAAGGAAATTAAACACTGCTTTCATTTCTTCACCACAAGAAGAAATATCTTGTAATTCCAAACATAATTTATTTTTAAAAAGTCTAGTAATATGTATTTAATTGTTTTGTAATAGTAAACGTTAGTATTATTACTACTTTTATTAGAGTTTATTAGTTATGTTTTAGAGTACTGAATAGTAATCCTGGTATCTATTTTAGATTGTGGTCGATGTAATTAGAAAATATTAGGATTGCAATGATATCACTCCAAAAACACAAATAGATTAAAAGTAGAGGGCGTCACTACAAAAATATAAAATGAGAACTAGATCAAAAGTACTCAAGCACTAGGCCTAATATTAACTAATAATACTAAAGGTACTTCCAATGGTATGTAGTCTGAGAGTACTGTGAGTACTGAATGAGGTCTTGGCTTTGAAATAGACTTCTGTGAGAACAGTCTGACAAAACTAGTTGTTTTTTTTAATTTAAGGCTTTCTTTTTTAGAAGTCTAAGACAAGAGCTTGGTTTAAGTTTTGCTGAATTTAGGCTAACATTTAAAGTTAAACTATGATTCTATTTAGATCTAGATCTCTAATAGTAAATAGTTAGCCTAAATTCTGTTAAACTTTAACTAGTTTATATTTAACTAACAAAACTGACACTCTTAATAGACTCTACACTCTTACATTGTCTACAGCCTACTTTTAATATTTTGGCCTACTTAAACAGGGGTTGGTAAATTGCAAGGCGTGAAACGCAAAATGGCAAGGCAGTAAATTGCGAGAATGCAAGAGAAAATGCTAGACATTGCTGAGGAATCACTGGTAAATAGCGAGACACTTTTTTATTTCATGCTTTTGGTGTTGTTTTTTTTTGTTTTTTCACTAGATGTACAAGAAGAAAAGTTATAAACTAAACAAGTAGATCTAGATATATCACGAGTATTGTTCTTTGAACTAGTTTAGATTTTTTTTAAATATTAAAATATCTTAACATCGTTGCTCCTATGATCGCACGCTCACATTTTTTTGTCAGCAGGAAATCCCATCTCAGTCAAGTGAGTCAACTGAATTCGTAAAAGAGAATATTATTTTGGAATGTATTTTTTAAATCTATATCTGTATTCAAAATTCAAAACACTGTTGCCTGCTCAGTTTTTTTTGTTAGTGCCATAAAAATACCACCTTCTGAGGCTATAAAAACTGGTCATAAAAACTGGGATCATTGAGGGTTCACATAATCTTGTCAGCTGGAGAAATATTCAGCTTTCTTTCAGTGTATTTTTGTACTGGTAGAAAGCATAGAAAAATAAATAAACAATTTAAAAAGTGTAATTTACAGGCCTATTTTTTAATTATAACATTTTAAAGAATTATCAACATTGATACCTATACGATGAAAAAATAAATGATATTCCAAATTTTTTTAGCAACAATACAACATTCAACATGTTTGCGGCGGCTGCGGCTTCAATAACAATGGCTTTGGTGTTCCACACAAAAGAAAGAACAGATACAAATTTAAATGTGGTGTATTGGGCAGTTTTGAACAAGGTGGTATTTAAAGTCTGCCCAACAGATCGAAGTTGCAAAATCATCAGCACATCTAGCAACTGAAGTTATAACAATACAAAAGAAGGTCTTTGAATTCTGCATCAAAGTTCATTATAAATGGGGTATACCACCACCCTGGGTATGTATCGTTTGGGGGGTAAGATGTGAGACAAAAATGTCTCATGACCGGCAGTTTTCACACCCTTCTCATAATTTACCACCTTGCCATTTCACAACACACAATTTACCAACACCCTACTTACTACTTAGGTAACTTAGTTGAGCTACTTCATTTTGACTTAAACGTAAACATTTTCTTAGATTTTCTACACTACAGACTACAGAATAATAAGTGAGAATAGTTAGTTAGACTTAGAATTAAGATTTAAAATTTAAAAATAAGAATTCAGAATAAGAATCTAAAATCTAAACTAAATAGACTGAGTGAAATCAGAAATAGATTGTGATTAGGCCTAAATAAAACTTTTTAAAAAAGTGAGTCAGTCTAGAGTCTAGAGTAGACTAAATCCACATCCAGACAAAATTTTATTTTTAAAGTTTAAACTTACTTAAAGACTTAGGGCCCACTAAATTTGAAAAATCAACCGGATATGTTGATTTTGTTGTGCTTTTTAATGAGTATCTTCTTCAGTGGTGTGTGGATGTTATCGTACTCAGTACTGTATTCTAAATCTAGATCTAGATTCTAAATAGATTCGTGACATAAGTTTGTGCAATGGGTTTTTTAAAAAAGATTAGTTAATTCATCTTTAATATCGGGAGTAATTTCCCTTAACAATTTTTCGCTGCTCTTTACTTGTTAGGCCAAGGCCTAATTTATATTGCCAGTTAATATGCAAAATTTAATTATAAAATGCATGTACACAGTGTGGTACAAATATATATAATTATAAGACTATAGAGGCCTATATATATATATATATATATATATATATATATATATATATATATATATATATATATATATATATATATATATATATATAGGCCTATATATATATATATATAGGCATATATATATATATATACAGGCCTTTATATATATATATATATATATATATATATATATATATATATATATAATTATAATATATATATAGGCCTATATATATATATATATATAGGCCTATATATATATATATATATATATATATATATATATATATATATATATATATATATATATATATATATATATGACGAAAACAAATCAGTACGATTTATTTTACCCATCTACAGATTAAATGTCAAGTTCAAATAAGTATTCTTTTATGATAAGCACAGACAACCGCGCGCCAAGCAACCATCGTTTAATTTTTTGTTATTGCTTCCCTTGATTAGTTATCATACTCTACGTTAAAAAAGTTTAAAGGATACACATTTAAAATTTAAAACAAATGTGGTCTATAAAGAACTTCACACATGGTGGGATGGAGGGGGTTTGGACTTGGGTGACAATTGTGCAAGTGTAACGTCTAGCAATTTTAAGAAGTAATTTTATAAATTGAATTTTATAATTTCTCTCTCTTTTTTCCAAAAAAGTAGTAGGCCGAGGCCTATAGCTAAGAAATTGTAGCCACGTCATAATGTATCATTTTTTAAATATAATTTTCTATATACTCCACGTGTGAACGATGTTACTGAACCTTGTTCTTTACTCCTCATGGGGGAAAATGATGATGACCCCTGTCATATACTCCCCAAGTGGGGAAAATGTTGCTGACCCCTTTCCTATACTCCACATATAGGGAAAATGTTGCTGACCCCTGTCATATACTCCACATGCAGTGAAAATGTTGTTGGGCACTATCCCTAAACTTTCCATGGGGACAAAAAAAATATTTCTACAATGGAATTTTTTTTAAAGCCGCTTCAGACAAAACCAGACATATCTGAAGTTAGCTCCAGAGCTTTAAAGCTGAGGGCGCCAGCAAAATGCACGAAGCTCTCAAGAAAGTGTCCATTGATTGACATCAAGCTGTAAATATGATGCCGTCTTTCATCTTCTCGGGGGTAAGGCGACCCGCTGTGCCTGCACGACCCCCAGGGGCATGTTTTTATACGGGGGGGGGGGGACGCCCCCTGTTATTATATAAAAAATGGGAAATGCGTTCATCTTTTATCAAGCGGACAAAAAAACATTTAGATACTAAAATTCTTTTAAACGTCGATGAATGGTATAGACACGGTATAGAAATATTTATATATAATTTATATTTAAATATAATTGCTTGTGTGTGAGGCGAAGAGGTGTGTGTGTGGTGGGGGAGAGGGGGGGGTTAACAAGATATATTGAAAACATTGTTATTTCCTTGGGCAATGAGCGCCTGCACATTGGGTTAAAGGACTTATGTGTGTGGGGGGGGGGAGAGTTTTGAGAAAAACCTTTTCAGATAATTAATTGATGGTGTGACTACATATGTTCATATATATAATATATATATTATATATATATATATATATATATATATATATATATATATATATATATATATATATATATATACTGCATTTATTCACCCTACACGGTCCTCACCCCCATAAGCTTCGCCTCTTGGGCGTAGTTGTATTGACTAAGGTACCTAAATGTGTTCTTTAACATTACTGTGACTGCTTCGACAGTACCTCCCCCTAACTAAAAGTCCCCCCCCCCCCCCCCCCCCCCCCCACCGTCCCCCCCCAGTCTGGATGTGGGTTCACCGCGCATTATCAACTTCCTTATTGATGGAGATTAGGAAGGACCAAAGACATTGGTAATTTTGT